>NC_045439.1:35711518-35980977 GCF_002776525.5 Piliocolobus tephrosceles | reverse complement strand
AAAAAAAAAAAAAAAAAAGAAAAAAAAGAAAAAAAAGGAGGTGTTTACTCTGTTCCCTTCACCCCTCTGATGATCTGCTGACCACCAAACTGTTGGGAACCCCTCAGTCCTCATGACCTAGGGCAAAGCTATTGGTGGTTACTTGGGAATTTCCCAGGGATACAGAACCAGCTGGCTAGCTCCTGCAGGAATTCATGTACTCCCCTGACCCAAATTGAGATGACAGGTGCAATACTGGTGTGGACACCTAGTGGACCTCTGCCCTGCCCAGGGTTTCTCTGCCCTTGAGTCGTCACACCACGAGAACCCTCACAAATATCTTACAACCCACTCTGGCTGTGGCAAGCACAGGAGACTGATGGACCCCAGGAAGTTGTGAGACCCCTGGAGATCTAACCCCCAGCATGGGCTACCAACAAGGGAGTGCAGCCTGCCAAAGTCCCCTTAGGACAAAGGGAATGTGGATGCAGCACTGATTGCTGAAGGAGGCAGTGCCAGCACCAGGGAATGAACATGGAGAGAGGGACATCTTCCACCCATCCAATGCCGTACACTATTGCAGACACAGCCGTGGTTCTTCCCCCTGGGGGCTGGGGAATGTATTCGGTGAAAGCATTTTTTAAGCTTTTCACTGCAGCTCCATCCCTACTGAAAGTAAGCCCATGCTGCATGGGGTTTACTCGAATGGTGTGGCCTAACTCGCCCTCCCTACACAGAATGGCAGCATCCCAGCAACAGAGAACAGAGAAATCAGAGTTGCCTGCCCTGAACTGGCAGAAAAGGCTCTGTTCCAAACCTTCAAAAGGATGTTTCGGTGACCCACAGCTGCACTGTAACCAGGAACCAAAAGTATTTATGAACTAAGGTCGTGAGCTCTGCAACAGGGGCAAGATAGGGAAGCAGATGGCATTCCTGCTGACTCAGGATGAGGACCTGGTGCACCTCCCCAACTTTTCCTCCAAGATCTCAGCAGGCCCCAACAAGATTGCTTCCTGTTCCCCACTGGCCCCCTAACCCCTCTCACGCCGCCTGTCAACACAGATGCTACCACTTGACATCAGCCTGAGCCATGAGCTGTCTCTTACTCTTAAGTGTCATCTCCATCTACTGGACTATAGCCTGAACTGCACCATCAAATAAAAAACCTGCTACCAGAAGGGCTTAGTGCTAGTCTATGAGATAAGTTTCTTGAGACCTGTGCACCTGCACTCTCAACCCCACAGGAAATAGTGTGACCGCTCATATGTTCAATACATCGCTACAACAATCAGTATCTAAGAAAGTCACCACACAGAGGCCATCTGCAACCAAGGTACCCATATAGAGCCTTGGCCCCCTGAAAGCACCAGTAAATGAAACCAAAAGATCATACACAACATACAGCACCCTCAAGAAAAAAAAGGATTAAAAAATTAAAAGATTCCATGCAAATGATAGCAAACTCAAAAATGAGAAGCAGCAGCTCCTCAGATAAGAAGGAATCAGCAAGAACTCCGGCAGTATAAAAAGTCGGGATGTCCTGACACCTCCAAAGGATTGCACCAACTGTCTAGCAATGGATACTAACCAAACTGAAAAGTCTGAAGTCATAAAGTATTCAAAATACGGATTTCAACGAAACTCAATGAGATCCAAGAGAAAGTTGAAATCCAATACAAAGACACCAGAAAAATAATTCAGGATATGAAAGACAAGATAGCTATATTAAGAAAAAAACAAATAGAACTTCTGAAATTGAAAATTTTGCTAAAGGAATTTCAAAATACAGTTGGAAGTTTTAATAATAGATTAGACAAAGCAGAAGAAAGAATTTCAGAACCTGAAATTCAGGCTGGTCCTTCAAATTAACCCAGATAAAAGTAACAAAAAGAACAAAGCCTTTGGGGGGGGGGGGGAAAAGCAAGCAAATTAGAAAACATATTTGAGGAAATAATTCAGGAAAATTTCCCTAATCTTGCTAGAGAGGTCAAAAACCAGATATAAGAAACTGAGAGCACACCTGACAGACACTATACAAAACAACCATCCCCAAGGTTAATACAAAAAAAAACCCCTCAAAGGTAGCTAGAGAAAAGCCCCAAATTACCTATAAAGGAAGTCCCATCAGACTAACAGCAAACTTCCCAGCAGAAACCTTACAAGCCAGAAGAGACTGAAGTCAGTTTTTGCCTTCTTAAAGAAAAAAAAATGGTAGCCAGTAAGTTCATATCCTGCCAAACTAAGCTTCATAAATAAAGGAGAAATAAAGCCTTTATTAGATTATCAGGGAATCTGTCTCCACCAGACAAGCCCTATAAGAAATATTCACAGGAGTTCTAAAGATGGAAATGAAAGACTGATACTGCTACCATAAAAGAACACATAAG
The DNA here is from genome assembly GCF_002776525.5 of Piliocolobus tephrosceles. Taxonomy (NCBI): domain Eukaryota; kingdom Metazoa; phylum Chordata; class Mammalia; order Primates; family Cercopithecidae; genus Piliocolobus; species Piliocolobus tephrosceles. The sequence continues at coordinate 35,978,611 of NC_045439.1, read as the reverse complement.
TATAAAATGCACAGATGCTACAAAACAAGTACATAATTGAGACTATAAAACAACTAGCTAAGAAAGCTATGACAGGAATGAAACCTCACATATCAATATTAGTCTTGCATGTAAATGGTCTAAATGCTCCACTCAAAAGACACAGAGTGGCAAATTGGATTTAAAAAACAATATCCTGCTGCCTTCAATAGATCTATCTCACATGTAATGGCATTCCCAGGCTAAAAGTAAAGAAACGGAGAAACATCTATCATGCAAATAAAGACAAACAAACAAAAGAGTATGAGTTGTTATTCTTGTAGCACATAAAACAGACTTTAAATGAACAAAGTTAAAAAAAGAAAATGAAAAACATGGCCTTATTTAATAATAAAACATTCAATTCAATCAATAAGAAGACTTACGTATCCTAACTATACCTGAACCCAATGTCAAAGTACCCATATTTATAAAACAAATACTACTAGAGTACAGAGATATACAGTGAAACAATAATAGTGGGGGACTTCACTACCCCACTGACAGCACTAGACAGATCACTGAGGCAGAAAATTAACAAAAAAACACTCTGGACTTAAATCGGACTCTTGACCAAAAGTACCTAATAGACATCTACAGAATATTCCACCCAAGAACCGCAAATACCCATTTCCTTAATCATCTGTACATGCAACATTCTCTAAATTTGACCACAAGCTTGGTCATAAAGCAAGTCTCAATTAATGCAAAAAACCTGAAATCATACCAAGCATCTTCTTGGACAACACACCCACACCTCTTGAGTAAAGCAAAAGCCGTGTTTAAATGGAAGTTTATAGTGCTAAATGCCTATGTGAAAACAGATCTCAAATTAACAACCTAAGGTCATATCTAAAGGACTTAGGAAAACAAACCAAATCCAAAGCTACCAGCAAAAAAGGAATAAATATTAGAGAACTAAATGAAACTGAGACCAAAATAACAACAACAAAGCATCAATGAAATGAAAAGTTGTTTCATCGAACGGGTAAACAAAATTGATAGAGTAGTAGTGAGATTATTCAAGAAAAAAACGAACATTCAAATAACCACAATAAAAAATGATAAAGGTGACATTACAACTGATACCACAGAAAGACAAAGGATCACCAGAGACTGCTAGGAACATCTCTATGCATACAAACTAGGAAATCTAGGAGAAATGGATATATTCCTGGAAAAACACAACCTCCAAAGATTAAGCCAGAAAGAAATTGAAATCTTGAACAGGCCAATAACGAGTTAGATAACTGAATCAGTTAATAAAAAAATCTACCAACCAAAAAAAGCCCTGGACAAGACAGATTCACAGCCAAATTCTACCAAACGTTCAAAGAGCTGGCACCAATCTTACTGAAACTGTTCCAGGAAATCAAGGACAATTCCTCTTTGATTCATTCTACAAAACTAGCATCATCCTGATATCAAAATCTAGTAAGGACACACACAAAACCACTGGTCAATATATTTTCTGAACATAGATGCAAAAATCCTCAACAACATACTAGCAAACTTAATTCAACATGATATCAACCAGATAATTCACCATGATCAAGTGGGTTTTATTCCTGGGAAACAAGGATCATTCAATATACACAAATCAATATTATTCACCACACAAACAGAATTAAAAACAAAACCCATATGATCATCTCAGCAGACATAGAAAAAGTATTCAATAGCATCCAGCATCCCTTCATAAAAACCTTCAACAAACTAGATATCAAAGGAACATACCTCAAAATAACAAAAGCCATTAATGACAAAGCCACAGCCAACATCATACCGAATGGGCAAATATGAATGAATTCCCCTTAAGAACAATAACAAGACAAGGATGTCCACTGACATGCTTTTGCTGGGTCCCCACCCAAATCTCAACTTGAACTGTAGTTCCCATAATCCCCATGTGCTGTGGGAAGGACCCGGTAGGAGGTAATTGAATCATGGGGGTGGTTACCTCCATGCTGTTCTCGGGATAGGGAATCAGTTCTCACAAGATCTGATGGTTTTATAAGGGGCTTTCCCCCCGCCTTCACTCTGCACTTCTCCTTCCTGCCCTCATGTGAAGAAGAATGTGTTTCCTTCCCCTTCTGCCATGATTGTAAGTTTCCTGAGGCCTCCCTATCCACGCTGAACTGTGAGTCAATTAAGCCTCTTTTGTTTATAAATTACCCAGTCTTGAGTATGTCTTTATAAGCAGCATGAGAATTGACTAATACATCCATTCTCCCCACTCCTATACAACATAGTCCTGAAACTCCTAGCTGGAGCAATCAGACAAGAGAAACAAACAATAGACATCAAAATAGGAAAAAAAGGAGTCTAATTATCTCTATTCACTGCTGACATACTCCTGTACCTAGAAAACTTTCAAGATTCATCCAAAAGACTCCTAGACCTGATAAACAAATTCAGTAGTTTCAGGATACAAAAATCAATGTACAAAAATCAGTAGAATGTCTGCGCACCAATAACGTTCAAGCTGAGAACCAAATCAAGAACTCAATTCCATCTAGAAATAGCCACACAAACAAAAAAAATAGGTAGGAATATGTTTAACCAAGAAGGTGAAAGACCTCTATAAGGAGAACTATAGAACACTTTTGAAAGAAATTATAGATGATATAGATGATACAAACAAATGGAAAAACATTTCATGCTCATGAATTTGAAGAATCAATACAACTAAAATGACCATACTGCCACAAGATATCTACAGATTCAAAACAATTCCTATGAAATTACCAATGTCATTTTTCACAGCGTTAAAAAATTATGGAAACTTCACATGGCACCAAAAAAGAGCCTGATTAACCAAAGAAATCCTAAACAAAAAGAATAAAGCTGGAGGAATCACATTACCCAATTTCAAATTTTACTACTACACTACAAAAACAGATGCAGAGATGAATGGAATTTAATAGAGAACCTAGAAATAAAGCCACACCTCTACAACCGTCTGATCTTTGACAAGGATGGCAAAGCCAATCAATGGTGAAAGTACTCCCTATTCAATAAATGGTGCTGGGAAAACTGGCTAGCTATATAAAGAAGAATTAAACTGGACTTCTACTGCTCACCATATACAAAAATTAACTCAAATCAGATTAAAGACTCAACGGTAAGACCTCAAATTCCTAGAAGAAAACCTAGGGAAAACTCTTCTGGATTGGCCCAAGCAAAGAATTTATGATCAAGACCTCAAACACAAATGCAACAAAAAGAAAAATAGACAAATCAGACTTAATTCAACTAAAGAGCTTCAGCACAGCAAAAGAAACAGTCAACACAGTAAACAGACAGCCTACAGATGGGTGAATATATCTGCAAACTATACATCTGACAAAGGACTAATATCTATGATCTATAAGGAACTTAAATAAATCAACAAGAAAAAAAAAAACTTGAAAAGCAGGCAAAGGACATTAACAGCGATTTCTCAAAAGACATACAAGCAGCCAACAAACATATGAAAAAAATGCTCAACATCACTAATCATCAGATAAATACAAATTAAAACCACAATGAGATCTCATCTCATGCTGGTAATATGGCTATTACTAAAAAGTAAAAAAAAACAATAGATGTTGGTATGGCTGTAGAGAAAAGAATGCTTATAAATTGTTGGTAGGGAATATGAATTAGTGCAACCCCTCTAGAAAAAGAGTATGGAGAATTCTCAAAGAACTAAAATAGAACTACCATCTGACCCAGCAATCCCACTACTGGGTATATACTTAAAGGAAATGAAATCATTTTATCAAAAGGTCATATGCACTTGTACGTTTATCACTGCACTATCCACAATAGCAAAATCATGTTCTGTCAAAGGTGTACTGCATAAAGAAAATGTGGCACCATAGTATACCATCGAATACTATACAGTCATAAAAAATGAGACTGTGTCCTTTGGAGCAACATGAATGCAGCTGGAGGCCATTACCCTAAGAGAATTAATGCAGAAACTGAAAATCAAATACTGCATGCTCTCACTTATCAGTTGAGCTAAACACTGGATACACATGGGACATAAAGATAGAAACAATAGATACTGAGGATTCCAATGGTGGGGGACGAAGATGGGAAAGAGTTGGAAAAACTACCTATTGGGTACTATGTTTACTATTTGGGTGATGGGTTCATTAGAAGCCCAAACCCTAGCATTACCTAACACACCAACATAACAAGCACCACCTGAATTCATAATTTTTTAAAAAAAGACAGAGTGGCTAAGTGACTACAAAAACAAGATCCAACCAGATGCTGCCTACAAGAGACTCTCCTTAGCTATAAGGGTGCATTTAAGCTGAAAGTGAAGGGATAGAAAAGATATTTCATGAAAATGGTAATTAAAAGAGCACAGAGGTGGCTCTTCTTATATCAGACAAAATGGACTTTAAATCAAAAACTGTCACAAGACACAAAAAAGATCATTGTATAATGATTAAAAGGTCAACTCATTAGGAAGACAATTGCATATACCCAACATCAGGGCACCTAAATACATACAGCAAATATTAATAGAGACGAAGAGGAAAGTAGATACCAATACAATAACAGACTTCAGTAGCCCACTCTCAACAATGGAAAGGTCATCCAGACAGAAAATCAATAAAGAAACAGCAGACTTGAACTACACATTAAATCAAATAGACCTAACAGATTACATACAGAACAGTGCCAACAGCAGTTCTTCTCAAGCACACACAGAATATTCTTTACAAGATCACCTTAGGCCACATAACAAGTTTTTACAGATTCAAGAAGACTGACATGATATATTTTTTTCAACAATTATATGAAACTAGAAATCAATAAGAGGAAAGGTGAAACATTCACAAATATGGAAATTAATACTCCTGAACTACCAATGGGTCAAAGAAAAAAAATTTTAAATGTCTTGAGACAAATGAAAACACCACATACCAAAATTTGTAACAGGCAGCAAAAGCAGTATGAAGGGGAAATTTTATAGCAATATATGCTACATTAAGAAAGAAGAGGCCAGGCGCGGTGGCTCACGCCTGTAATCCCAGCACTTTGGGAGGCTGAGGCGGGTGGATCATGAGGTCAGGAAATCGAAACCATCCTGGCTAACACGGTCAAACCCTGTCTCTACTAAAAATACAAAAAATTAGCCAGGTGTGGGGGCAGGCACCTGTAGTCCCAGCTACTCGGGAGGCTGAGGCAGGAGAATGGCGTGAACCTGGGAGGCAGAGCTTGCAGTGAGCCAAGATTGCGCACTCCAGCCTGGGGGACAGAGCGAGACTCTGTCTCAAAAAAGAAAAGAAAAGAAAAGAAAGAAACAAGAAAGATCTCAAATAAACAAGCTAATGTTACATCTCAAGGAATTAGGAAAAAACGAAGCCTGATGTTAGCACAAGGAAGAAACAACAAAGATTAGGGCAGAAATAAATGAAATAGAGACTAGAAAAACAATTAAAAATTAATTGAATAAAAATGAAACAAGTGAATTTTTAAAACGCAGCATATACATATAATGGTATACAATTCAACCTTAAAAAATAAGAAAATCCTGCCATTTGCAATAACATAGATGAACCTAGAGGGCATTATGCTAAGTGAAGAAAAAGCCAATCACAAACACACAAATACTAGATGATTCTACTTTAATGAACCACCTAAAAAAAAAATACTCAACTCACAGAAGCAGAGAGTAGAATGGCAGTTGCCAGAGAATAGAGGGGGAAGAAATATGAAATTGTTTTTCAATTGGTATAAATGTTCTGTAACATGAGATAAGTAAGTTCTAGAGATCTGCTGCACAACATAGTACCTACAGTTAACAATACTGTATTGTGTACTTTTAAATACATATACAAAAAGAAAATATATATATATACACATATATATACTTTTTTTTTTTGAGGCAGAGTCTCGCTCGGTCACTCAGGTTGCAGTGCAGTGGCATGATCTCAGCTCACTGAAACCTCCACCTCCTGGGTTCAAGCGATTTTTCTGCTTCAGCCTCCCGAGTAGCTGGGACTACAGGTACACATCACCACATCCAGCTAATTTTTGTATTTTTAGTAGAGATGGGGTTTCAGGAGTTAGAGAACAGCCTGGTCAATATGGTGAAACCCCATGTCTGCTTTTATATATATTAAGTGAATAGATCCCATGTTAACTATTCTTTACAACACACCCATACCCACAAAAGAACACACAAAAAAATCTAGAGGCAACAGATATGTCTAATATACCTTGTTTATGGTAATGGTATCACCTAGTATATGCATATATACAAACTAAACAAGACATATAAAGTTGTAAAATTTTTTGTTTAAAATTATACCTCAGCAAAACTAAAAAAGATGCATATTATTAAAATGTTCAGGTGCGAGTTTGTTCTCAAGGGACATGCTGTTCAAAGTGAGATCTGAGATATACATAAGTAACTATAATTCTAGGTAAAAATAAGTGTCATAAGGAAGGTATTACCAGACAACTATAGATCTTTAGAAGAGGGAAAGTTTTCAGGGAAGGCTTCTCAGAAAAGGCAGCATTTCAAAAGAAGCCTTAAAAAAGAGACAAAAATTTGAATACACAACGTGGATAGACAGGAGACCCAAGTAGAGTCAATTAATAGTGTTGTGTGAGATTTTTCAAAAATATTTAAAACTACATGTTAAGGAAAATATAACAGACTAAAGCTTACAGAATGCAATTAGCATGTTTAACTCTAAATTCTAAAATTGACAAAGAAAACCAAACTGGCAAAATCAACAAGCTATGTCTCCATCTCAAAAAGTTTAAAAAGAATAAAAATTAAAATAAATGAAAGTAGAGGCCGGGCGCGGTGGCTCAAGCCTGTAATCCCAGCATTTTGGGAGGCCGAGACGGGTGGATCATGAGGTCAGGAGATCGAGACCATCCTGGCTAACCCGGTGAAACCCCGTCTCTACTAAAAAATACAAAAAAAACTAGCCGGGCGAGGTGGTGGGCGCCTGTAGTCCCAGCTACTCGGGAGGCTGAGGCAGGAGAATGGCGTAAACCTGGGAGGCGGAGGTTGCAGTGAGCTGAGATCCGGCCACTGTACTCCAGCCTGGGCGACAGGGCAAGATTCCGTCTCAAAAAAAAAAAAAAAAAGAAAGTAGAATTAAGGCAATAATTCAGAAGTTAATAAAATAAAATACAATAGAGAGATCAACAAAACAAATTAACCTCAATAGTACATAAAAAGATAATATCATGAAAAAGTGGGGATATAATTTACAAAAGCTGATAAAAAATTTTTAAAAAAAATCTGAATGGGAAAGAAAATGAATCTATAACTAAAAGTCTTTTATCCAAAAATAATACAGGTTTCATTGGTAGATTCCACCACGTTTAAGGAAGAAATAATAAAATTCATTTATTCATTCATGTACTCAATAGCCATAAACAACTGACCCTCAGAAACTCAAGATCAACAGTGGATACTAACAAGCAGATGGCAATATCCGACATGTGCCATGTGCACAGAGTAATTCACAGAGAGCAGGGTAACAGAAGGAGGTCAGAACTACATAGGGTACATAGAGAGGGTTGAAGAGGGACATGAGGGGGAAGGAGAATGGACTTTGTAGCAGGTATTAGCAGTGCCGTGTTAAGCATGCCACTGAAGCACTTACAAAAACAAATAATAGGATGACTTGCTAATGGTTTCCTACTAGGGAAAGTGCTAGGATTAAGCTGCCTGCACAACAGACAGAAGGGGGATTCACAACCCACTGAGACCAGAAAACTCAGGAAATGTTTCCCAGGTAAATGTTCCCTGAGCTGGGCTGTGAAGAATAAGCAAGAAGAAGGAAGGCAAAAAGGATAAGAAAGCCTAGGTACAAGAACAGGCATTCAAAGGCATAAAAGTCTTAGAAGCCCTTCCAGGAACCGCACTGTTTGGTATGCAAACTCTTTCATGGAAGATAATATTTCCCAACTCATATGATGCTGACATAACCTTGTTACCAAAATAAAAAAGAACTTACAGGAAAGAGAATATTACAGGCTAATCTTAAATCTTAAATCAAGTGTAAAATCCTAAGCCAAATCTCAGCAAATTAACCTCAATAGTACATAAAAAGATAATATCATGAAAAAGTGGGGTTTATTCCTGAAATACGTTGGTTAACATTTGGATGAAAATGAAAACAGTGTAATCCATCATACTATCAGAAGAAAAGAGAAGTATCATCTGTTATCTCAACAGATGCTCCTCCCAAAAAAGTACATATAAAATGTTTGATAAAATTGAAAACTACTAGATTTCCACTTTCTGCCATAGTGGAGTAACTGGAACCAAATGTGTCCTTACACCATAAGAACTAGAACACTAGAATATATGAAACTACTTTCAAGCCTTGAAAGACAAATGGTTGGCACAGAACTATAACCCCTAAAATTCATTCAAAACATAACAAAGTTGGAGTTCTCACACATCCTGATTTGAAAACTTACCACAAATCTACAGTAATCAAAAACAGTGTAGTACTGGTATACAGACAGACATATGGACCAAAGGAATACAATAGAGTCTCTCAAATACAAGGTCAATGGTTTTTGACAAGAGTGCCAAGACTATTCAATGGAGAAATAGTCTTTTCAACAAATGGAGTTGGGAAAACTGGATATCCACATGCAAAAGAACAAGCTGGGCTCTTATTTTACAGTATATTCAAAAATTACCTCAAAATGGATCGAAGAACTAAATATAAGAGCTTACACTGGAAAACACTTAGAAGAAAACATAGGGGAAGCACTTAATGACATTGGATTTGGCAGTGATTTCTTGGATGACACCAAAAGCACCGGCAATAGAAGAAATAATAAACTGGACATTATAAAAATTAAAGTTTTTTGTACATCAATGGACATGATCAACAGAGTGAAAAACAACTCACACAGAATAGGAGAAAATCTTTGTGAATCATGAAACTAATACTGAATTCACATCCAGAATATATAAAAGAACTTCTACAATTCAAAACACCAAAAAAATTCCATTTTTAAAAATGATCTTTGACAAAGTCAACAAAAATAAACGCTGGGGAAAGGATACCCTATTCAATAAGTGGTACAGGAAAAACTGACTAGGCATATGCAGAAGAATGAAATTGGGCCTCTAATTCTCACCATATACAAAAATTACCTCAAGATGCGCCAAAGACTTAAATGTAAGACCTCAAATTATAAAAATTCTAGAAGAAAATCTAGGGAAAACTCTTCTGGACATTGGCCTAGGTGAAGAACTCATGACTCAGACCTCAAAGGCAAATGCAACAAAAAACAAAAAATAGACTAATGAGACTTACTCGAACTAAAGCGTCTGCATAGCGAAAGAAACAATCAACAGAATAAGCAGACAACCTGCAGATTGGGAGAAATTAGTTGCAAATTATGCATCCAACAAAGAACTAATATCCAGAATCTATAAGGATCCTAAATAAATGAACAAGAATAAAGCAAATAACATTAAAAGTGGGCAAAGGGCATGACCAGATGCCTCTTTTTTAAATTTTAGATACAGAAGGTACACATGGGGGTTTGATACATGGATGTATTGTGTGATGCTGAGGTTTGGACTTCTAACGATGCTGTTGCCAATGTAGTGAACATAGTACTTGATTAGTTTTTCAACCCTTGCCCCCATCCCTCCCCACTTAAGCGTTTATTGTTCCTATCTTTGTGTCTATGTGTACTCAATGTATAGCTCCCACTTGTAAGTCAGAACATGTGGTATTTTGTTTTCCATTTCTGTGTTAATTTGCTTAGGATGATGGCCTCCAGCTGCTTTCATGTTGCAAAGGACATGATTTCATTCATTTTTATGGCTGCATAGCATTCCATGGTGTATATGTACATTTTTAAAACCCAATCCACTGTTGATGGGCACCTTGACTGATTCCATGTCTTTGCTGTTGTTAATAGTGCTGCAATAAACATACAAGTGCAGGTGTCTTTTTAGTAGAATGATCTACTTTCCTTTAGTAGGATATCCAGTAATGGGATTGCTGGGTCGAACGGGACTTATATTTTTAGATCTTTGCAAAATCTCCAAACTGCTTTCCACAGGTGCAGAAATAATTTACATTCCCACCAACAGTGTGCAAGTGTTCCCTTTTCTCCACATCTTTGCCAACATCTGTTTTTTGACTTTTTAATAATAGCCATTCTGACATGAGATGGTATCTCGTCGTGTTTTTAATTTGTATTTATATGATGACTAGTAATATTAAGCATTTGTTGTTGTTGTTGTTGTTTTGGCTGCTTGTACATCTTTTTGGAAGTGTCTGTTCAGAAAGTCCTAGCCACAGCAATCAGGCAAGACAAAGAATTAAAAGGCATACATATAGGGAAAAAAGGAAGTCAAAATCTCTCTCTTCAGTGACAATATGATTCTATACCTAGAAAACTCTAAGGATTCTGCCAAAGACTCCTAGACATAACAAATAATTTAAGCAAAGTCTCAGGATACAAAATCAGCATACAAAAATCTGTAGGATTTCTATGTACCAATAATGTTCAAGCTGCAAACCAAACCAAGAATGCAATTCCATTTATAATAGACACAAAATACCTAAGAATACACCCAACCAAGGAGGTGAAAGTTCTCTATAAGGAGAACCACAAAACATTGCTGAAGGAAATCACAGATGACACAAATAAATGGAAATGCATTCCACACTCATGGATTGGCCAAGGCAATCCTAAACAAAAAGAATAAAGTCAGAGGCATCACATTATCCAAACTCAAACTACACTACAAGGCTACAGTAACCAAAACAGCATGGTACTCATACACATAGACCAATAGAACAGAATAGAGGCCCCTGAAATAAAGCCACACATCCACAATCGATATTTGACAAAGTCAACAAAAATAAACAATAATAAAAAATACACACACACATCCAGTCTAAAAAAATTAAATTTAAAAAAATGTTCAGAGCACTTGAATAGATCGTGTTTCAAAAGGAGATAAACAAATAGCCAAAAATCATGTGAAAATCTTAATATCACTAGTCATTAGGGATTGCAAATCAAAACCAGTGTGATCCCAGCTTGCACCTATTAGTATAGCTATTAACAGAAAATCACAAGAATTGGTGAGGATGTGGAGAAATTGGAGACCTCAGGGATTGCTGGTTGAAATGTAAAATGGTACAGCTGCCATTGTAAACAGCATGGTAGTCCCTCAAAAAGTTAAAAATAGAATTTCCACTTCTGAATACATACACAAAAGAACTGGAAGCAGGGACTCAAACAGATATTTATACATCAGCGTTCACAGAAGCATTATTCACAATAGCCAAAAGGTGGAAACAACTCAAATGTTCACTGAAAGATGAATAAACAAAACAAGATGTGTGTCCACACACACAGATAGTGAAATATTACTCAGCCTTAAAAAGGAAATTCTGACACACGCTGCAAGACAGAAGAACCCTGAAGACATCATGCTAAGTCAAAGGACAGATACTGTATGATTTTTATATGAGGTACCTAGTCAATGTCAGAAAGTAGAATGGTGGTTGCCAGGAGATGGAGGAAAAAGGGAAAGTGGAGTTACTGTTTAATGGGTACAGAGTTTCCATTTGGGATAACGAAGTTCTGGAGATGAATAATGGTGAAGTGAAAGTACAACATGAGTGTACTTCACGTTGATGAACCAATAGAAAAAAATGTGCAGAACACCTGAAAACACAAAAATGAGTATCCAAGTAGCCAAATCATATGAGAAAATGTTCATCACCAATTACCAGGAAATGTAAATTGCAGCCCAAAAAAGATACCACTGAACACATGACTAAATTTTTCCTTGACAATATCAAGGGTCAACAAACGAGTGGTACAACTGGAGCCTTACACCCTGCTGGCTGGAGTATAAACTGGTATAACCTCTTTGGTAAGTATTTTCACGTCATCAACTAAAACTGAATAACGACAGCTTTGTGAGCCAGCAATTTGAATAAAATAGTAAAATGAGCCTATGTACACTGCATTAGTTCCCTAGAACTGCCCTAACAAAGTACAACAATCTGGGGGACTTACACGACAAATTTATTGTCTCAAAATTCTGGAGGCTGAAAATCCAAAATCAAAGTGTCAGTAGGGCTATGGGCTATGCTTTCTCTGAAACCTGTAGGGGAATCCTTCTTTGCCTCTTAGCTTCTGGTGACTGGCCGGAAATCTTTGGCATTCCTTGGCTTGTAGATGCATCACTCTGATCCTCCATCTGCACATGGCATTCTCCCTTTTGTCTCTTCACACAGCTTTCCTTTTATAAAGACACCAGTCATATCAGATAAGAGGCCCACCCAACTCCAGTATGGCCTCATTTTAACCCATAACATCTGCAATGACCCTGTTTTCAAATGAGGTCACATTCTAAGGTACCAGGGATTAAGATTTCTGTACACTTTGTTTGAAGAAGAAGAGGACACAATTCAGCCCATAACATATATACCAAAAAGCAATATAATATTCATACAATTAGAATATTCCTGAAATTTCATAAATTCATAAAAATAGAATATTCATAAAAGCAATTTTAATAGCCAAAAATTATGAATATAAATGTCTATCACCATTAGAATGAAATCTAAAGTTGTAATATATTCATGCAATATAATACTACACAGAAATTAAAATAACTACAAATGAAACAACTCTGATGAACTTCACAGACATAAAAGCCACACATGAAATGCACACACTGACCAATTATATTAAATTTTTAAAATAGGCAATCTAAACATTTATTTAGGGATTCATGGTTACACAGTAAAACTGTGAAGACAAGTGACTACCATAAAACTGAAGATGAAGGTGATTAAGCGTTAAAATCAGGAGGGGACATAAAGGTGCCTCTGGGGTACTAGCAAAGTTCAATTTCTTAACCCACATAAGTTACATGATTACAGTGAGTTTTACTCCATTACTGACCCTGTCAGTTAAAAAGGCCTAGAAGCAATGACACCCCAGTAACAATGAACATACCCAGCACACAGATTTTGATTTCTAAATGCGATTCTCCACTAAAAGAAACAGAAGTGCCTGGCTCCAGAGTTGAAATGAGCCTGGCATATCTTACTGTACTAAAGAGCAAAGAAATCACTCAATGGATGATGAAGTCATACCAGAAGGACACAGGATCAGCTTGAAGTAGCTCCCACTGTCCCAATTTAAGACAAATTGGGCATCAATATGAATGATAGTAAGGAAATACACGCATTGAAGTAAATAAGAATCCAGGAGTCCACAATGATATTTTTAAAAAGGGGGGAGAAATGAAAGCTGTTTATAGCAGAAAGCTAATTAATAACATAGAACAATGAAATCAGAAAATCACCATTTGGCAAACATCAGAGTAATAAATGATTCAGGCAAGACTTACTGATGGAGGCTAGCCAGTGGGTAAAACTTTGAGAAATAACAGGACACTCAGAGCCTCAAAATATTCCAGGATACCTGTAATTTACAAAAGGAAAAATAACTTTACAGTGGAGTAACCTTATAGACACTACCTTAACCAAGTGATGAATGCTAACATCACCAGAAATGGAGCAAATTGACACCATGTGCCTCCATAAGCATCTTTTCTATGGCATTCCTCACAAAAATGCATGAGGTGAATTTCATCATGAGGATATATCAAACAGACCCAAATTGAGAGGCATTCCACAAAATGAATGGCTTCAACTCTTCAAATATCAAGGTTATGAAAAACAAGCAAGATTAAAGAACTATTCCAGGTTACAGGAGACTGAAAAGACAGGACAACTAAATGTAGCCCACAACTCGGGATTTTCTTCTGTTGTAAATGACATTATTGGCACCACTGGTGAAACATAAATACAATCGAAAGAGAGAGGGAGAAAGAGAGAAACAGCAAGTAACAAGAGAGCAAGTGTTAGAGACAGAAGAAAGAGAGAAAGAAAATAAAGACTAAAATACAGAAAAATGGTAACAGATGGAGAACTAGGGTAAAAGGTATACATAGAATTCTTTGTACTATTCTTACAACTTTATTTGCCTGAAATTATGTCAAAGTAAGAAGTTGAAAGACAAAAATCTCACACAATACATAAAATTAGACATTTCATAAGACCAGAAAACAAAGATGACAAATTCTTCAACCACTTTAAATACTAAAATACCACTTTTGCTACTTAATTAACACTAAAAACATAAATGACAAAATTCAGTGGTAGCAATTCCGGAAAACCTGATACATACTTTCCAGCTTTGCTGTTTGAGAGATCACTAGTCCAACTTTTTGAGGAACAACTTAGTAATACGGACTAAGAGCAATAAAAATGCAGACTCCAGTGATTCCACTTCTGGAACTCTATCCTAAGGAAATAAATACCAAATATTGAAAAGGCATTATACAAAGATATAATCACAGCAGTCTTATTTAAAATAATGTAAATTGAGAAAAATATCCCAAATATAACACAGAAAGAAAACTGAGATACAATCATTTACAGAAATTCAGACACTAAAACAGTCTATAAAAACTATACAAACACGGGGGAAAGCTTACAACAGATATAATAAAGTAAAATTGTATGAAAGGAATGATTAAAGTAGTTTTAAAAGCATCTACATGCAGCAAGCACACTCAGTCCCCTTGCCATGAGATATCCTGTGCTGCCTAGGGACTTTGCAGACTTCCTATCAGCAAGAAGGCCCTCACCAGATGGAGCCACTCAATGCTGGACTTTTTAGCCTCCATAACTTAAAAAAAAATAAATTCCTTTTCTTTATTGAAAAAAAAAAGTAGCTACACGTAGAGTAAGATTAAAACTCACAACGCTGTTACAGTATTTATAGGGTAATGGTATTGGTGAGTGAGGTTTTTCCTTCATCTTCCAAAATGTCAGCAACTGTTTATTTTAATACTAAGGATTATGTAACTTAACAAAAAAAAATATGCTTAGTTACTACTTTAACATCCTTTGTGTCTTCAAAGTGCATCTGAAAAATATCAGTCATGATGAAGAAAAAAGTCACGATGAAGCAATATATACAAACACCTTTATTTTGCTTTTAAACATATCTACCAGTAAATATGTGTGTAGGTTGCACAAGTCCAGGAGAGGAAAGGTTACAGAAGATATATAACAAATATTCACAAGAAATCATGATGGGAATAATATCTTTTCTTTTTTTGGGGGGTGGGGGGGGGGACAAAGTCTTGCTCTGTCGCCCAGGCTGGAGTGCAGCGGCGTGATAATCAGCTCAGGGCGACCTCCGCCTCCTGGGTTCAAGCAGTTCTCCTGTCTCAGCCTCCCAAGTAGCTGGGACTACAGGCGCCCACCACCACGCCCAGCTAATTTTTTTATTTTTAGTAGAGACAGGGTTTCACCATATTGGTCAGGCTGGTCTCGAACTTCTGACCTCAAGTGATCCACCCATCTCGGCCTCCCAAAGTGCTGGGACTATAGGCGTGAGCCACCACGCCCAGCCTAATATCCCTTCAAAGAATAAGTGCATCCCATACAAATAAGAAGGTTACAATAAAGTACTTCAAAGCTCAAGAGCCACAGTACTGAGGTATGATAACTAGCATGAGGAGTCTTCCAGGCTTCTCTTTTGTCCGTACTCACTGAAGTCTCATCCGTTTTTCAGGGGGGCCTTTAGCACTCACTGTCTGCTGTACATTCTTTGCGGTCTCCTTCTCCTCAGATTTTACAGTTTCTGGTACAGGTTCTGCCTCTTTCTTTGTTTGATCCACTAGATATCAAAAGTAGATTTTTTGGGGAGGGAGACACGGGTGGAGGGAATGAGATAAATTCAAACAATGGTTAGTATGAATGGTTCACATTTTCAAATTCATTTTTAACTGTTTATCTCAAGTTCTAGATCTAGCCATTTCCATAGGCAGATGTATACAAGAACCCAGTTACAAACCTAACAACCTGATAACTCAAGGAAATTAATGATACTAGACAAAACTACATGGCATTTAAGTAAGACAGTATGTAAAAACAAGATATATAATTATTCTAACCCAGTACCACGATGGTTCAACACCTGTTTTCAGTAATGTAACAGAAAACAACATGTAAAAAATACAGATTTGATGAAGAAACCTCGAATCACGGTGGCTTCCTCATATCTCCTCAATACCTACTTTCTCCCTGGCAATTCATCTTTTCACTACCACAATCACTACCACAATGGCACCATCTGCTGACAGTTCAGCACATCTCAAAGATTAAGAGTAAAAACCTACAATGGGAGACTCTCACCCGTGGCCCACGGGCAGCATGCGGCCCAGGATGGCTTTGAATGTGGCCCAACACAAATCTGTAAACTTTCTTAAAACATTATGAGACTTTTTTTTCTTTTTTCAGCTCATCAGCTATCATTAGTGTTATTTTATGTGTGAACCAAAACAATTCTTCTTCCAATGAGGCCCAGCCCCAGCTCTAGAAAGACAAAATGACTGCAGCTCATTTCACATGCTATAGTTGTTATTGATTTACAGGCTCTTTGATCTTATTTCAAGCGTAATAAGAATATTAGATGAACCATACCTGGAACAGGCTTTTCTCCAGGCTTTAGCTATAATTTTTTAGAAAAGAGGGAGGGGGAGGAAGAGGAAAAAGAAGAAAACAGGTCAAGTTGGCAAAGTTTCTTCTTCTTAATGTCATATTAATAAAATGAAAGCTTCATCCAAATTACATTTCAAATGACTTTGTGAAGAAAAGCTATATTTATGTACTATAAAGTATATTTATCATTGTCTGCTTCTTATTCCCCATTCCAGAAAAGACACAAATCAAAAACTAGAACAAGATAGTCAACCAACCATAAAAACACTTGAACATTTAACGACCTCCACCTCCACACCCAGGCTACAATGCTTTATAAAAAGCAGTTCAGTAGAATCCAATGGGAAGAAATAATGAAGTCTTCCAATACTCCAGAGTCTTATTCCCTTAATGGATATGAACTATGGGAAGGGAGAATGAAGTATGGATGAACTATGACTTTTAAAGTTGGCAGGCACGGGAAATTTGGAGGAAAAAGAGATTGCTGATGAGTCTATTGTTAAAAACCAATCTATAGGAAAAAAAGATGAGAAATATGGTCAGGTCCTTCACTCTGTAGAGCAATTCACTTGATTAAGCTCTGTCATCTCCTTTGCCCCATTCCCCAAGTTAAATGCTCTACAACACTCTTGTCTTCTTCTACCTCTCATTCTCATCCGATGACACTGTCTCCCATGTTTAAAAACAACTACAAAACCAGGATGCCAACACCACCAACTTCCTTACCATCTACCTTTAAACTTATAACTGTATATACATATACACATATATATATTTAAAATACCTTAGCACTTCCATATCATCTTAGAAGAAAAAAGCAGTCTCTTCATTTCTAATGCCTCCATCTGTTTGCTGAATCTTTCTGGATTTACATGCCCTCCCTAGGCCTTCTTACATAGTCCCACTCCTAACAACTACAAAATTTTCTGATATTACACGTTCCAGGTTCATGCTGACAACTGCCAACTATCCTACTCCAACTGCAAGTCCTGGGAATCTTTACACTTAACAAGACCAAAACTGAGCTTCATATTATTATCCACTGTGCAATAAAAAGGTTACCACAGAAGGCCTGAGGCTGCTATACTTAGAAAGGCCTGCTTGCAAGGTTGGCCCTTGGCTAATGTCTAGAAACTTGGATTTCTGGAGGTTTCCCACCATTCCCTGATAATAGTGGCTCACTATGCCTAGACTGTACAAACAGTGCAGTTTAGGCTGAATATCTGCTTTCTTCAGAGGTTGTGGAATTCTGGTATGTGCTAGATAGAGGGTGCCTACATGAAGAGCTCCCCCAACTCCAAAAACACACCTTGGGTACCAGGTCTCTAATGGATCTCCCTGGGAAGAAATATCACATATGTTGCTGCATTTTCACTGTTGAGAGAACAGTGCACTCTGTGTAACCTCTTAAGGGAAGAAGAAAATATAAGGAAGCCTGCACATAGATTCTTCCAGGCTCTGCTGTGTCCTTTTCCCTTATGATCTGGCTATACATCCTTACTGTATTATAGCAATGAATCTTAGCTGAGTACAATTACATGCTAAGTCCTTTGAATCCTGCTAGCAATCTCCAATTACAGGAGTTGTCATAAGAACCCCCAACAAAGCCATATATCACATTATCGTGTGAAAATATCAATACTTAAACATGTCCAAAGTAATTCTGAAGGAACAAATTGTTTTTCTTTAAAATAGGAGAGGAAACATAGGGAGGAACATTGAAGAAAGTAAAAAATTTGAAAGGGGGGATTTTTCTACTGTCAGCACTGAACCATTTAAACTATATTGGACACTGAACTATATCTGGACATTGGAATAATGTCGTTATTTACCCAACATAATACACTGTCTAATCTTTTCTAGTAAATCCTGCCAGACTAGTAGAACATGGTTTGAGATGGGGATATATAACAAGGGTGCTTCTTGGAGCAAATTTAATCAGGTGGCTTTGGTTTAGATAATCCTAGGTGAAGTAATACCCTTCTAGCAGCTTCTAAAAACAGCAATAAAAAGACAGTCCTCATAAAAGGCTCCAAGGACCGAAACTCTCATCACATCAGTATTAGTGCAACTTCCAGCAGTAACGATATTAAAATATGGAAAAAAGGAGCTTCAAAGAAGCAGACAGGACTTCTCCAATATTCTCTTGAGCATCCCTTATAGAGCAACATCCCTGGGTACCACAAGCCCAACTGCTCGATAAAATTGATAAGTAGGAATAGCCGCTGTATCCTTTTCTGGACTAAAAATAGTTATGGAGGACCCAATGGGTAAAGAGGAGTTAATATGAGCTAAAAGAAGTTCTGGGAGACTTGAAGTAGATTATTTTCTTCTTTAGATCTGAGGCTGGAAAAATTTTTGGTGGGAAAAGCAAAAGGATTATTAATAGTTCTAGAGAAAGCCATCTTTCTCCTAGTTATGTTATACACAGCTGGATATACTCTATCTTTGGGAGTTGGTTTTTGGCTCTTGGATGGTAAAAGAAATGTGGGTTTCAGGAATATGATGATATAAGTATGAATGTGGCTAAACCTTTAAAAGAAAAAGGTAAAACACTCACTGAAATGATAAGAAATCTGCAGTCTGCTTAAAAATAATTGGGAGGAAGTAGGGAGAAAAGAGATAAAATAAGTTTGGCCATTTTGATAACTGCTGAGGCAGGCTAAAGGGTATAGGGGGGTTTTATTTTTAATTACTCTCTCTGCTTTCATGTTTTTAAGATTACCATACTTTTCTATGAAGTAAAGAGTTTTTATTTTAAGAATCAAGAGAGTCTTCGAGCTTTCTACAATGTCTAGCCTAGCGCAGCAGGACAGGACAGCAAACAAGAATCAAGACAGCATCACTAGCCGGGCGGGGCGGGGGTGGGGGGGAGCTGTCTTTCACCGGAGTACCTCAGGACTCAAATACAACAGCAAACTACTGAATGTTCTGTAGGTCGGTTAATGAAAACCAAACCCCTAACAACTGTACTTCAACCAAAATCTGTTTTTTTCCCTGTATTCTGAATTTTAGTTAACAATACCTAGCCTAATTCCAGGCCTGAAACCCCAGAATCACCCTTTGTCCAATCTCTCCAAATCCAACCACCAAATTAAAGCAATCCTAACTCTGAAATACCTCCTGAATCTGTATCCTCTCTATCCTATGGCCACAAAATTAATTCAAGCTTTCCACAATTTAAGTGCCCTGACTCCAAACTTCACATGTGATTTCCTAAGCATCCCCCATCCTACTGTTATTAGTTACATTCCTAAAACACAAAACTGACTATATTACTCCCTTGCAACTACTTTTAAATATCCAATGGGTCCTTACTACCATCAGCAATCATTCTCAGCTAGTCACTTGAAGATGAGGTAGAGGAAATTTCAGTGAGAATACACTCCTAGAGAGTATATACTTGAAAAAGACTGTACAAAATTTCCCCTGGTTTGGTCTGTCTTTGGTTATGATAGCTATTGTTTTAAAACTTAAAAAAATTTTGAATGCATCTGGAGGCCTGTTATGTTTATGGGAGGGGTAATGAGTTATAAGTTTAAAATAGAGAAGAAACATAGGACTCCAGGATTAAATCCCAGCTTCTTTGCATTGCATACAAAATCCTTCTCAACTGACCTTAATCCATTTTTAAAGTCTCATCTTCCATTACTCTTCCCCTCCACAAACACAGAGTAAGCCCTCAGAGAAGTCTTCTGGTTTCTGAATATATGTTCACTAACTCATGTTTCCAGTTTTGCATGTTCTATTACCATTTTCTAGATCAGGACTGTTCAAAAGAAATGTGAGCCACAAATGCAAGATATACATGTAATTTTAAATTTTCTTGTCACATTTTTAAAAAGAAACATGTATTTTATTTAACCAAATATACCCAAAATATTATTTCAACACATAATCAATATTTTTAAACTACTGAGATATTTTACATGCATTCTTTTTCATACAAGTCTGAAATCCAGTATGTATATTGCACTTATATCACAACTCAATCTGGACTAGCTGTGTTTCAAATGCTCATGGTCACATGTGCCTTGTGGCTACCGTACTGGACAGCACATATCTAGATGTCTTCCCCTGGCCTACCTAGCATGCACTACGTACTCACCAAATAAATGGTCAACTACACCTAGCTTTTTACATTCTGTAGAGGTCATCCATCACCCTACGCACAGCTATAATTTATTTATTTATTTATTTATTTATTCAACAGACAATGTTCCATCTTCAAGTGCAGTTGATGAGATTCCTCTAAACTGGCTTTCCTGTCCTGAGTTCCATCTCGTGTCTTCTGCTCTCTTCACCACCACATTACAATTCCAATAGCCCCTATCTCTCACTACAGCACAGTCAGGGAAGAGGGAAGGGGAGGCCTGTTCTAAATTCAACTCATGAAAACAATTTCATTTAGTTTAAAATTTCCCTTGAAAATCCCTTAAGGAGCTCCTAACAAAAAAGAGGTATATGATCTTGTATGTACACTGCAAAGGTCCAGAAGAATTGAGACTAGCCATGAGACCAGCACATTCATCAATTCCATTCCATATCTACTTCACTCCAAAAGCTCATTTAGTAGAATGGCAGGTGGATTTGCTATTGCTGTTAGAAATCTTCCTGCCCCTCCAAATCACACAGTGGAATTCATATAACTTAAAACCCCAATATAGTGTATCTCTATTAATCACTCCTATCTCCTCTGTTTATTATGCCACTCTACCTCAGATGTTCTGTTCTTTTTGTTACACAAGTGTTAACTATTCTATCATTTAGGTTGTTCAGACATCTACTACATCAGGCTAGAAGGTGGCACGTAGAGTAAAAAGAGCATGAGTTTCATATTCTAGTTTTGTTACCACCTGTGACACTTTCAGCAACCTTTTGAATGAGAATATGATCTATATGCAGTCCTCAGAGTTTGTGAAGATTCAGTAAGAAACACAAAACAGTGTTAACTCCATTCCATTTACCTATTTCTTCCATTAAGTCTTTAGAAATCTTTCCTTTGATACAGAGATCATTTTTTAACTCATGAGGAAAATCGTAATTTTAGGTCACATCTGAAACAGTTCTCAATTAAAAATAAATATATATGCCATAAAGAAGTGTCAAATCAAGATTAACCACACATAGTCTCATTACCTGCACAAATTTGGGTGGAAATTTTTGTCTGAGGTCTAAAAGTAAAGCATCCACACGTTGTCTCTGAAAAATAGAGCTTGGTTCTTCTTTCCTTTTGGCTTTAGGTCTGACTTTATCTATGAAATACAAAGTCCAAATCAAAACATTGCCTACTTAGTTTGGTGTCTCATATTTTACAAATCTTTGTCCACTATGAATATACCCAAACTTCATTATTTTTAATGGCTGCTAGACCAAAGATAATTCCCAAAATAAGGTAAACACAGCATATATACAGAAGTGCTGTTAACTCTCCCTCTTAACTGAAGTCAAATTCTAACATTTAAGCTGATATATATGTCTTTTAAAGATACTTCAGTTTTGGTATATAAGCATGCACAACCGTAAGAGTTTTAAAGCTAAAGTTTTTCAAAATTACCTAAATCACAATCCAAATTATTGGTTTGAAATTACCTTTGTGTATTTTAACTGTATTAAATGGTATTTTCCCACAAAACCTACTAGGAACAAACGGAAATGCAGGTTTCACAAACTCAATCTACCATATTCAATTATTAAGACTGTAATTCACTGAAAAAAAAATAACAAAACAGAAAACCATGAAGACAAAAAAGAAAAGAACCTGAAAGAGAAATTCTGAAGTTAATCACATATGGGATTTGCCCTTGGGAGGGAGGTGTATTGGGAAACCGTATCCAAGCGAAGGGCTCCAGATAAGTGTTACTCCGAACACTTGGTTACGGTAGGGGAAAAGAGTCATTGGGCCAATTTTAGTCAACAAAGGCAAACTTTCCTTCATTAAATGTTCCTGCTTATACCTACTATTAAGAAGATACAGATCTGAATTCTACACAAACACTATGTTTCCCTCAACAATTTATTCTGAGTTGCTATTTCTCAGACAAGGAAATGGAGAATACAAGTATGCTATTACAGGCACATTTCTGGAGGTAGTTGAACAGTAAAACATGATGAAGACAGTAGCAGATCAGAAGGAAACTTAAGAGAACCTAGAGCCACAAGAGGTGGAGAGATGGAAAGATCAGAAAACAGACTGGCCATCTAGGGATAGGGCTCTAAAAAGCAATCTCTCTCATCTCCTCTGCTTTGAAGACTGGAGGAATAAAGAGTTCCAGATTCCAAGACAACTCAGCAGTCAGGTAAGTAAGGAATATCATCTCTGCTCATTCCACGTCACTGTCTCTCCTATGTTCCTTTTTTTTTTTCCTTATTTTTTCTTTTTGTAGAGACCAGGTTTCACCATGTTGCCCAGGTTGATCTTGAACTCCTGGGCTCAGGTGATCTACCTGCCTTGGCATTGCAAAGTGCTGGGATTACAGGAGTGAGCCACCGCACCTGGCCCCAAATATTTTCAAACCTTCAATCACCTTGACTAAGACTACCAGTTACCTAACAAAGTGAACGTGCATCTGTTCCTATGTGAAAGCTATTATTATACATCTAGTTACATGAATCTCAGCTGCAACAAAGCCAGCATCCCATGAAAAAAGTGAAACACACTTAGAAAAGATCAACAGCCACTTTCCTAAAGAAAACAGCTTCATTCTCAGAGGATCAAAAAGTGTGTTAGGAGGGTCTGGATGTTCTACTTACCTTGCTCTTCGTGATCTTTGAAGTGCCACCAATAACCTTTGGAAGGATGATATCGACAGTATGACATAGCTTCATCAAAAGCTGACTGAATACCATGCACTGCAGTAAGCTTGAAAAAGGAAAATAAATTCTAAATTTCTCATTAGGTCAACAAAAATTTCCAAAGTAAATACTCACAAAATATTACATATGTAAAGACAGAACCCATTTTTCAGAACCTAAATTACTATATAATTGAGACTATGAAATATACTTTGAGCACTGACTTGGCTCATAGTAACCAAAGTTCAAGACATTCTAATAGTCAATACTTTATAGCAACTTACACAAGGTAGAGGAGCTCCAGTTGGATTACTGGAAGCAAGTAGCTAATTAAATGTTTTCTTTAGCGCTTAAAGAATGTGAAGACACTTACCACTCTAGAGTTTATAACTGATCCCAAGTCTGGTGCCTGATAGATCACTCCAGCAATGATATAGTAATCAGCTAGTGGGATAACTAAAACAGTAGGACAAAAGGTTTACAAATACAGCTATGGACACAAACTGCTAAACAGATTCTCATAAAAAGAACTAAAATCTGGTATTTTCCCATAAGGCAGGGTTTAACAATTACTGTTTTGGTAAAGCTGTACCAGAAAACAGCCACATCCAATCATTTACATATTATCTATGGCTGCTCTGGCAATAATTGAGCGCTGTCACAGAGACTAGGAGGCCCACAAACCCAAAGTATTTAGTCATTGGCCCTTTTCAGAAAAAGTATGCCCACTGTTGTCCTCCAGCAGTGCTTCTCAAACTTTAATGTGCATCTGAATTACCTGGGGACCTTGTTAGAATTAGATTCTTATTCAGTAGGGATAGTGCATTTCTAACAAGTTCCCAAAAGATGCCAAGACTGTTGTCAGTCAACCTTACTTAAGGTAGTAAGACCTTGGAGCAAGACAGACTGGGGGTCCAGTGTAAAGATATCAAATGCAATGAGCTTGCTTTTGTGCCCCAGTGCTGGGTCCTAAGGAATAAGATAACTGCCAGTGAGGATACTGCCGTCTTGTGTAATTTCTATACCTTGAATCCTCTGACCATGGAAATCTTATCTTGTCGCTGGTCTGCCTTGGTTCTAAGGTTCTCTTTTACTCTGGGCAGGGACTCTAGATCTTTGATTTTGAAACTAAATTTGGATTCTAGAATCATAACTTCTTTATCAAGTCATTCTCTGAAAAAAATGCCAAGTTAAAGGTTGTCCATAAATGTCTTAATGAGGGTATCTAATTGAGAGATGTAGCTAGAATAGCACCCATCTGGCTCCCCTATCTTGAATCTTCTCTTCAGTATGACTTTATCCACGGTCTTGGCTTGATTCTAATGTCTTCAATTTCTGGTCATCGCTGGAAAAGGTGTCTAGCTCTTTGATTAAAAACCAAATCTGGACTCTACACTTTTCAGTGTTGTTTCTAAACCAAGTTTTCAGTAGGTAGTATAACCCAGCCAAGGCTTTCAGTTCAATGCATCACTGAGGATTTTCAATTGATCCTCTATTAGTTTGATATGACCGCATCTACCATGCATTTTGTAAAAGAATTAACTCAGTGGACTGAGATGAAAAGAAAAGTTAATTGTGATCATCAGCAAAGCCTGAGTCCTGTCCTCTCGCTCTCCTCCCCAGACAGCATGAGCTTCAGCACTCGCTTCACCTTCTCCACCAACTACTGGTCCCTGGGCTCCATCTAGGCGCCCAGCTAGGGCACCCAGCCGGTCAGCAGCGCAGCCAGCGTCTATGCAGGCACCGGAGGCTCTGGTTCCTGGATCTCCGTGTCCCGCTCCACCAGCTTCCAGGGCAGCCTGGGGTACGGGGGCCTGGCCACGGGATGGCCAGGGTTCTGACAGGAATGGGAGGCATCCAGAACGAGGAGGAGACCATGCAAAGCCTGAACCTACCTGGTTCAAAGCCTGGCCTCCTACCTGGACAGAGTGAGGAGCCTGGAGACCGAGAACCGGAGGCTGGAGAGCAAAACCCAGGAGCGCCTGGAGAAGAAGGGACCCCAGGCAAGGACCTGAGGGCTCAGATCTTCTCAGATACTGTGGACAATGCCTGCATTGTTCTGCAGATCGACAATGCCCATCTTGCTGCTGACAGACTCAAGTATGAGACAGAGGTGGCCATGCATCAGTCTGTGGAGAGCAACATCCATGGGCTCTGCAAGGCCAATGATGACACCAATGTCACTCTGCTTCAGCTAGAGACAGAGATTGAGGCTCTCAAGGAGGAGCTGCTCTTCATGAAGAACCATGAACAGGAAGTAAAAGGCCTACAAGCCCAGACTGCCAGCTCTGGGTTGACGATGAAGGTACATGCCCCCAAATCTCAAGACTTCACCAAGATCATAGCAGACATCTGGGCCTAATACGAAGAGCTGGCTCAGAAGAACCAAGAGGAGTTAGAAAAGTACTGGTCTCAGCAGATTGAGGACAGCACCACAGTGGTCACTATGCAGTCTGCCAAGGTTGGAGCTGCTGAGGTGACACTCACGAAGCTGAGAGATACGGTCCAGTCCTTGGAGACTGACCTGGACTCGATGAGAAATCTAAAGGCCAGCTTGAAGAACAGCCTGAGGGAGGTGGAGGCCCGCTACGCCCTGCAGATGGAGCAGCTCAACAGGATCCTGCTATACCTGGAGTCGGAGCTGGCACAGGCTGGGGCAGAGAGGCAGCACCAGGCCCAGGAGTATGAGGCCCTGCTGAACATCAAGGTCAAGCTGGAGGCTGAGATTGCCACCTACCGCCACCTGCTGGAAGACAGCCAGGACTTCAATCTTGGTGATGCCCTGGACAGCAGCAACTCCATGCAAACCATCCAAAAGACCCCACTTGCCAGGTAGTGGATGGCAGAGTGGTGTCTGAGACCAACAACATCAAAGTTCTGAGACATTAAGCCAGCAGAAGCAGGGTACCCTTTGAGGAGCAGAAGGCCAAGAAAAAGTTCAGAGGTCAAAAAACAAAAAAAAATTACTTGGGATGTTTGACATTCAGTTGGTATACCAACTGTGCTCACAGAAAGAGGTAGCTTTGATGCAGTGAGTTGCTTTGTCAGTGCTTGAAGAGTTGTCCTTGGGCATGCTGGAAGAGTCCTGATATCCAAGTATACAACTAGTGGAACTTGGCTTTTGAAACTTTTCCTACATGAGAGTTACGCTGGTTGTACCAGCCTCTGCAGACAATTTGTACAAGCAATGTGACTATAGTAGACACCAGATTTCTTTTGGAAAATCTAAAAATTTGGTGAGCAGAGAATGTCCAAACAACCAGCCCTCAATAAAAATCCCTGGCTCAGAACCTCAAATGGACTTCCTTGAGCAGACATATTGAATGCAGCTGCATTTCACTGCTGGATGGAGGGCACACTCTGTGGCCCTTCACAAGCAAGAGGGAAAGCACAGGACACTTGCACATGGATTCCTACAGACCTCACCTGACATGTCTTTTTCCAGTACTAATCTGGCTGCGTACCCTTACTGTGTTGTCATAACAAATTTCAGCTGTAAGTACAACCATATGTTAAGTCTGGTGAGTCCTCCAGCATAGTACTGAACATGTATGTGGTCTTGGGGACCCTCCAAACAGAAACCAATCAAAAAAACAAGTTAGGTCAGGAAGTAAATAAATCATGGTATTTTAAAAAGAAAACAATGCCTAAAGTTTACACATTTTACCTTGGGCAGGGGACTGCCGCTGTTGCTTCCGAATGATGAAAAGAATGGGCTCTTGAGCATGCAAAAGGATGTATTCGATTCCAACCATCTGACTGAAAACAGAACACAGACACCCAAATATCTATAAATGCCCTACAAATAATTTTATAAGACAAATTATATAAAAATGCGGCAACACTTTAATAGGATTAAAACTGCCTATGTGGCCGGGCACGGTGGCTCAAGCCTGTAATCCCAGCACTTTGGGAGGCCGAGACGGGCGGATCACAAGGTCAGGAGATCGAGACCACCCTGGCTAACCTGGTGAAACCCCGTCTCTACTAAAAAATACAAAAAACTAGCCAGGCGAGGTGGCAGGCGCCTGTAGTCCCAGGTACTGGGGAGGCTGAGGCAGGAGAATGGCGTAAACCTGGGAGGCGGAGCTGGCAGTGAGCTGAGATCCGGCCACTGCACTCCAGCCTGGGCGACAGAGCGAGACTCCGCCTCAAAAAAAAAAAAAAAACTGCCTATGTTTGGTGTTATAATCTGACTGTCGAGTAAAACTAGTTTGTTTTTAAACAAGAAAATTTCTCTACAAAAATGTATTATAAATTTAAATCTGAGTATTTTCAGTTAGGAAAGGACACCGAAGAGCATCTGTTTCAAAAAGGCAATCAAAATGTCATGATGCTTCCTGACCAAATCTATGAATACTTATAAAATATAAAATAACATGAAGACACAACTTCATACACTACCAAACTAGAAAACATCAAAAACTTTATCCTCACCCCAATAAATTTACCTGACAGATTATGTTTAAAAACCACAATAAGTTGTCTCAATAGCTGTATTTGCCCCATAACAAAAGCCATTTAAAATATGACAGATATTTAATTTTATAATCTCCTCCTCAATATTTAGCTGACAATAGGAAAATTATATCAACAGTTGTTTCAAATACTTTTGTAATATAAACTAGATATAAAAGGGACAATAATTATAGTTGCCTAGTTGAGAATAGCAGTAGCATTGCCAAAATCACTCATCAGATCGAAATCTAAACCTGTTATATTTAATTAAACATTATGAAGTTATACAGAAAAGACCTCTGTTAAAAGTGAATACTAATAATTATCTTGCATGTCAAATTTGTATAAACCCAAACAAAACTCCAGTTTTTCTTCTAAAATTCTACTTTGCACTTCATGATCCACAGCTTTAAAGAACTGTTCATTGCAAAACTTGTATTTGGTAAAAATGCTACCTTCTTAAAATAACTTACTTCAAGTGTTCTAATGTTAGCCTCTGCATTTTGACCACTTCATTATTACATGTTCTGTCATAAAAAGGATTACTTCTTTCTGAAAAGTAATCCAGGACACTACCACTGTTCAAAATAGGGATCCAAGAGCTGTCAACCCAAGAAATTCCCAGCAGATTGTCTATGGGAAAGAAAACAAAATGATAAAGAATTAGAAAAAAAAGAAAGAATCCAATCCAACGAACATTTATTATCCATCTAATGTAGTAGGCACTATGAATATAAGGATGACATAGATCCTAACCAACACACTCTCATGATCTCAGAAGAGATTATGCAAGAAAGCAATAACATGATGTAAGTGTTATGATAAAGACATGGTGAAACCCTGTCTCTACTAAAAATACAAAAAATTCTGGCCAGGCGCAGTGGCTCATACCTGAAACACTAGTACTTTAGAGGTCTGAGGCAGGTGGACCACCTGAGGTTGGGAGTTTGAGACCAGCCTGACCAACATGGAGAAACCCCACCTCTACTAAAAATACAAAAATTGCCTGGCGTGGTTGTGCATGCCCATAATCCCAGCTACTTGGGAGACTGAGGCAGGAGAATCGACGCACCCAGAAGGTGGAGGTTGTGGTGAGACGAGATTGTGCCATTGCACTCCAAACTGAGCAACAAGAGTGAAACTCAATCTCAAAAAAAGAAAAAAACAAACAAAAAATTAGCCAGGCGTGGTGGTGAACACCTGTGATCCCAGCTACTCGGGAGGCTGTGGTAGGAGAATCGCTTGGACCCAGGAGGCGGAGGCTGCAGTGAGCCGAGACTGCGTCACTGCACTCCAGCCTGGGCGACAGAGCGAGACTCCATCTCAAAAATAAAGATATGAAGAAATGTGTTACAAGACTACGGAGGACCTGGGGGAAAGAAAATCATTTTTCATGGGGTAAGAAGATGGGTTTTAGCATGATTTGTTAAAGAATAGATAGAAACACAGAGAAAAGGGCAAAGTAATTCCAAGCAGAGAGAATGTATATACAGAGGTATGAAAATACAAAGTATATTATATCTTAAGAGGATAATTTCATTAGGTGAAGAAGTGATATGATTTAAAATTTAGAAAGGACTTTTTTTTTTTTTATTGGAAATCCTTAATGCTGGCAAAGAATTCAAAATTTTCAAACAACATGTATGCCCAAGAGAACACATCCAAAGCTACCAGTTTGCGATCTCTCAATTAGGGATAGAGAAGTTAGAAAGCTATTACTGTAGATGAGATGATAATGATGTAAAAGCTAAGGGATAAACAGGAAGTAGAATTACCTTAACTACAGCCACACAGTTTCATATTTAGAGTAGAATTAAATCATGGCTTTTAAAAAGATATGATAGAGCTACATACTTTTAATAAATGAGCTTGTATTGGCCATTGGCTTTGATGATGCTTCATACCATTGACTGTACTGAACACCACTAGGTGTAAATCATGAACATCAAAATGCCTATACAATACTGGTTGAAAAACTTCAATCTCTCTTGTCATTACCTCAGCCATCTTCAAAGAAGTCAGACCTAATTCAAGGTGACAGGCAGTTTTGAGCCAAGTGACTCAACTGAGAAAAATTATATAAAGATAAAATGTACTTTGTGTGCTATAAAATAAAGGAGGAGACAAAGTCTGTTAATAACCAAATAATTAGTACAGACCATTTAGATAGTTCATCATAACTGGATCATGCAATAACCAAATACACAATAGGCCAGGAAATAACATTTTCAGAAATGGCCTTCAAACTGGTTTTCCTAATTCTACCCTTGTCCTCCTACACTGTTCCCAGCAGCCAATGTAGTCCTTAAAAAAAAAAATCAGATCACATCATTCCTATGATGGAAACCCCTCCAATGGCTCTTCGTTTTACTCAGAGGAAAAGCCAAAGACCTTATCATAGCTTTCAACACCTTTCTGACCTCATCTCCTTACCACATCCTCTCTCATTTCCCTCCAGCCACAATGGCCTCTTTGCTGTTCCTTTAACATACCAAACACACGCTTAAGAGTCTTTGCCATGATCCTAACAAATCTGAATTATAAGTAAAACATTTTACAAACTAAATATTCGAAAACAGTCTGATAGACTAAATGTTTCTCTTTTTTATTCTATAGCAAGGCAACATGTTGACATAACACAAGCATTCTAACAATCAGCAAGTGATGAAATTAGGCACTTGAAATTCCCACTTATGATGAAAGACATATATGTAAAATCATGATCCAGAAGTGCTGAAGATCACCGGATAACTATAAATGAGAATATTTGTAATAAATGTGTTAGACCCCAATCCAGTTAATATAAAAAAAGGCATCTCAAACACTTCCCTTTAAAAATCACGTACTGTATATACAAACAAAAACAACTCTACGTGCTCCCCAAGATCAAGCAGCAATTAAGGGGGGGCATCTCTATACATTTATTCACTGACTGATTCAGTATGTGAGTACCTCTACAGTTCAGCTGTGAAAAAAATACGACTCCTGGCCATAATAATTGCTGCATGTTCGATGTAAAGTATTATCGACTCAAAAAAAAAAAAAAAAAAAAAACCTTACAATAGAAAATATTTGGGATTCATGCTCAGGGACTCGCGGCGCGCGATCTAAAGAATTTGGCAGCCACCATGCCAAGTCTCAAGAGATGAATCAAATCAAGTTGGCTCATTATCCCACTCCCTTCTCTGCCTAAAGGCCATTCCTTCACTCCAATAGAATAGCCCTAATGTTGTCGCAGAGGTATGTGTGAAGAACAATACTCTAGCTCTGAAGGCTCAAGGCCCAGAGCTTCTTCCAACCCCTTCTCTCCGACGCTTCCAAGAGACGTTTCAAGAACCTAAAAAAAAAAACTCGTCAACGTTTCGCTAGATCACAGCCTTGCGTTGTCCACAAAAAACACTCAAAAAAGCTTGAGACCTCACACAAAGGAACCTAAACCTTGAAACTGCGAGCTATAACATCCCAAACTAGTCCACAGACAATCAAGAGACAAAGAATAGCAACAGATTATACCTCGGATATCCACCCCCGCCATAATTCCGAGAGGTTCACAGGTTCTCTTTCCGGCGCAAAGTAAACGTAAGCCTAGGCCGCCGGAAGCAGCGGGTTGAACAGAGTGCGCATGGGTGAGGAGGGACGTAGAGCGGAAGAGGGGGCGGGTCGGGCGGGAGAGGGGCAGGGCTGGGAGGTGCGAGTGGGAGGGGAGGGGGCAGAAAGCGGGAGAGGCGGGGGAGGCGGGAAACGCGAGGTGAGGTGGGGGTTGGGGGGACGGGACGCGGAAAGGTTGGTGCAGGGCAGCAGGGAAAGACTGGGAGGAGAGGGATGGGCCAAAGAAGGAGAATGGGAGGGCGGATTACTGGGGAAAAAATTAGAAGACTTTAGAGGAAGGCCGAGTGGAGTCCCGCCCCACGCCCACCACTGATGGAATAATTCTGTCTTGATCGTCTGTGATCGTCAAGAAAACAAATTCTGATACTGTAGAGTTAACGCTTGGGAGCGTCTCTTAATTTTAAAAGCTCCTGGGTGTATTCACTGAGCTATCAGATTTAGGAACGATGGTCATTTTATGTTTTTCTCCCTGCCTCAGGTATTGGGATGGGACAGGACTTAAGAATTTGGGAGTCATTGGCATTTCTGTGACTAAATCCATTTAAAAATCTAAACTAATTACGCCTCTGAGAAAAATTTCACAACACAGGAAATGCTTCTGAAGTGAAATATTAATAAGATTAAGAGAAAGGGAATACCCCTGGGTCCCACAGTAATGAGCAAATGTCTGCATTCCAAGTAGTCTGGAGTAGGTAGCAAGACTCCAAAGAGGGAATGATTCTGTGTATGGGGAAGGCACAGAAAGCCTCAGATTCTCAAGCTTCAGTGTGGCTCTGTAAAAGCAAAATGATACAGAAATATGAAAACAACACGCAAATACTAGGAAGAGGAGGCCAAAATCTGAAGGAGGGATGTGGGCGGGTGCCTACATCTTCTCCAAAAGTTAAGCACTGTGAAGACTCCGCAAGAATTTAACCACAACCCAGGAGCAAGAGGGGAAGACCATAAATTTAATTGGGATTTTGAACCTCATAGACAGAAAATTTAAAATTTTTTAAACTCCGTAGAATAAAAGTACATTGCCTGTACATTTCAGTTTGGGAATTTTCTGCCTGAGATGGTATGTATAAAATAGGTGTCCCAACAGAAGTATGTGCATGCACAGAGTGGAGTTTTGAGAGAGAATTTTTCAGGAAGGAAATTTTCAGGAGGGCGTGTTTGGGAGCCTAGTGGGAGGACATTGCAAAAAGGAGGAGTATCGTGTCCAATAAAAAGTGTGATACATAAAGCTTTTTGTTTTTCTAGTTTTTTGTTTCCTTGTGTTTTGATTAGGCTAGAAGGCGATTAGGAAGAATAGTGATAGAATGCAGATCTGTAGACAATAAAACACATGGTATGCATGGTAAATGAGACCTGGAAGCTCAACCTTTTCTTGTAGGCAATGGGAGAAATGTGATCAAGCTTCCATTTTAGAAAGACTACTTGAGGAGGGCCGGGCGCGGTGGTTCACCCCTGTAATCCCAGCACTTTGGGAGGCCGAGGCAGTCGGATCACGAGGTCAGGAGATCAAGACCATCCTGGCTAACAAGGTGAAACCTCGTCAATACTAAAAATACAAATATTAGCAGGGCGTGGTGGCGGGCGCCTGTAGTCCCAGCTACTCAGGAGGCTGAGACAGGAGAATGGTGTGAACTTGGGAGGCAGAGCTTGCAGTCAGCCGAGATTGGGCCACTGCACTCCAGCCTGGGTGACAGAGCGAGATTCCATCAAAAAAAAAAATGTGGAGAAAAAAAGATGTAGAGAAATAAGAACACTTTTACATTTTACACTGTTGGTGGGACTGTAAACTAGTTCAACCATTGTGGAAAACAGTGTGGCGATTCCTCAAGCATCTAGAACTAGAAATACCATTTGACCGAGCCATCCCATTGCTGGGGATATACCCAAAGGATTATAAGTCATGCTGCTATAAAGACACATGCACATGTATGTTTATTGTGGCACTATTCACAATAGCAAAGACTTGGAATCAACCCAAATGTCCATCAGTGACAGACGGGATTAAGAAAATGTGGCACATATACACCATGGAATACTATGCAGCCATAAAAAAGGATGAGTTCGTGTCCTTTGTAGGGACATGGATGCAGCTGGAAACCATCATTCTCAGCAAACTGTTGCAAGAACAGAAAACCAAATACCGCATGTTCTCACTCATAGGTGGGAATTGAACAATGAGATCACTTGGACACAGGAAGGGGAACATCACACACCGGGTCCTATTGTGGTGGGGGGGCGGGAGGGACAGCATTAGGAGATATACCTAATGTAAATGATGAGTTAATGGTTGCAGCACACCAACATGGCACATGTATACATATGTAACAAACCTGCACGTTGTGCACATGTACCCTAGAACTTAAAGTATAATAAAGAAAAAAAAAAAGAAAATGCAAAAAATAAAAAAGAAAGAAAGATTACTTGAGGAGAATGAGTTGGAGGTGTTTGTAAGACTCAAAGCAGGGAGTGCATTTAGGAGATTCTTGCAAACTAAATAATGTCTATACTAATACAAAGAGTGGTAGCTGAGGGGAAAGACAGGATTAAAGATATTTAGGTGACAGAATCAAAAGGGGAATTAGTGACTAATAAATGGGCCTGATGAGGGAGAGGGAGGAATTGAAAATGATATTAGAGATACTAGTTTATGAGATAAATATCATTAATCAGATTAGGAATAACAAGTAACAAATTAGTAGGTGAGAAAAGAGGTAGTGATTTATTTCTGAACATGACCATGTTGTTCATGAAATATCTGCAGGACATCCTGTTAACCAGGTTTTCTTAGGCTTTGCACTATGGATATTTTGGGCCAGATCATTCTTTGCTGAAGATGGATGGATGTTTAATAGCATTCCTAGCTTCTACAAACTAGATGCCAATAGCTCCCCCCACCTCTCCAGCAAAACTGTCCCTCGCTGAAAACCACTGCTATACACTGGTATCTATGGGAATATGAAGTCAAAGGAGAAAAGTTTCAGGAAGAAGGTATACTCAACATCATCAAGAAAACAAGTGAGGTAAGGTAATGGCCAAGAAGCAGACCTTGGATTTGGTAAATTGGATGCCCATAACAAGAATAATTTCTGTGGAATGGTAGGAAGGGGAAGAAGCCAGAGGAAGATAAGTTCAGGAGTAAAAGGTGGTGGCATTGAGTGTAAACTGTGCTTTCAAGAAACTTGGCTGAGAAGGAAGGCTAGAGCTAGAACCCTATGTAGAAGGGGATATGGAAATAATAATAGGGAAATGTGAATATGTTGATAGGTAATGTGAAGGACTCAAAGAGAGTATCTCCAGTTTATCTTAAAATTGTTCACCTATTCATCAGTCAATCATCAAGTATTTAACACCTACTAATGCTTTGCTCAGCTCTCATTGCAGAGGATAAAGCAGTAAACAGACAAAGCCCCTGGCTTCAAGGAGCCAACAGCTCTGGTGGAAAATAAAGACCATGAACAAGTAAACAAATAAAGAAGAGCATTACAGCCTCACCCCTGTAATCCTAGCACTTTGGGAGGCCAAGATGGGAGGATTGCTTAAGCCCAGGACCTGGAGACCAGCCTGGTCAACATAGCGAGATCCCATCTCTATTTGTTATATATTAATTGTTTCAATTAATAATGAAATATAAATAAAAAAGAGTGTTACAGATTGTGGTAACAAAAACGAGAAGACAAGATAGGGAGGAAGCCACTTTGGATAGGACAGTCAGGACAGGCCTCTCTGAGGAAGTGATACCTGAGATGAGACCTGGAAGATGAAAGCAAATCACTCATGTGAAGAGCTGGGGCACACGCATTTCAGGCAGAGGGGACCACGGACCCTACAGTGGGAAAGGGGTTGGTCTGAGAACCATAGAAAGGCCAGTATAAGCCAGGTTGTACGAGTGAAGGATGAATGGTGGGAAAAGAGACTGGGAATGAAGACAGGGGCCAGATGATAGAGAGCCTGGTCAATAATTTATTTTTTATTCAAAGAACATAGGAAGCTATTAAAAGATTTGAAAGAGTAGAATGCCACGAAGGTATTAGTTCTGACTAGAAATTTGTTTATGGATGTCAAAAGTATTTGTTGTGCTTATTGAGCCACTTACTATGGATGAGGCACCGTGCTAAGCACTTTGATGAACTATCTAGTTGTTCCCTTGAAACAGTTTTATGAGGCAGAAGCTATTACTCCCAATTATTATTATTATTATTTTTTTGGTTCCCAAGTTTTATTCAAGAACTCATACAAAATATTCTGGATAAGTGAAATTTAATCCTCATCTTCCTCCTCCTCTTCATCCTGGTTAATCTGGAAGTAACGTCATTCGTAACTCTTTGCTGTTAGCAACCACGCGCAACCAGTCACGTAGATTATTCTTCTTCAAATATTTTTTGGTGAGATATTTCAAATACCTTTTGGAGAAAGGCACCTCAGATGTCATGGTGATCTTGCTCTTGCTCCTTTTGATGGTCACCACCCCTCCACCAAGGTTCCCAGCTTTTCCATTCACTTTGATCCTTTCTTGCAAAAACTGCTCAAAATTGGCAGCATCCATGATTCCATCTTCTACAGGGTGGGTGCAATCAAGAGTGAACTTCAGAACCTGCTTCTTTTTTTTGCCCACCTTCACCACAAGCTTTTTCACAGGAGCCATGGCCACAGCAGAGTTAGAAAGTATTACTCCCATTTTTAAATGAGGAAACTGACTGAGCAGTTTCTCACTGAAGCAGATGAGCTAGCTTCTCACCAAACTTATTAGCTACTTGGGTATACAGCTAAGCTATATTTTCCACCACTGTTGCACCTGGATGGAGCTACGTAGCCAGTTCTCATCAAGGGACTGTGAATGGAAGTGATAAGTGTTACCTTCAGACCAAGATAGCGAAAAACACTGGTTCCATCTTCACCTTCTCTCTCTGTATTCACCAGCTAGATGCCAGAAAACCTAAGGTCATGGATTGAAAGTGGTGGTGATAGGGAGTTGAGGGGTTGGGGTCTCTGAATGACTAACCACAGGTGCTGAGCCACCTTGCTGACCTAAACTGGATTCAAAGCAAGAAATAAGATTTTATTGTGTTAAAACACATGCATGCACACAAATAAATACATTTATTTTTATGTACTGTCTCCATAAAATCAGTAATACTGGTGTAATCTCTTTTCTGTAGGATATATTAAAATGTGTACCTGCCTCCCCTATATACAGTATGACATTTTGAGGCTTTATGATTTGGAAACTTAGATAATTTAATACGTAAGTGTGAGAATGCAAGTAAAAGAGAAAAAAAAAAAACCAAGATATTTAGTAAGGAAGTGGGAATGGTTTCTGATTGGTTAAAGATGAAATGATGCTCATGGATAACTGAAAATGTGTGGTACTCATCTTCCTCTATAAGATCACCATCTAAAAAAACAGCTTTTCTTCACACATGCTCTCTTTAAATACCTGACGCCATGATCCTCATTACTATGTTTTTCTTTCTCTAACATTCTCTCCAATATTCTAAACTTACACGTCATGTCATCCCATTCTGTACCTATAGAAATGTGTGCCCTATAGGAATACCTCTATAATTGCATGGCCTGAATTCAGAATCTTTTCTTAAAAAAAATTTCTAGACTGTAAACTCTGTGAGGACATGGTCGTGTCTGTGTTTGCCTGGTGTTACTTACTTAGTCTCTGGCAGGGTGTTTTTGATATAGTAGGTGTTCAACAAATATTTGTCGAATGAACAAATTCATGTATAAATGAATGGATGATATGATGGCCCTCAGATAAATAATAAACTTCATTAATTCAATAATAAATGAAATATGAAATTGCTAATAGAAATTTATTTATGGGAAGTTATAAGAAAACTCTTAAAATCTCC
This sequence comes from Piliocolobus tephrosceles, assembly GCF_002776525.5. Taxonomy (NCBI): domain Eukaryota; kingdom Metazoa; phylum Chordata; class Mammalia; order Primates; family Cercopithecidae; genus Piliocolobus; species Piliocolobus tephrosceles. The sequence goes on along the minus strand of NC_045439.1, from coordinate 35,941,302 downwards.
CCTGATGTTAGAATAATGCCAAGTGCACAACTTTATTTATACTAATATTCTAAATAAAAACAACATGGTTATATTTTGCTTGGTGTCCTATCAAGAAAGTATTTTAGTAAATGACAAATGTGTGGGGTGTTTTTCCTTCTTATTTAGTGAGGAAAAGTCCAGCTACTTCATTATACAAAGCAGAGCAGAAAATTGCCTTAGAAATATTGAGGAATTATCTCTGAAAAGTTACCTTGGAAACTCTGAGATTGGCCCCAGTGGTCTAGGGAGAGGTATGGTACCAATTTTTTTGTGATTTAAGGGTTACAAGAAAAGCTACACAACCCCTTAAGGCAAATGCCAAAACCTGACCTATGGCAGTAATTCTGAAAGCAGCTGTTCACCTTAGGAAGTGACTGTAATCATAAACCAAAAAAATCTAATCACAAAGCTTTAACCCTAGAATCCTAAACATAGAGTACAAATAAGCTTAATGCAAACAGAATCATCTTCCCTCAAAGAACCTTTGTAGATTTTCCTCTCATTGCAAGATAGTTGTCAAGGGCCCATGAGATTACACAGTGCTAACTTTAAGTAAGACTCCATCAAGGCATCAAAAAGCAATAACAAAGGCAAACTAGATAATCATACTCCAGTATGTCATTAGAAAATATTTAATAACCCCAACACTCTTTGGGGTGTGTATGTCCATGAGATGCTTGGTTAATTCTGGAGAAAAGAGAAGCATCCCAAGGAAGATGCTTGACCGCCAACTCAATACAACAGGTAGGGGCTCAAAGTCAAATTGCTGTATCTGAAGTAACAATCCCAGCAAACCCTGAAAAGGAGGTGGCTGTGGCAATATATTGGAAATCTGCTGGTAGTTCTTGCTTTACTGTTAAGGATCTGTGGGTAGAGGATTAGACAGTTTCCTGAAGAAAAATGCAGGGAAGAAAGTAGTAATTCTGGGACCTTATCAGTAATTAAAATAGCTCAACGTATTCTCATATTGTCCTTTTAATCTGGGCTATATCTAAACTCATGTGTCCCTTTTTAATTATATTACTTTCTTCTTTTTTTTCATGATGAATGTCACCAAAGATTTATCCAATTTGATTGTATTTTTAAAGAATGAACTTTTATCTTGATTAATTCATTCTATTGTATTTTTTGTTTCACTTATTTCTGTTCATTTTTTGTTCATATTTTTATTCTGTTTCCTTTGGCTTTATTCTGTTGTTCTTTTTCTAATTTATTGAGATGAACATTAATCAATTAATCTTCAACTTCTATTCCTTTCTTTCTTTTCTTTTCTCTCTCTGTCTCTCTCTTTCTTTCTTTCTTTTTTTTTGATGGAGTCTCCCTCTGTTGCCCAGGCTGGAGTGCAGTGCAGTGGTGCGATCTCGGCTTACTGCAAGCTCGAGAATTCAAGCAATTCTCCTACCTCAGCCTCCCAAGTAGCTGGGTTACAGGTGCCCACCACCAAGTCTGGCCAATTTTTTTTTGTATTTTTAGTAGAAACAGGGTTTCACCATGTTGGCAAGGCTGGTTTCAAACTCCTGACTTCAAGTGATCTGCCCCCACCCCTCCCTTTGGCCTTCCAAAGTGCTAGGATTACAGGTGTGAGCCACCATGCCCGGCCTTCTATTCATTTCTTAAGTAAGCATGTAAGGCTATAAATTTTCCCCCAAAGAAACACTTTCATTGTATACCTTAAGTATTAATGTATAGTATTTTCTTTATCATTTAGTTCTAAGTGTTTTTTTAAGTTTTGATTTTTCCTTTGATTTGTGAGTTATTTTTTAATTCCAAGGTATATAAATTTTTAAAAATTATCTTTTTGTTATTAACTTTTTTTTTTTTGAGACAGAGTCTCACTCCATCACAACTCTCCTGCCTCAGCCTCCCCAGTAGCTGGGACTAAAGGTACGCACCACCACACCCAGCTAATTTTTTGTATTTTTAGTAGAGACAGGGATTCACCATGTTGGTAAGGCTGGTCTCAAACTCCTGGCCTAAGATGATCCACCTGCCTTGGCCTCCCAAAGTGCTGGGATTACAGGCACAAGCCACCATGCCCAGCCTGTTATTAACTTCTAACTCAATTGCATTGTCCTCAAGGAACATGTTCTACATAATACCTATTCTTTAATTTTTGTTTAGATTTGCTTCATGCCTTATATGATCATGTGTGCTTAAGAAAGCAATGCATCCTCTAAATGCTGGATACAGAATCTGGAAGTGTTAGACACCCCAACTTCTCAATACTGTCTTTTTTCTTGGTCTCCATGGCACTACCCTCCACCAGTATTTCTGCCACCTCTCAGACTATTTCTTTTCTATTCCTTACATGGGCTTCTCTTCCTCTATTTTACCTATAAGACCTCTAATCTTCAGACCAACCCTCATCTTTCCTATCTTCCTGCTTTTCAGTCTCCTCTCTCGATTTCATTCACACTGTGGCTGCAGTTTTCATCGATGTTATCATGGCTCACAAAACAGCCTAATCTAGACCTCTCTCCTGAGCCCCAGGAACATATTTGTAACTGCATACTGGATAGCCCCAACTTGCTGTTCTGTTTCAAAGTACAGGAGATTCACTCTTACTTGTATTCTTGATCTTACTAAGAAACCTTGCCACTCCCTCTTCCTTACCTCCCTCACTAATCTAGTGCCAACTCTTCTCAGGCTCCTGTCTTGAATCAGGCTTCTCCTCTGCATCTTCACTGCTATTCTTTCCATCCCAATGCCCATTCTGTCTTGCCTGAACATTGTTGCCAGGGTAATTTTTCTATAAATAGTGTTTTCTTGCTCTAAAAGCTTTACCGACTCTATTTTCAGCCCACAACATGAAATGTAAATGGGCCCCAACCTACTTTTCAGCATTATCTCTCAACCCCAAATCACCACTGCACACACTGAACCCCTGCAACACTGAGCTTCTCACAGATCCCCGAACTGCCTGAGATGTTTATGTCTCTGGGTCTTTGGACATCGTTCTACCTGGAAACTTGGAATGTTATTGTGTCTCTATCCTCACTCACACCCTTAGCACACAGGACAGCAAATGTGTATGCACACATGCATACACACAAACATACATTTATCTGAAAAATTCTACTCATGTGCAAGCAAGATTAGAATGTGTAAAAAAACAAAAAAACTAAAAAAAAGGTTTGTTATTCTGTAGATGCTGACAATTGGTGATTAATGAAATTTTAGTTGGAGACAAATAGGTGGGTAGGGGGAAGGCAGGAAACAGGAAATAACATGTCAGCAAATAGTCCCCTACTCTTCATCATTTCTCTGTTGACTTGTTAGGAAATTTTCTTAAGCCACCATAAAATATCATGTTCAATTCCACTTCTTCTCAGACACCTAGCTGCCCAGGCATTTGGCTAATTGGATGAATCTGCATAGCTGATTCTATATCCCAATTCACCTTCATGTTATTTTCCCCTGGGATTGGTCACCTGGTAACCCTGATCCCAGGCTTGTCTTCCTAGTAATTATGTTGTTTGTATTCTCTTATAATTATCTCCTGTTGAGTTTTCCTGAAGTTTACACTTATTTCTAAACCTATAATATGTGGACATAAAGAAATATCTGATTTTCATAGGCTCATGTATAGTGCATATTTATATAAGAACATTTACAAGATATTTATTAATAGGAAGAAAATTTCTGGGTCTTTGTTCCATTTCCTGCCAGATGAAAGTGACCCTTCCCCCACCAGTGTCTGTCCATGTGGGTATGGCTTTATGTGATTTTCATACATAAAGTGAGCTAATTCTTTACATTCCTGTGGGTGGTCAAGAGTAAGATTCAATGTCATTTCACAGATCAGGATTAAAAGAAGATTTTAGGCCAGGACAGTGGCTCATGCCTATAATCCCAACACTTTGGGAAGCCGAGGCAGGCGGATCACCTGAGGTCAGGAGTTTGAGACCAGCCTGGCCAATATGATAAAACCCTATCTGTACTAAAAAATACAAAAACTAGCCTGGTGTGGTGATATGTGCCTGTAATCCCAGCTACTTAGGAGGCTGAGGCAGGAGAGCCGCTTGAATCCATAAGGCGGGTGTTGCAGTGAGCTGAGATCATGCCACTGCACTCCAGCCTGGGTGACAGAGGAAGACTCTGTCTCAAAAACCAAAAAATAAAAATAAAAATAAAAAATATAGGAAGATTTTAAAACTTCACTATCAGCCAAATAAACCTTAACAGCAGGGGGAAAAAAAGGTTGAAAATAATATACTTTATAATACAGTGTCTTTTCTTGTCTCTAGTTTGTGCTATAAGTTATCTTCAAGGTATAAGCAAATGAAGAGTATCAATGTATATAATTTTTGGATATATAGTAAACCCATGTAAACAATGTAAAACCATATTGTATATGTGTTAACATTCAGGGCTTTAAAAAAATATATGCTATGTACAGACCTGAAAATATTTGTCTGATTCATGGACAAATCACTCAAACAAACCATTTGCAGTCTTCATTTATTTATGCATTCAGCTCTCAGTTGTGGGCGGGTACAGAATGGCCATATAATCCAATACTGTAATACAAAGTGAAAAGTGATGTAATAGATGTTGTAAGTTTATAGAATATCAATCAACTCTAAAGCCCCCATGGAGGTGTGGAATAATGGGAAAAGGCTTCTATTCTCAATATGCTTAAGGTTTGTGTTTTAGATGAATAAGACATACACATACACATATATACATCAAAACAAGTAATTCATAATTTTTGTTGCAAATCTATTACTCCTCTTACCAGAAAAGTATATTTACACATAAGAATTTGTCAGATCTCAAAAGCAAGATTGGAAATCATAGTGATCATTGTATATTTTAATATAGAATGAAAATAAATTTGACTTTGAGGTATAGTTGAAATGGAAATAAATCAGATATGAAATTAGATTGAATAAGTTCGAAGTGGTAATGAAAATAAGCCTTGTATGTATAAATTCAATAAAAGTATTTGTCTCCATACAGGCATAGCCAACATAGGTAGGAAGATTTTACAAAGGTATTATGGGGACAAGAGTTACTTTATTTTAAAGGCGAATCTGCCATGTAACTTCTAATTAACCCTGAGTTTGGGAATGCTTCCAAAATGGCTAGCTGATGTATTACTCTTTACGTAGAAACATCTACTTATTGTAGGTTTCCTCCAAAACACTTGTTGTCACAGAAGTAACAGGCTATGACGCCCAAAACTGGCTTCCAGAGCACGTATTCCTTCTAGAGCATGTATGCTTTCTTCTCAAAATATAAGCCCTGGGTCTGGGGCTTAAAGTACAGAGATCTACCTATCTTGCGTATGCCCAAAACTACACTTCTGTCTATAAGTTCCCCATAATAAATTACCCAAAACCAACCAAGTGGATTTGTCCACCTCCTTCTTTAGTTTTTCATCTTCTTCGGCATTTAGGAGTTGCTTTGCCCTCTCAAGGAACAGGTAGAATCTTTAAATTATTTGGTGATGTTCATATTGCTTATTATTAAAGCAAAGCACTAGAAATACCTGCCCAGAGTCTCAGAATTCCCAAAATACAAAAGCTTGAGCCCAGATTAATAGTTCTTGACAGAGCTATACTTACAAGGGTCACTGCCACATGGCAGTTCAACACGATTTGTTCAAACCACACTCCATGAGATACAGCTGTGGTAAATATTAAGGAATAAATGAACTAGAGTTGGTAATGCTGTTACTTTGGTTATTCAATTCACCCAAGCTAATATAATTCTAGGTATAAAAGCCATTTTAATTGGGTGTGATGGTGCATGCTAGTAGTCCCAGTTACTTGGAAGACTGAGGGGAGTATTGCTTGAGTCCAGGAGTTCTAGTCTGTAGTGCCTGAAGCCCACTGGATGTCTGCACTAAGTCTGGCATCAATATGATGACCCTTGTGAGCAGGGGACAATCAGGTTGCCTGAGGAGGAGTGAACTGGCCCAGGTTGGAAACCTGTCAAAACTTGCCTGTTGATCAGTAGTGGGATGGCACCTGTGAACAGCCACTGCACCCCAGCCTGGGCAACATAACGAGACCTTGTCTCAAAAATTAATTAATTAATTAAATTAAGTTTCTTAAAGTCAGCTAAGCCAAAATATAACTGGGTTGAGAAAATGTCAGCAAAACTAGAATAATAGCTAATGTTTACATGTTAAGTACCTATGATATGCCAGGCACAGTCCTAAGTACTTTAGAAATATTGTCACATTTAATCCTCCCAATAACCTGATGTGGTAGTTACTGTTAAGTCTCCAACTTACATGTAAGAAAACAGAAACTTAGGGAAGTTAAACAAGTCACTCAATCTTACAAATGTGATCAATGGAGGAGCACAAGTGTCCAGAATCCTTACTCTTTCCCATTTTGCTGTTCTGCCTCTAACATATTGAACACAGCAACTGAAATTTGAACTAGGTATTGAAAGTTGAGTATGATTTTCCTGGTAGAAGAAAGGGAAAGGATGCTTTTCTCTGGCTGGAGGAGAGTGAGGAGCTGGTAAAGAGTCACAGAAGTGGGAGGGATTTTCTTCCAAGAGGAGCAAATACATGGTGCCTTGTGTATACAATGTGACAGTGCTGGAAGACGAGACTGGAAGGGACATTTGGGTCTAGTTTGCTAGGGCTCTTCTGCACTTAGGAATTTTGACTTGATCCTGAAGGCACTGGCTAATCAATGAAGGCTTGCATTTGGAGAATGAGAACTCAGATATCAGTGTGGAGGGTGGATTGGATGCATATTAAGAAATAGTTCCTAATAATCCAGACGAGAGGTTATGGTGAACTAAACTAAGGCAGGAACTATCAAAGTAATAAAGATACAGACCTTGGAGGGGTGAAAGAAGACATATTCTCCCCAACTTCTCCAGGCACACAGGTGCAAGCGCTTCAATGGGCTGCTGGGTAAATGCAAAAGTGATAAGTGGTCACCAAAGAATGCTGTCCTGAGTTTTTCCACTTCACTGATTTTTCTTGCTGTGAGTTCTTTACCAATCCAGATGGGGCATCATCACTTGTGACTTCAGAGGAAAGAGTAATTGTAAAATTCATTAAGCTTCTGAATGAAGATGTATAATGTCTTCCAAGAAAATAATTAAACCACCATGGGGCAAAGACTCTCATCTGTATAATTTAAAGTTATGAAGTGGGTCATTGCTTAGTGTCTCAAATTTCATTTACATGTAGCTAATTCATAATCATACTCCATCTGGCTAAAATTAGTCACATTATTCTGTGAGCAAGAAAAATATTTGTCTCATTTTAGAGGTTTTATTATACAATCAAATGTAGTCTAATGTACATCTGAATTCTTTGTTCTTCTTTTCTTCTAATATTTGCATCTCACAAAAATGAAAAGAAAATGTAGAATATATGGTATATTCAATGAAAGTTCTCAGCTGGGTGTGGTGACTCATGACTGTAATCCCAGCACTCTGGGAAACCGTGGGCAGATAGCTTGAGCTCAGGAGCTGGAGACTAGCCTGGGCAACATGATGAAACCCCATCTCCACAAATTATAAGTAATATATAATATATAATTAATATATTACATATGTCTATGTGTTGTTCTATATATTATATATTATATAATAACCCCTTGTGAGCAGGGGACAATCGGGTTGCCTGAGGAGGAGTGAACCGGCTCAGGCTGGAAACCTCTGTCAAAACTCCCATGCTGATCAGTAGTGGGATGGTTTATATTTATATTTTATATTATATAATGTAATATATATAATATATAATATATAAACACATAAATAATATACAATATAGTTATATATAAAAATATATATTTTATATAGTTTTTCATATTTTCATATATATGAAAATTAGTCTGGTGGGAGGATCACCCGAGCCTGGGGAGGTCAAGGCTGCAGTGAGCTGTGATTGCGCCACTGCACTCCAGCTTGTATGACAAAGCAAGACCCTGTCTCAAAGTAATAATAATAATAAAAATAATTAAATCTCTCATTTCAAAGAGCACAGAGCCCATAATAAAAGAGGGTTAAAATGGAATATTCCTACTTAAAAGACAGGGAAACCAAACAGATGTGTGCCAAGCTACCATGTGTTGAGGTGACCAACTAAGACAACAAGCCAAACTGAAAATAACTATCAGTTCATTGGTTGTGACAGTGCCGGCAAGAGTCAAAAGAGAAAGGCACTGGTTCCCTACTGTTTTTTCCCAATAGAACAGTGCCAGGCAATAGTCAAATGGAAGCACAGGTAAGGGAAATCATTTCATTTCCAAGGAGCCCCAAACAAAAGATTCCTGCTTTTTATGGACTTATACGGCCATGGAAAGAAAGGGGGAGAAGGACTAGGAGTGAAAAGGTCTGGAGTCAAAATGGATAAAACTGTCTCAGCCAAGGCCCACAATAACAAGGTCTCAGCGAGGTGCCTGGGAAGTATCTCAAGAGAGGCCCGTCAAGAGGCTTCTGAATGGAGGTGCCTGAGCTGGAAATGCAGTTATGCATACTAGCATTGCAGCTCAAAGGAGCCTAAGTCCTCAACTGCAACTCCTTCCAGAAAACTACAATGCACTGGTGGTACAATAAGTCAGATGTGGGGAGAGCAGCTTCTCCTATGAGGCCTGCCATGCAACACCTTGTAATTGCCTATGGTAGGGCCTGAAATATCACACATGGGACTGAGTCCTGGCCCACGCTCCAAGAGTATCCATATCTGGTAATAAATAGAGGTGAATTCAGGTGTCCAGTATGCCAATCTGCCAAAAGCCATACATTGTGAATAAAGAGCGTAAGGGGATGTTTTGGTTTAACGTCAGGCAATTTCTAGGGGCACTGGCTATTTTGATTTTATATATCTGGGAAGCAAAGACCAAACATCAGACCCAGGGCTTGGGTACAGAAAAGAGAAATTGACATTTTCTTTTTCATTTCCTAACTCTGCCGATTCCCTACCCATCAGACTTTGAAAAGAAAAATAAAGGAAAAAAAGAATGGGGCTCTGAAAATATTTGACCTTCCTCAGTCCTGTCAGCATTCACTGTGTCAGTCTTCGCCACAGGAAAAGTAGGCAGCAGCACATGCTGTGTAATTTCAGAGCACTGGCAAGAGTCTCCCCCATCTGCCTTGGAGGCAACTCATAGCTCAGATATCTCTTAAACGTGCCCCCAATCTTCATTCTTATTACCTCTCACTTAGATTATTGTAATAGACTTCTGATTACTATCCCTGCCTCTGGTTTATTTCTCCCACCAGAATATCTGGGAAGCAATAAGAGATATAGAACTGGAACTTTTGGAAGTTAGTTGTGTAGAGGTGGCAATTGAAACCCATTAGGAAATAAGCTCTCCTAGACAGGGGTGTAGCCTTAAAAACAAAGAAACAACTTTTCCTTTTTTTTTTTTCTGAGATAGTGTCTTGCTTTGTCACCTAGGTTATAGTACAGTGGCGCAATCACGGCTCGCAGCAGCCACAACCTCCCAGGCTCAAGCAATCCTCCCAATTCAGCCTCCTGAGTAACTGGGACTACAGGCATGCACCACCATGCCATGCTAACTTAAAAAAAAAAAATTGTAGAGATGGATTCTCACTATGTTGCCCAGGCTGGTCTCAAACTCCTGGACCCAAGGAATTCTCCCACCTTGGCCTTCCAAAGTGCTGGGATTACAGACTTGAGCCACCACTCCTGCCAAAAAACATTTCCCTACTAGTGAATGAGGGGCATACCCATTTGTTTATTTGTTCAAAAATTAATCATTGTGAATATTTATTACTATACTCTAGGCATTAAAATATTCTACCTAGAAAGTAATGACGGCAACGAGGTGGGGTTTTTAGCAATGGTTTCATATACAAGATGACATGTGAGAGGGAAGAAGAAAGGAGAAAGGAAGAGGAAAAGAAATATGTGAGCATAAAGCATCCTGACATATTCAAAGTTTTGCAAGCATTTCTCTATGTTTGGATATTGGGGATATCTTAATCCATTTCATGCTGCTTCAACAGAGTATCAATAATAGTGGAGGACTTCAGCATCCTACTGACAGCACTAGACAGATCACTGAGGCAGAAAATCAACGAAGAAACTCTGGACTTCAACTGGACTCTAGAACAAATGGACCTAACGGACATCTAAAGAACATCCTATCCAACAACCACAGAATATGCATTCTTCTCATCTCTACATGGAACATTTTCCCAAATTGACTATATGTTTGGCTACAAAGCAAGTATCAATAATTTTTTTTTAAAAAAACCTAAATCATATCAAGTGTCTTCTTAGATCACAGTGGAATAAAATTTGAAATCAATACCAAGAGGAACTTTCAAAACTACACAAACTTGGAAGCTAAACCACTTGCTCCTGAATGACTTCTGGGTAAACAATTAAATTGAGGCAGAAATTTTTTTAAATCATCAAAAGAAATAAAAATAAACACACAATATACCAAAACCTCTGGGATAGAAGAAAAGCAGTGTTAAGTGGAAAGTTTATAGCATTACATGCTTACATCAAAAGATAGATCTCAAATTAATAACCTAATGTCACACCTCAAGGAAGTAGAAAAACAAGAACAATTCAAAACCAAAGCTAGTGGAAGAAAAAAAATAAAGATGAGAGAGGAACTAACTGAGATCAAGACCAAAAATATGACACAAAAGATAAACAAAACAAAAAGTTGGTGTTTTGAAAGGATAAGTAAAATTGATAGACTTCTAGTTAAACAAGAAAAAACAAGAGAAGATTCAAATAAGTGTAACCAAAAATGTGAAAAGTGGTATTACAAATGATAACACAGAAATACGAAAGATCCTCATAGAGTACTATGAACACCTTTATACACACAAACTAGAAAACCTAGAGGAAATTGATACATTCCTGGAAACACACAACCCTCCAAGATTGAACCAGGAAGAAATACAAATCCTAAACAGACCAACAATGAGTAATGAAATTGAATCAGTAATTTTAAAATTCTAACAAAAAAACCCCATCCAGGACCAGATGGATTCACAGCGGAATTCTACAAGATACAGAATCAACCTAAATGTCCAATAACAAATGAATGGATAAAGAAAATGTGGTATATAGACACAATGGAATATTATTCAGCCATAAAAAAGGATGAAATCTTGTCACCTGTGATGATGGAGATGAAACTGGAGGACATCATGTTAAGTGAAATAAGCCAGACACAGAAAGAGAAATACTGCAGGTTCATATGTAAAATCTAAAAAAAATAAACAAATCGGTGTAATAGAAACAGCAGAACAGTGGTTACCACATACTGGGGAGAGAAATGAGGAAGGGAGGATAAGAGAGGTTGGCCAATGAATATAAAGTTATGATTAGATAGGAGGAACAAATTCTGATCATCTATTGCACAGTAGGGTGAATACGATTAACAGTAAAATATCATATATTATAAAATAGCTAGAAGAGGGCCTTTTGAATGATCTCACCACAAAGAAATGATAAATACATAAGGTGATACATTAATTGGATCATTCTACAACATAAATAGGTATTGAAACATCAAAATAAACCTCATGAATATGTACAATAACAATATGTCAATTAAAACAATAAATTTAAATTTTTTAATAAAATAAAGGGGTGTGTGTGTGTGTGTGTGTGTGTGTGAACAAAAGCTCAAAGGCCAAGATTTTTGTCTGATATTCGGAATATGGTGCAACACATACTGTGACATATTCAGTAAATATTTCTTGGTGATTCAATGCAAAATAGTGGGTCAAATGTCATTTCTAAGTTTTCTCATGAGAATCTTAGTGACTTTGTAGGTTCTTGAATCTGTATAAAATGAAAACTTTTGACACCTCAAGCTGTTGTTATAACCCAAGACTCATGCATCATGCACTTGACTCACTCCCTCTTGTCTATAGGTTACATGCACCGGGATGATAATTCCCAATGATGAACTTGCAGGGAATGCAGGTCAAGAGAGAACTTCAGGATCTTTCCATTTCTGATTACATGTTAACATTACTAAGTGTGGCTTATTTAACCGTAAAAGCCCTGCACTATAAAAGGATATTTTTTGTTATTATTTATTCATTCATTCAAAAAATAATTACAATGTAACCTCAAAAAATATTTACAATGTGCCAATCACTGTGCTGGGTGAAGGAGAAATAGCAGTGAATAAGACAGACATAGTCTCAACATTTCAGTCTAGTGAGGGATACAAAAACACTCATAAATCATATTGTAATCAGAGCTATGAGGGAGGAAGCAGAGTAATCTGAGAGCATGAGGAGAGGGTACTGTTTGGACCAACGGAGGCAAGATGGCGCAGTTCCGGCTTCTTCACCGTCAGCTTTCCCGCGACCGGGAAAGACACAGGTCGACTGAGCAGGCGCAACCCGACCTCAGACGGAGAAAAACCGGAACCCGCCTAGCCACGCCTACCGCCCCACCCCCGACCCGCCTATGTCCCGCCCACTGCCCGCCCACTTCCGGGCCCAGGACATAAAAGCCGCTCCCGGTGGGCACGCCGTGTGCACTTCCTCAGCCCTCACTCCCGTCGGGACTGTAGGAACTCCGCCCGAGAGCTCCACCGGGTGACTCCCCCGACCTCCCCTGCCAGAGACCGATGGACCTCACCCCTCCCCCACACCTTCTTTCCTGAAGCTGGGGGACCAAAAATAAATGTGCAGTTTTGCTCCTAGCCTTGCCTACTCGCTGGTCATTTAATACTCGCCCTGGTTTCCTAGAAAGCAAATCGGTTTCCTGGAAAGCAAATCAGTTTCCCGGAAAGCAAATCATACTAAACACATACGGGAGAAAGGGGAAGTCTTCCTAGAGGAAGGGATGTTTAAGCAGAAACAATGAAAGACTAGTAGGAGCTAGACAAGTGAAAAGGAGAGATAAGAAAATGCAAGCAGAAGGAAGAGCATGAACCAAAGCCAAGAGGCAAGAGAGAAAAAGAAAATGGAAAATGTTCGGAATAGCTGGAACATAGAATATATGAGAAGACTGGAGAAGATTGTAGCAGAAATCAGAAGTAAGATCATTGTAAACTATGCCAAGGAATTGAGAGCAGTGGGACACTAAAGAAAGATTTTAAGGAGGCAAGATTTCAATTTAGAAATGTGTTATCATAATATAAGCCTGAAAAGATTATGACCTATGCTAAGTAAGTAACAGTAACAGTAAAAAGAAATGAACTAAAATGATATTTAGGAGGTAGAATGAATAGGAATTGGTAGCAAACATGGGGTGAGGAGAAAAAGAATTCAAAATATCTAGCTTGGCAACTGGGTGATTTACTGAGATACAAAACAGTTGAAAGAGCAATTTGGAAAAGAGGGTAGAATAGTTGGGTTTAGTTTTAGGTGTGTTGTGTTTGAAGTGCCGGTGGATCCTCCAAGTGAAGATGTCAACAGGACAAATATAACTAAGAAAAATCCATGAATCTCATATATAAACTTGGGAGTCCTAGCAGCCACTGAGGATATAGTAGAACACTGTGGTGGTTGAGTCAATAATATGAAAGGAAATCTGTTGTATAGATATTTTTTATTGTCCTGCTGTGGGCTTGAGTTAAAATACTTTTCTGATATCCTAGCCTTACTTGCTAAATGAGGACCTCCCAAAACCTGGTGTTTATTATGAAGCAAGTCCTATCTGCCAAGCTCTTCTAGACACTTTTCATTCCAGGCAGCTCATTATATCACTGAGTCCTCACTGTAATCGCCACACTGGGCTACATTTGTAAAAGGTGACTTAGAGTGATAATGAAGGTTACTTTGTTTTTAAGAAACAACAGCACCTAGCTTTTTAAGTGTTTGAAATAGGGTAATGCCCGAACCTCTCCTTTCTTTGCAGCTGCCACAGACACATAAATAGTCCCATGAACTCCCTTCTCTAATGCTAATTCATCACTGCAAAACATTAGGCATTCTTCCAGGAAAGAAGAGCCCAGCCCAGACTAGCATGGTGGCAAGCCCTTGCCTAAACGTAAGTTAGGTTGACCACAAAACTTTAGTGAGATTCCTTCAACACCAACTCCTCTACATCCTCCTGCTCCCCCTTCCATTTTTAGGGAACACTACAGTGTTTTTCTAGTTTGGCAGTAAATCTCTCTGTGTCTCAGTTTTGACTAAATAGTAACCACTGACGTTGGGCTGATATTAAACTAAATAGAGACAATATTCTTTCATGTAAGCCTCAGAACAATGCTATGAGAGGATACTGGAGCTTAGAGAGGTTAAATAGTGTTCCCAAGGTCACAGAGCCAACACTCTAACAACAGTGCTACCCTGGCTCCTATTTTTTATCTTTCACTTGTGTCAGTGACAATACTTACCTCAACAATAACTAACTTGTGTGAAGTATTTACTATGCCCTAGGAATTCAGTGAAAACTGTTGACCACTTGACCAGGATTTTAGCATTTAATCCTCCCAACAGTTTTATCCCCATTTTTTCTTTTTCTTTTCTTTCCTTCTTTTTTTTTTTGAGACAGGGTCTCACTTTGTCACCCAAGCTGGGGTGCAATGTCACAAACATGGATTACTGCAGCCTCAACCTCCCAGGCTCAAGTGATCCTCCTGCATCAGCCCCAACAAATAGCTGGGACTACAGGCACAAGCCACCATGCCTGGCTAATTTTTTTGGTTTTTTTTTTTTTTTTTTTTTTTTTTTGTAGAGATGGGGATTCATCATGTTGTCCAGGTTGGCCTCCAACTCCTGAGCTCAAGCGATCTGCCAACCTTGGTCTCCCAAAGCACTAGGATTACAGGCATGAGCCACTGCACCCAGCCAATTGTCCCCATTTTTAAGACAAGGAAACTGAAGCCTAGAGAAGTTGTCACCTGCCCAATGAACACAAGTGACAAGTGGCAGAACCAGGATTTGAATATGAAAAGTCTAACTTCAGAGACTTCACTGTAATCACCACACTTTGGCCTAGGTGACCTCTAAGGACCCTCTTCTCTTACTCACCCCCAGCCATCGATACAAAGATTCCGTGATTTGTTCCTATAACAAGGCGGCTTATCACACTTTATTTCACATAAGATATACTGCTAAAATTATGGCTTTGAATGATATATTGACTTTATAATATTAGGATATTTAAGTTTAGAAACTTTATATTCAACTCGGTTTAACAAGTTCTTTGGCCTGAGCATTGGAAGTAGCTGAGGAGGAAGGGGCAGGTGAAACATTACAGGTTGGCTCAGAACCAAAATGAGGCAGAAAGGTTTATTTTTCAACCCTAAAGGTACAGGAAAAGGACTGAGTCACCCCACTCTCCCCAGCTAGATTCTGGAAGAATCTAGCACCTTTCCATACAGCAGAAGCTTCCTTTGCCAATGGCAGCCTCTGCTTCACCAAGCAGTATTCTATTGGCTCTTCTTTTGGCTCAAAGAAGCATAAGGCTGGCTAGATTTCCTTAGTGCTCAGGAAGAATTCCAAACCCCACATATATCGGGACAAAAAGAAAAAAAAGAAAGAAAAATATTTCACCTTTCTCTGGGTTTTTTTTTTTTTTTTTTTTTAACTGAAAGAGGATTGGTAAAGGAAGTAACCATAATTTTTAAAAATACATTTTAAATAAATCCTGAGTATGGTACTCCCCAAAGTCTCTAAGCTAATGGGTAGACTAGAAAATGAACACTTGGCCTCTTTTTTTGTACTTTCCCTCTAACTGTCTGAGAGGCCCCAGTTCCCACAACTTTGAACTGCTCTTCAGCCCCACAATTCAGATCTAACGATTCTGATTCTGAATTCTTCTTTAGACTTTCCTTCTGTTTTTCCACATACTAAGTTGGCTCTGATAATGCTATAAAGTAGTAGCATTCCTACTTTGTAACAGAAATGGAAAGGAAATCTGGCCATATTCAGGAGCTCCATGATTATGAACCCATATTACAAAGTAGTAGCATTATCAGAGCCAACTTAGTATGTGGCAGAAGAGAGGGAATTTACTTTGAAACTTAAGTAACAGCCAACTTAAAACAATGCAGTCTCTTTACTTCTTAGCACAGAAAAGTACTTAATGAAGATAAAATGTATCTGTCAACTACAATGCAACTTAGCTGCTAGCAAATACAAAGTAAAGAAAGACTTGGGCCGGGCAGTGGCTGGTGCCTGTAATCCCCGCAGTTTGAGAGGCCGACAGGGGCAGATCACGAGGTCAGGAGTTTGAGACCAGCCTGACCAACATAGTGAAACCCCCGTCTCTACTAAAAATACAAAAATTAGCTGGGTATGGTGGCACATGCCTGTAATCCCAGCTACTCAGGAGGCTGAGGCAGGAGAATTGTTTGAACCTGGGTGGCAGAGGTTGCAGTGAGCCAAGACTGCACCACTGTACTCTAGCCTAGGCGACAGGGCAAGACTGCATCTCAAAAAAAAAAAAAAAGACTTACTTGAAGAAGAAAGGAAAAAGGAAAGAGGTAAAGAAAGAAGGGAAACTGTTAATAAATTCTGTCTGTGGTAAAGAAAGAAGGGAAACTGTTAATAAATTGTCTGTGGTAAAGAAAGAAGGGAAACTGTTAATAAATTCTGTCTGTGGTATATGTGCTTTTATGTTTCTCTCAATATTATCCTTAAACAGCCTATTTAATCCCCACCAGTGAACCTAAACTTTTATTTACTAGAGGAGTTTAGAGAGCCCTGAATTTCTGGTTTTGACAGGTCAGGTATTTTACATTCCTAGTGTAAGATTATCTGGTTCTTGTAAGAGAGTTAAGAGGAAATCAAGCTGTATGTTCATCCTAATTTTTTCTCTCTGTCCTACCCACCCTTGTGCCCAAATACCTTCCTCTTAGGCCCACACTCTAGTCCTGAGTTTACCAACAAAATCTCAGCATCTCTACATATAGGAGGGCTGGGGCAGAATGGAAGAACAGGGAATAAATAATGGATGATTAGCTTGGCTGGTGACAGACTGTTGTAGCACTAGCAGAATCTGCAGGAGTTCAGATGCAATTTTGCAGATCTGAAAAGATCTTGGGTAAAAAAGAAGGGAAAGGAAATCTGGCCACATGCAGGAGCTCCATGATTATGAACCCATATTCCATAGTTTTCACAGGGCAACCAGAGTGATCCCACACAATTCAAACATGTGTGGTAGTCAAGAGTGTAATTTGAGGAACATGGAAATAGCCATCTGTTCAGAAAAGAGGTCTCTTGCTGGGTCTGAAATGCCCCTTTCACACATTAAACCTTGATGACATCCTAGTTGCAACATTAGGACACCAAAGGAACCACATTATACCATTCAGGTACTCAAATCCAAAGGGAATTGATGGAAAGGTTTTAGCAGGAGAGAGTGTTGTCAGTAAGATGGTGGAATAGGAAGATACAGGCCCTCCTTTCCTCACAGAGACACTGAGTTAACAATATACAGATCAGAATAACTCTATGAGAACTCTAGAGACAGGTTGAGAAGCTACAGCACCCAGGTCATTGTAAAACCAAGAAGGGATTCTGGCAAAATGGATAGACAATTTTGCAACATCTGGCGTGCCCATCTGTGTCCTTTCTTCTATGTGGCATAAACCTGAGCAACTTAGGAGAAACCCCTTACTCCAGGGCTTCACCCTCAGGGATGGAAAAAGAAGAATGAGCCATGCATTGAATGTTCTGGCTTATCTGGGGGCTGCCCAAGGGATTCGTTTCTGTCTCACCTAACAGAAATCAGTGCTGACAGGACCAGGTCAAGCATTTGGAAGCCACTAAAAACAGAGGTGAGTAGCGGGTTAGAGTCGCAGTTCCACAGGCAGACACCAGAAGGAGTAAGAGATCAGAAAAGGTTTGAGAGGTCCTAGATCCTCCGGCAGAGCTGATTGGTGAAGGTCTTTCCCTGTATGAAACAAAAGACTGGGAAAGGTCTTCAAATGGCCAAGTTATAGCAAAACATTTTAAGACATCCAAAGAAACAGAGAAATATGGCCCATGTATCAAATAAAACTTCAGAAATCAATTCTGAAGAAATGTGATCTATGAGTTGCCTGAAAAGGAATTTAAAATAACTATCATAAAGATGCTACCAAAAGGATAACAAACACTATCATAAAGATGCTATCTAAAAGATAACAAACACTGGACCAGGCGAACACTGATAGGCAACTAAGTAAAATCAGGGAAATGATGCACGAACAAAATGAGAATATCAACAAGAGATAGAAATTATAAAAAAGAACCAAACAAATTCTGTAGCTGAAAAATATAATAACTGTACTAAAAAATAGTAGAAGGATCCAACAGCAGACTTGATTGGGCAAAATAAATAGCAAACTCAAAGACAGGTCATGTAAAGTCATTGAGTCAGAGGAGCAAGAAGAAAAAAAATGAAGAAGAGAGAAGAGAGCCCAAGGGATTTACAAAACACTATCAAGAAGCCTACTCTATGTATTATTAAAATCTCAGAAAAAGAATGAGAGAAAGGGACAGAGAGCTTATATGAAGAAATAATGGCTGAAAACTTCATAAATCTGAGGAAAAAGAAGAACATACAGATTCAAGAGCTCAAAGAACCCTAACCAGAATAAATGCAAAGAAAATCACACCAAAACATATTGTAATCAAACTCTAAAGTCAAAGACAAAGAGAGTAACTTGAAAGCATGAGAAAAGCAATTTGTCACATAAAAGGAAACTTCCATAAGATTATCAGTAGATTTATCAGCAGAAACTACAGGTTAGAAGGGAGTGGCATGATATATTCAAAGTGATGAAAGAAAAAAAATGGTCAACCAAGAATACCATATCTGGCAAACTGTTCTTCCAAAATTATGAAGAAATTAAGACTTCAAAATAAACAAAAGCTGAGGGAATTTATTACTACTAGACCTTCTCTACAAGAAATACTAAAGGGAGTCCTTAAAGTTGAAATGTAGAGAGCAACACAAAGCCCTATGAAAATAGAAGGTTCTCTAGTACGGGTAGTATATAGACAAATATACAAACCTATACTATTATAATTTTTGTGCATGAAATATTAATGAAAGAAATATTTAAAAAATAGACCTGTGTTAATGAGTATACAACATATAAAGAAGTAATGTGTGACATCAGTAATATCTGGGGAGAGTAGGGCTGTAAAGGAGCAGAATTTTGTCCGCGATGAAGTTAAGCTGTTACCAATTTAAAGTAGACGGTTATCACTTTGAGATGTCTTACGTAACTGCAATGGTAACCACAAAAAACTATAGAATATACACAGAAGAAAATGAGAAGTAAATCCAATCATTTTGCTACCAAAAAAAAAATGAAATATAAAGGAAGACAACATCAGAGGAAATGAGGAAGAAAAAAGCTATAAGACTAGACAAAACAATGAACAAAATGGCAATAATAAGTCCTTCCCTATAGGTAATTACTTTAAATGTAAATAGGTTAAATTCCCCAATCAAGAAACAGAAATTGATTACATCAGTTTTTAAAAATAGGATCCAACTATTTGCTATCTACAGGAGACTCACTTTAGATCTAAGGACATGCAGAGGTTGAGGGTGAAAGGATGAGAAAAGATATTCTATGCAAATGATAATCAAAATAGAGCAACAGTGGCTATACTAATATCAGACCAAACAGACTTTAAATCAAAGACTGTTACAAGAGGCAAAGAAGGACATTATGTAATGATAAAATGGTCAATTCACTAAGAAGATATAACTTACAAATATTTATGTACCAAACATCAAAGCTCCTAAACATATGAAGCAAAACTTGGCAGAATTAAAAGGAGAAAGGCCACTTTCATAATGAATAGAACAACCAAATAACATTAGTAAGAGGACTTGAACAACACTATAGACCAATTGAACCTAACAGATATAAGCAGAACACTCCATCCAACAACAGTAGGATATAAATGCTTCTTGTATGCACGTGGAACATTCTCCAGCAGAGACTATATATCAGGCCACAGAACAAGTTTTAGCAAATTCAATAACATTGATATCACACAAAGAATGTTTTCAGCCAGGCATGGTGGCTCATACCTGTAATCCCAGTACTTTGGGAGGCCGAGAAAGGAGGATTGCTTGAGCCCAGGAGTTTAAAATCAGCCTGGGCAACATGGTGAAACCCTGTCTTTATCAAAAAATACAAAACTTAGCTGGGCGTGGTGATGCATGCCTCTAGTCCCTATAGTATATGACTATACTTAAGAGGCTAAGGCAGGAGGATCACCTGATCCTGGGAGGCAGAGGTTGCAGTGAGCTGAGATCTTGCCACTGCACTCCAGCCTGGGTGACACAGCAAGACCCAAAGAAAAGAAAAGGACATTCACATTGATAACTGTAAAAAAAAAAAAAAAAAAAAAAAAAAAAAAACCCACAAATGTACAAATGTGTGGAAATTAAACAACACACTCTTAAACAACCAATGTGCCAAAAAAATAAATCAGAAGAGGAATTAGAAAATACCTTGAGAAAACTGCAAATGAAAACACAACATACAAAAACTTACAGGATGCAGTGAAAACAGTGCTAAGAGGGAAGTTGTATGGCAGATACATGTGACAGCAATTACTCAAGCATACCCTGAGAATAACCCTATGGTCTAGGAAGAATGTGTGTTCAGAGTTTCAAGCTGAGGAATTCAGGAGTGGCCAACCTGGAAATTCACTCCTTAACTATGAAGAACATCCAAACCCCTGGTCCATCCCTTCGAATGCAGGCTGTACAGGGGATCAAGGCCCTTTGTTTTGGGTTAAATGGAGGTTGCCAAGTGGAGGTTGCTAAATGAAAATGTGGCATAACATGCATGCTTTTTACAAATGGGACTGGTTTGCCTGTCCAGCTCACTGGTCCTGGACCACCATGTACATAAGTCCCCAACAAACCCTATGTCTTGTTTGCTGGCTCTGGTCTTTTCTTCAACCTCTGTGAATCAATATGAATCAGTGGAATCAATATGGGTCCAGCACAACAGAAGTTTATAGCTGTAAACCTGTATATTAAAAAGGAATAAAGATCTCAAATCAACAATCTAACTTTACACTTCAGAAACTAGAAAAAGAAGAACTAAACCCAAAGCTATGACAAGGAACAAATAATATGATTAGAGCAGAAGTAAACAAAGTAAATAGAAAAACAATAGGAAAAATCAATACAACTAAGAATTCACATTTGAAAAGATCAACAAAATGGACAGTCCATTAGCTAGATTTACTCAAAAAAAAAAAAAAAGAGAAGACTCATATAACAAAATTTTTGAAAAGGGGTACATTATAACCAATATGACAGAAATGAAAGGAATTACAAGACTATGAACAATTTTCACCAACAAATTGGATAATCTAGGGATAAATTGCTAGAAAGATACAACCTACCAAGACTGAATCATGAAGAAATAGATAATACGAAAGATCAATAAGAAGATGTTGAATTCGTGATCAAAAACCTCTAAACAAAGAAATGTATAGGATTAGAGTGCTTCACTAGAGAATTCTACCAGACATTTAAAGAATTAACACCACTTTTTCTGAAATTCTTCTAAGAAATGGCAGATGGGGAATACTTCCAAGCTCATTCTATGAGGCTATAAGGCTAGCATTACCCCTGCAACCAAAGCCAAAAAAAAAAAAAAAAAGTCACCAGAAAAGAAAACTATAGACCAATATCCTGGATGAATATTAATGCAAAAATCCTCAAGAGAATACTAGCAAACTGAATTCAGTCAGATGTTAAAAAAAAATTCACACCATAGCCCAGTGGGATTTATTTCTGAAATATAAGAATACTTCAACATATAAAAATCAACCCATGTAATACACCACATTAACAGAAGGAAAGGGGAAAAACACATGATCATCTCAATGCAGAAAAAGCATTTGACAAAATTCTATATACTTTCATGATTAAAAAACAAAACTCAACAAACTAGGAATAGAAGGAAACTGCCTCAACAAAACAAAGATCATTTATGAAAAGCCCACAGCTAAATCATACTCAGTGGTGAAATACTGAAAGCTTTTCCTCTAAGATCAGGAACAAGACAAGGAATTCTACTCCCTCCGCTTCTATTCAACATAGATTGGAAATCCTAGCCAAAGCAATTAGGTAAGAAAAAGAAATAAAATGTATCAAAATTAGAAAGGAAGAAGTAAAATTACCTCTGTTCACAGATGACATAATTTTATACATAGAAAACTCTAAGGAATACACACACACACACACACACAGACAGAGAGAGAGAGAGACAGAAAATATATTAAAACTAATCAATAAATTTAGCAACATTGCAAGATACAAAATTAACACATAAGTCAGTTGCATTTCTATACACTAACAATGAACAATTCGAAAAGGAAATTAAGAAAACAATTCAATTTATAATAGCATCAAAAACAATAAAATATTTAGGAATAAAGTGAACTAAGAAGGTGAAACACTTGTACACTAAAAACTATAAAACATTGCTGAAAAGAGTAAAGAAGATAGAAATAAATAGAAAGGCATTTCTTGTTCATGGGTTGGAAGACTTAATATTATTTAGATGTTCCTACGATCCAAATCAATGTACAGCTTCAATGCAAACGCTATCAAATCCTAATGGCATTTTTTTGTAGAAATGGAAAAATCCATCCTAAAATTCATATGGAATCTCAAGAGACCTCAAATAACAACAACAACAAAAATTGAAAAAGAACAAATATGGAGAACTTAAACTTTCTGATTTCCAAACATATTATCAAAACAGTGTGGTATTGGCACAAAGACAGACAAAATAATGAAATAGAATATGGAGCCCAGAAATAAACCCTCATGTATACGGTCAAATGATCTTTGACAAGACTGACAAAACCACTCAATGGGGAAATGACAGTCTTCAACAAATGGTGATGGGAAAACTGGATATCCACATGCAAAAGAATGAAATTGGAAACCTGTCTCACACTATATACAAAAATTAACTCAAATGGATTAAAAATTTAAACATGAGATCTAAAACTATAAAACTCTTAGAAGAAAACATAGGGAAAAATCTCTTAACATTAGTCTTGGCAATGATTTCTGAATTATGACCACCAAAGCACAGATAACTAAAGCAAAAATAGACAGTTGGGATTACATCAAACTTAACTTTTGTGCATCAAAGGTCAGAATCAACATAGTGAAAAGGATATCTATAAAATGAGATTAAATATTTGCAAATCATATTATCTAATTAGGGCTTAACTGCCAGAATATATAAAGAACTCCTACAGCTCAACAATAAAAAATCAAGTAACTCAACTTAAAAATGGGCAAAGGACTTGGATAGATGTTTCTCTGAAGATGACATAAAAATAACCAGCAAGCATATGAAAAGATGCTCAACATCACTGCTTATCTGAGAAATGCAAATCAAAACCACAATGAGATATTACTGAGTACCCAAAACCACAATGAGATATTACTGAGTACCAAAAACAAACAAACAAACAAAATCTCAGAAAATAACAAATGTTGATAAGGATGTGGAGAAATTGGAACACTTGTGCATTGTTGGTGGATTGTAAAATGGTGCAACCACTATGGCAAACAGTATGGATTTTCCTCACCAAATTAAAAATAAAACTATCACATGATCCAACACTCCAGCTTCTAGGTATAAATCCAAAACAACTGAAAGCAAAGTCTTGAAGAGCTATTTGTACCCCCATGTTCACAACAGCACTATTTACAATAGCCAAAAGGTGAAAGCAATCCAAATGTCCATCAACAGATGAACAGATAAGTAAAAGTATTACATACAATAAAATATTATTCAGGGCCGGGCGCGGTGGTTCATACCTGTAATCCCAGCACTTTGGGAGGCCGAGGTGGGTGGATCACGAGGTCAGGAGTTCGAGACCAGCCTGGCCAACATGGTGAAACCCTGTCTCTACTAAAAATACAAAAATTAGCTGGGCATGGAGGTGCCTCCCAGTAATCCCAGCTACTTGGGAAACTGAGGCAGGAGAATTGCTTGAACCCGGGAGGCAGAGGTTGCAGTGTGCCGAGATCACTCCATTGCACTCCAGCCTGGGTGACAAGAGCAAGACTTTGTCTCAAAAAATATATACAAAAATAAAAAAATTAAAATATTATTCAGCTATTAATATAAAAAGGAAGTAAATTCTGTCACATGCTGCAACATGAATGAACCCTGAGGACATTTTGTTAAGTGAAACAAGCCAGTCACAAAAAAGGGCAAATACAATATGATTCTACTTATATGAGGTATCTAGAATAATTAAATACATAAAAATGGAAAGCAGAATGGTGGTTGCCAGAAGCTGGAAGGAGCACGGAAAGTGTGGTTGTTTTTTAATGGGTATAGAATTTCAGATTTGCAGGATGAAAAAGCTCTGGAGATTTGTTTCACAACAATGTAATTATATGTAATACTGCTGACCTATACCCTTAAAAATAGTTAATATGGTAAATTTTACGTCATGCATTTTTTAACCACAATTTTTTACAAACACTATGAGGGTCTTGGGGGAGGAGGGAGTTAGTGTTTAATGGGTACAGAGTTTCAGTTTTGTAAGATGGAAAGAGTTCTGGGAATGAATGGTGGTGATAGTTGTACAACAATGTGAATGTACTTAATGCCACTAAACTACACTTAAAAAGAGTTTCAGATGGTAAATTTAGCTATGTGTGTTTTACTACAATTAAAAAAAAAAAAACATTAAATCCAAAATAACCTACAGGTGTTAGCATAAAAATGAATCCACTTCAAATCTAAATTGTGTTCCACTTTCCCTATTATAGCACCTGCAGAATCCATCACATACATTACATAAAGATTCCCAAAAGTTTGCCAACAAAAATAAGTAAAATACTACAAGAAAAAAAGGCTATGGGGTAGCTCTCAGAATCACCAGGCTAAATAACTAGACTCAAGGCTACATAAGCAAGAAGGGAGCCCCAAATCACATCACTAAATAAATCCACAGTACAGGCAGCATGTTACTTCTGGCAGTCGCTGGACCCTATGGCCTGCACCACTACCACCAGATTCTGTCACTGGCAATACTGTCAAAGCAGCTCGCGAATCCTTCCTTCAAAAGATGAAAAACTAAGGAACGGTGATCACGCCTGTAATCCCAGCACTTTGGGAGGCCAAGGTGGGCAGATCATTTGAGGTCAGGAGTTTGAGACTAGCCTGGCCAACATGGTGAAACCCCGTCTCTATGAAAAATACAAAAATTAGCTGGGCATCGTGGCACGTGCCTGTAATCCCAGCTATGCAGAAGGCTGAGGCAGGAGAATCGCTTGAACCTGGGAGGCAGAGGTTGCAGTGAGCCAAGACCGTACCATTGTACTCCAGCCCGGGTGACAAGAGCAAAGCTCCATCTCAGAAAAACAAAACAAAACAAAACAAAAACAAAAAAAATACCCTAAGGAACCTTAATGTAGTGATTGACAGAACAATCTTATGAACCCTTCTTATCATCAGAGTAGCTTCAAAGAAATTTTCCAGGAGCCAATGATATTTTAACATCTTAAAAATGTTGCTCTACTTTAAAAGTAAGAAGTTAAATTTACAGAAAAACAAAAAGCCTAAAGAGCTTTGAGCTCTAAATTCCTTCCAATGTCTTGACCTTTGTAATAAAAATGTGTACTTGTATACATTATTGTGATCAATGGTCAACTTACTTTATTTTTTCTTTTGATACTACACAAATGGCCTCTTAAGCTCTGGCATGTGGCTAAGTGCAATAAAAAATAAACGTTTACTTCTTTTTTGAGGTAGCCAGCCTCTAAAATGTCTCTTCAGTATTTCTCACTTCCTGGTATTCACAGGTTATGTGGTCTACCACTTGCACCAGATTTAGTTGGTGTAACCAATAGAATACAGTGGACCCTTGAACAAGACAGGTTCAAATTGCATAGGGATGGGGTGTGGCTGCTCACACCTGTAATCCTAGCACCTTGGAAGGCGGAGGTGGGAGGATCTCTTGAGCCCAGGAGTTTGAGACTAGCCTGGGCAACATTGCAAAACCCCATCTCTACAAAACAAAAAACAAAAACCCACAAAAATTAGTGGTGGCACACACCTATAGTCCCAGCTACTGGGGAGGCTGAGGTGGGAGGATTGCTTGAGCCCAGGAGAAGAGGCAGAAGTGAGCCAAGATGCCACTGCACTACAGCCTGGGTGACAGAGCCAGACCCTGTCTCAAAAAATAAAAATGAAAATAAATTATTATAAACTGCATGGATCCACTTACACACCGTTTTTTTCAGTAAGTATATTGGAAAAGGTTTTGGAGATCTGCAAAAATTGCAGACAAACTACATAGCCTAGAAATATAAAAAAAAAAAGTTAGCTATGTCATGAATGCATAAGTATATGTAAATACTGGTCTATTTTATCATTTATTACCATAAAATACAAGTCCATATTAAAAGTTAAAATTTATCAAAATGCACATAAACACTTATAGACTGTGTGCATGGCACCATTCTTAGTGGAGAGAAATGTAAACAAATGAAAAGATGCAATATGAAATCAGAAATGTGTAAAATTAATAGTCCAAAGCATACTACTATAATAGTTTTGTAGCCACCTTCTCTCGTTATTGCAGTGAGCTCAAGCGTTACACGTAGTCACTTAAAACACTCTAATCATCTCCTTTTGAGCAGTTCCTCTCTTCAGTAAATTGTGTATCATAATAAAAAGTGACCCTTACGGTTCTTAAGTATTTTTCATCTTGTTTAGTGCAATATCATAAACATTGAATAACACTATGGGACCCATATGAAGTGATACTAGTCATGCTAGAAGTGCTCCTGAGAATAAGAGAAAAGGCATGACATTACAGGAAAAAGTTACATTGCTTGATATACATGGTAGATTGAGGTGTGCAGCTGCAGTTGCCCACCATTTCACAATAAAAGAATTCAGTATAAGGAACACTGCAAAAAAAAAAAAAAAAAAGAGAGAGAGAGAGAGAGAGAGAGAAAGGAAAGGAAAGGAAATGGGCAAAGCCACAACTGCACCTACACCAGCATTTTGGTGAAATAGCTTTTTGTCTCATATTTAAAATGCAGCTTTTAGGCCAGGCACGGTGGCTCACACCTGTAATCCCAGCACATTGGGAAGCCAAGGTGGGCAGGTCACTTGAGGTCAGGAGTTTGAGACCAGCCTGGCCAACATGACAAAACCCGTCTCTACTAAAAATACAAAAATTATCTGGGTGTGGTGGTGTGTGTCTGTAATCCCAGCTACTTGGGAGGCTGAGGCACGAGAACTGCTTGAACCTGGGAATTGGAGGTTGCAGTGAGCCAAGATCATGCCACTGCACTCCAGTCTGGGTGACAGAGTGAGACGGTCTCAAAAACAACAATAACAACAACAACAACAAAACCAGCTTTTATGTGGGGGTAGGGTTGCTATAAGAAAGGTGTACCTATCAACTCTAATGTGATTCAAGAAAAAGCGCAGTCCTTTTTTTTCTTTTTTCTTTCTTTCTTTTTTTTTTTTTTTGAGAGGGAGTCTTGCTCTGTCACCCATGCTGGAGTCCAGTGGCATGGTCTTGGCTCACTGCAACCTCCACCACCTGGGTTCAAGCGATTCTCCTGCCTCAGCCTCCCAAGTAGCTGGGATCCCTGGCATGTACCACCATACCCAGCTAATTTTTCTATGTTTTTAGTAGAGATGGGGTTTCACCCTATTGACGAGGCAGGTCTCAAACTCCTGACCTCAGGGGATCCGCCTGCCTTGGCCTCCCAAAGTGCTAGGACTACAGGAGTGAGCCACCACGCCCAGACCGCAAAAGTGCAGTCATTATATGACAACTTAAATCAAAAGGAAGGTGAAGGATCTAACGGTGGAAAATTTAATGTCAGCAAAAGATGGTTTGATGATTTTACAAAGAGGTGTTTGACTTAAAAGAAGGTCAATATAGAAGCAGCAGCTTCTGCCAACCAAGAAGCAGCAGATGAGTTCCCAGATGCCATTAAGAAAATCATTGAGGAGGGTTGGGCGCCGTGGCTCAGGCCTGTAATCCCAGGACTTTGGGAGGCTGAGGCAGGCAGATCACGAAGTCACGAGATCAAGACCATCCTGGCTAACATGGTGAAACCCCGTCTCTACTAAAAACACAAAAAATTAGTGGGCCGTGGTGGCGGGTGCCTGTAGTCCCAGGTAATCTGGAAGCTGAGGCAGAAGAATCGCTTGAACCCAGGAGGCGGAGGTTGCAGTGAACCGAGATCAAGCCACTGCACTCCAGCCTGGCAACAGAGCGAGACTCCATCTCAAAACAAAACAAAACAAAATGCCTCACCTTACACATTGAGGTAGTACTGTAAGGATCTAAATGAGGCTAAAATGCTTAATAAGCCACAAAGTAATAGATGAATGTATGTCATTATGAATGTGGCACTCATACTGGCCAGGTGCGGTGGCTCACGCCTGTAATCCCAGCACTTTGGGAGGCCAAGGCGGGCAGATCACAAGGTCAGGAAATGGAGATCATCCTGGCTAACACGGTGAAACCCCATCTTTACTAAAAATACAAACAAAAATTATCCGGCTGTGGTGGCAGGCGCCTGTCATCCCAGCTACTTGGGAGGCTGAGGTAGGAGAATGGCATGAACCCGGGAGGCAGAGCTTGCAGTGAGCTGAGATCTCGCCGCTGCACTCCAGCCTGGGTGACAGAGTGAGATTCCATCTCAAAAAAAACAAAACAAAACAAAACAAACAAACAAACAAAAAAACAGAAAGAAATAAAAATCATTGAGGAGAAAGGATATTTGCCTGAATGGGTTTTTAATGCAGATAAAATTGCCCTATTTAAAAATTAAATGCCACAAAGGACATTTATTAATAAGGAAGGGAAGTGAGCACAATAATTTAAGGCGGGAAGGGATTGGCTAACTCTACTGTCTTATGGAAATGCAGATGGGTTTATAATCATGACTGCCCTTACCTATAAACCTGCTAAACCCTGAGCCTTGAAAAGATAACACCAGC
This sequence comes from Piliocolobus tephrosceles, assembly GCF_002776525.5. NCBI lineage: Eukaryota > Metazoa > Chordata > Mammalia > Primates > Cercopithecidae > Piliocolobus > Piliocolobus tephrosceles. Next base: position 35,912,401 of record NC_045439.1, on the reverse strand, counting down.
TGCCAGTCTTTTGGTTGACAGGAAGGCCTGGATAATGAGAACCCTTTTTCTGGATTGGGTCCACTGATGCTTTGTCCCTGAAGTCAGAAAGCACCTTGCCAGTAATGGACTGCCTTTTAAAGTTCTTTTGATATTGGACAGTGCCTCTGGCCACTCAGAACCCTATGAGTTCAACACCAAAGGTGTTGAAGTGGTCTACTTGCCCCCACACACAATGTTGCTAATTTAGCCTCTAGATAAGGGGGTCATAAGGACCTTTAAAGCTTATCAAATATGGTACTCTATGGAAAGGATTGTTAGTGCTGAGGAAGAAATGCCCAACGGAGAGAACATCATGAAAGTCTAGAAGAATTACACCATTGCAGATGTCATCAGTGTTACAGAAAAAGCTGTGAAAGTTACCAAGCCTGGAACAATAAATTTCTGCTGGAGAAAATTGTGTCCAGATGCTGTGCATGACTTCACGAGAATTACAACAGAGCCAATCGAGGAAATCATGAAAGGAGATTGGGGGCATGGCAAAAAAAAAAAAGTAGGGGATAAAGAGTTTCAAGATACGGATCTTGGAGAAATTCAAGAGCGATTAAATACCAAACCAGAAGAATTAATAAAGATGACTTGATGGAGCTGAGTGCTTCCAAACCAGTGCTAGATGATGAGGAAGAAGACATAGTAGAAGAAGCAGTGCCAGAAAATTAATTGACATTAGAAAATCTGGCAGGTTTCCAATTATTCAAGACTGTCTTTGACTTCTTTCATCATATGGACTCTTCCATCATATGGGCACTGAAACTAAAGCAAATGGTTGAAGAAGGATTGGTGCCACAAGGAAACATTTTTAGAGAAACAGAAAAGGAAAAATGTCAGATAAAAATTATGATGTATTTCCACAGAATGACACCAAGTGTGTCTGCCTTTCTCACCTCCTTTCCACCTCTTCCACCACTTCCTCCTCTGCCATCCCTGAGACAGCAAGACCAACACCTCTTCTTCCTCCTCCTCCTCAGCTTACTCAGTATAAAGATGGTAAGGATGAAGGCCTTTATGATAATCCACTTCTACTTAATGAATAGTAAATATATTCTCCTTGCAATTTTCTTAATAACATTAGCTTTTCTGTAGCTTACTTTACTGTAAGAATATAGTACGTAAAACATATAACAAAAAATATGTGTTAATCAACTGTTTATGTGTTATAAAGCTTCTCTTCAACAGTAGGCTTTTAGTTAAGTTTTGGGGGAGTCAAAAATTATATGAGGATTTTTGACTGCACAGAGGTCAGCACACCTAACCGCCCCCCCCCCTTTCTTCAAGGGTCATCAGAAGTGATGATATACCACTTCCACAACTCAGTTTTAACTCAGTTTTAAAAGATTATGGATCTCTTAGATCTCTTGCTCTGGGGGAAGCTGGGTACCATATTGTGAGGACACTCAGGGCCCATGATGCAGAAGATCATCAAGATGCCAAGATATTCAGCCAATAGCCAGCAAGGAACAGAGGCTTGCCAACAATTATGTGACTGAGGCTGGAGCTGGAATCTCTTTTAGTGGAGCCTTCAGATAACGTTAGTCCTGGCCAACAACTGGACTGCAACATCTTAAAATAACTTTAACCAAAACTACGCAACTAAGAGACTCCCACAGAGACCGTGAGATTGTTTGAAAATGATAAATGATATTTTAAGCTGCTAAGTTTGGGGATAATGTGTTACACAGCTATAGATAACTAAAGTATCTCTCTAGCAATTCTGTAGGAAAAAAAGTAGTGTGATTGGCGGGATGGGGGGATTTAAAATAAGACTGCTAAAATGTTAAATGCCTGCTAATGGAAACCCAAGGTTATAGGATCAGAGTTTCATATAAAGTTATGAGGAACAAGACAATAATCAAAAAAACTACATATAACCAACAGCAGAGCCAGTCTTAGCACTTGGCCAAATAGGCTGCTGCCAAGTAGATAGAATTTGAGAGTTAAAAGTTCCAATTACCCTTAGTTAGCCTGAAATTTTACCATTAGAGATTAATGTCACTGAACCTTATAGCATCAGGTCTTTAAAGTTCTCCTGGAAGAGATTATATCTTAAAATAGTATTTATAATAGGATTACGACAGAAGACAAAAATCTAACTAATGAATGGTTCATCTGAAGAGACTTTTAATACAAAGACTATTTATAGAAGTGTGGGCATGGTTAAAGAAACCAAGAAAGAATGTTGAAGTATCCAGAGACTAGCAAGAGAGGAAAGATATTTAGGCAAAAAAAAAAAAAAAAAGGAAGGGAAGGGAAGAGGAGGGGAGGGGAGGGAAAGGTAAGGGAAGGGAGAAATAAATTGTATTACCAGAACCCATTAAGAGGTAGACTCAAGGAGGAAGCCCCCCCCCCCCCACTCAATTATAATAGTGATACAAATTGCTGCCAAAACCTTGGTGCCAAAGCAGGGAGAAAGTGGGAAAAAAATGTTAATTTCTCTTCTCTCATCCTCCAGTCTCACGTTGGTGCCTCCCTTTTGCCAACGCTGACCTTTAATAAGAGGGTGAAGAGTCCAGCTGGTGCAGAGGTCAACCAGAACATAAAGCCAACAGAAAAAGACAGGGAATGGATAGCAGAGGGTGGCACAGTGTTGGAGCATCTTCAGATTAGAAAGAATCAAAGATCATCCAGGAGCATCCACCAGGCATTCTGAAGAGATCCTCTTTATTTCAGGAATATCAACAACTCTAAGGGAGGCAAAAAGCATGGTCTTTGGGGTAAGGCAGACCTGCTTCCAAGCTGTGTGACCTTGGTTAAATTACAGAACCTCTGAAAACTTCGGACTTCTTCTAAGTTGAGCCTCGGAATAACAACCTCATGGGTATGGGTGAAATTAAGTGATACACACAGAGGTGTGGAGACTGGCCTTCTCCCCGACAGGTAAGCTGCTGACTTAGTTAAATATGAAAGATTGGATGCATCAGAGTCACATTGCAACCTAACTTTTCAACTAGTTAAGTGGTTCACCAAAACATCTTTTTTACTACTTAAATACCCATCGACTGAGGCCTGATGAAATACATTCTGATGCACTCATGAAAACACATACTATATAGCTATATTTTAAAATGTAGCAGTTCTGTATACTGAAATATAGTGATTTCCAAGATAATACTTATTATTGAAGATATATTACATTGAAAGCTAGAGAGACAGATAATCTCTATCTCTGGAGTGATACATAAAAAACAAGTAAGAGTGGATGCCATTGGGAAGGATTTTGGAGGGCTGGGGCCAGGGGAGAAGGAACACGTAGTATTTTTAATATATATTCCATTATGTAGAGTACTGTTTAAATTTTTTTCCCATGTACCTATACTATCCTTAAACAAAATTAAAAAGACCAGGTGCAGTGGCTCACACCTGTAATCCCAGCACTTTGGGAGGCAAAGGCAGGTGGGTCACTTGAGGTCAGGAGTTTGAGACCAGCCTGGCCAACATGGCAACACCCCATCTCTACTAAAAATACAAAAATTAGCCAGGCATACTGGCGCATGCCTGTAATCCCAACTACTTGTGAGGCTGAGGTGGGAGGACCACTTGAACCCAGGAGGTGGAAGTTACAGGGATGGCATTCCTGCACTGCAGCCTGGGGTGACAGGGTGAAACTCCATTTCAAAAAAACAACAAAAAAAAAAACCTTCCTTGACACCAATAGTATTTAGAGTTGGTGTCTTGTATTCTTCTGTTTTTTCCATTTATTCCACAACCATTACAGAATGCTTGCTAATATATATACTAGGTGCTTGGCTACAAAAAGAATAAGACACAATCCCTGCTTTCAAATAGCTACAGTCTAGTTGTAGAGACAAAAAAACAAGCAGATAACCATTATGCAGTGTAATGAGTATGGCTTATCTTATTTTCCTTATTTAAAATGTGAAGACATACACACACACCCAATTCCACTTAAGCTATTTTCCCACTGCAATTATCACATTCTAACAACCTACGTTATTTATTTATTTATGATGTTTATTTTCAGTCTTCCCTCATTCTACGAAGGTGACAATTTTTGCCTTTTTTATTCATTGATCCCCAACACCTAAAACAGTAAAATATTTCAATAGAAGTTTGTTGAATGAATGTTGAATAAATAAGTGCTATGCAGTATAAAAGCATGAAAAGGGAGCTACCAGAACATAGCAGAATGAATACCAACCTTGTATATGGAAGTCAGTGGGACTTCATAGTGGAAGTGACATTTGTGCCAGCTCTTTTGGCAAATCTGGGTGACTTTGACTGGAAGACCTAATATTCTAAGAGCAAGCAAATGAGAAATACAGAAACACAAAACACATAGGAAACGGTAAGTACAAAGGCATAGAGATATAAAAATAGTACATCTGGAAAACTAAACATATGGCAATAAATATTGGTTATTGATAACTGTGTAAGCTGGGTGATAGGTTCTTAAAGATTCATTATGCCACTCTTTTTTGTGTGTATGTTTACATTTGTCCATAATACAAAGTTAAGAATAAATTAATAAACTATGTTTTAATGAGTATAAAAGAACAGAAAAAAGAATTTCTCTCTTCCAATGTCTATATATATAAATCTCAGAGAAAACTCTGATTGTCCATGTGCTTCTCCCTGAAAGCAATCACTATGGCGTAGGAAGATAGAGTAACACGATGGGCTCAAGCCTGGAATAGATACTAGCAAGTGGCGGGGTGACAGAAGCAGTGCAGGGAGCTAGAGGACACCATGATTGACAGTTCCACCCGACCACATGGAACAGGGGAAAGAAGAGTGTCCTAAGGAAGGTTGGTAGCTGATCCAAATAAATGATATCATGGCCCCAAGGAGGGCTTCAACTGATACTGGAGATGAGGCAGTCAGAGAATGGATTGGGTGGTAGGAGACAATGGAGACAGGTAGAGAGGGCTTATTTTTCTAAATAAGGCCAGGCTGAACCAGGCTCTGGAACCATAGAGAAATCTGCTGTTGGGTTGGGGTTGTGGGCAGAAGGTAGAATGAATGAAAATATGAATCTCACATTAGCTACATCTGGACACAAAGTACTCAAAAATCTCCTGCTTTTCCGTAGAGGAATATTTGAAGATTGAATATGGATAACAACTGATAATGAAAATGCTATAATTTTGTCAGGTAAATTTTAAGTTTGATGCAATTAGAAAAACATCCCCAAAATAGCTTTGATTTGGTTATCATGTGACCAAACCCTGAAGAGCTTAGCTTAGTACAAAAGATATTCAAATACATGTCTCACATATGCTCAAGAAATTGAGCTGAAGGAAGAGACAAAGCAGCACAAGCCATCTGTTTAGAAGGTATGCAAGCTCCAGAGTGAGTGTGGAGAGAAAGGGGCCTCCAGTCTTCCAAGACCAGTGGGTAGCAGAGGAGTCAAAGGCTCCAAGAGGCAGAAACAAGATCCAGAAGTGGGGCAGGCACAATGCTTGAAGCCTGAAAACAAACATTGTGCCTTCTACTGTTGACCATGCAAAGGTCTTTCCTTGAAAACAGTTCCACACACTTCTCTAGGAAATCTTCCAGCATATCTCAGCAGTAATGAGCTGTTCCGCTAGTGGTGTGAGCATCTAGAGGATTCACTGGGGTGTGTTCAAGGCTAGCTTGTTAGGATAGAAGAGACAGGTTTTGATGACATTGGGCCAAAGTACCATGAGTACTAGAAACTTGCCATGTGGCCCAGTCATCTTTCTCCTTCATGAAGTTCATGAAGAATCCATATATGCATGTGCCACTGACAGATGAGAAATTAAAATATTACTTTATAGTTACCTGAATAAATGCCCAATTTCTTAGTGTAGAACTCTCTTTTGAAAACAAAGTTAGAGGCCAGGCACTGTGGCTCACGCTTGTAGTCCCAACACTTTTGGAGTCTGAGGTGGGCGGATCACTTGAGGTCAGGAGTTCGAGACCAGCCTGGCCAACATAGTGAAAGTCCCTCTCTACTAAAATACAAAAATTAGCTGGGCGTGGTGGCATATGCTTGTAATCCTAGCTACTCAGGAGGCTGAGGCTCAAGAATTGCTTGAACAGGGGAGGCGGAGCTTGCAGTGAGCCGAGATCACGCCACTGCACTCCAGCCTGGGCAACAGAGTAAGACTCAGTCTCCAAAAAAAAAACAAAACAAAAAAACAAAGTTAGAGCAAGCAGCCTATACTAAAGGCCCACAAGGGCCTTCGTCTCCCTGTGACATTCCAAGATCTCACTTTCTTTCCTGCCACATTAAACAAGGTGCAAGCAAAAAATGTACACTTAGCTATGCATTTGAGGAAGAGAAAACATGGCCAGATTCCAAGGGAAGGCCCTGATTCAGCTTGCCTATTCCTGCCGCATTAAGAGAAAGCTGAATGGAGGTTCATAACTCTGTTCATGTTAAACATAGATCAATTGATTCCCTAGAATCTGGTCAATCTGTAAACAACCCCTCTCTGGGAAAAGGTGAAGATTAGTAAAGAAGGGAAGATATTGAGCCTCCTGTTGGAAGTAAATGCTCGGTGCTACCAAGTGAAAATAGCACTCAGGCAAAAGTTTTCTCAGCAAGGCAACTTAATTCTACAGAAGGATGCATCTCACGGATGGAGCAATGGCAAGAACACACTAGACAAGGGAAGGTAAGGGGGTCTTAATCCTAACGCAGCTAGTCCCTACCTCTGGGTCTTTCCCCTGTTGGCTAGGGTTGGACCACAAAGTCTAAGCTAATTCCAATTGCCTATTTTAAAGAGAGTGAGGGTACAAGCCAGAGTGGCAGGGTGAGTAGTTTCTGCGGGAAGGACGGTTACAGAAAAGGTGACTAAGAATGACTAAGGACAGAACAGGTGACTAAGGATGACTACAGACAAAAGAGGTGACAGAGGCTAGGAGGGGGTTCTTTACTGAAACTAGGGTCAAAGAGGCACAAAGAACAAGGAACTTAAACTTTAAAATGGAAAACAAAGAACAGGGAATCTAAACATACTGACATATTGGTTCTTTGAAGAGGAACTCAGAGCTCATTGTACTTAACAATTTTTCTCCCTCTTGAATTTTAAAGGGAGTTAACAGGCTAAACTTTGAAGAGGAATTTACTGTATCCTATACTCCCTTCTCTCTAAACACTTGCTCTTCAAAATGTGGTCCACGGACCAACAATATCAGCAGCACCTGACAGCTTGTTAGAAACATAATCGTGGGGCCGGAGGCGGTGGCTCACGCCTATAATCCTAGCACTTTGGGAGGCCGAGGTAGGCGGATCATGAAGTCAGGAGATCAAGACACAGTGAAACCCTGTCTCTACTAAAAATACAAAAAAATTAGCTGAGCATGGTGGCACATGCCTGTAGTCCCAGCTACTCGGGAGGCTGAGGCAGGAGAATCACTTGAACCCAGGAGGCAGAGGTTGCAGTGAGCTGAGATCATGCCATTGCACTCCAGCTTGGGTGACAGAGTGAGACTCTGTCTCAAAATAAGAAAAAAAAAAAAAAAAAAAAAAGAAACATAATCTTGGGCCCCAGCCTAAATTAACAGAGTCAGAAAACTGCATTTTAATAAGGTCTCCAAGCAATTCATATACACATTAAAGTTTGAGAAGCACTGAGATGCTTTTTTACATTTTTAGTATTTTTTTATTTCAATCGCTTTTGGGGTACAAGTAGTTTTTTGTTACATGAATTGTATAGTGGTGAATTCTGAGATTTTAGTGTACCCATCACCCAAGAAAAAATAAATTTGGACAAAAATTTAAGTATAAAGATAGTTAAGAGCATAGATTCTGGAGCCAGGTTTCTTGGGTTTAAGTCCCAGCTCCACTACTCATTAGCAGTGTAATCTCAGGCAAGTCTCTGTGCCTTGGTGTCTAAAATGAGGAAAACAATAGCACTAATTTCACTAAGTTATTATGAAGATTCAGTGGGTTATTATACGTTAAGTGCTTAACCCAATGCCTGGCACAATGTAAATGCTATATGTAGGTGGTACCTATTACTTTACACATTGTACCTAATGTAGAGTTGTTTTTTTTTTTAATCCCTAGGTCCTCCCTACTCTCCCCTTTCTGAGTCTCTAAAGTCCATTATACCACTCTGTATCTCTTTGCACACTCATAGCTTAGCTCCCACTTATATATGAGAACATACATTTTTTGGTTTCCCACTCTTATGTTACTTCACTTAGAATAATGGCCTCTGGCTCCATCCAAGTTGCTGCGAAAGACATTATTTCATTCCGTTTAATGGCTGAGCAGTACTCCATGGTGTATACATACTACATTTTATTTACTTACTCATTAGTCAATGGGCACATAGGCTGCTTCCACATCTTTGCAATTGTGAACTGTGCTGCTATAAACATACATGGAGAAGCACTGAGTTTCTGACTCTTAAGTTCATGCTCAGATTTTCTGTCATTTGGGTCTTTTCTCACTTCCTAAAATAGTGCTCTGCATATGGCCAATGGTTAATGAAAGAATGTTTAAGAAATTCTTGTTGGCATTTAATTCCATTTGAAGGGAGAAGACCATTTCTGGGAAGCCAGAACACGTTTACCAATAAGAGTCTTAAACAGAGGCAGAAGCATACTAACAACAAGCAAACAGAACAATTCTAGACATACACAGACAACTCTGTGGAGTGGGACAGATGGGCATAGTAATTCTACTCTCACTCCATGCTACTGCTCTTACTATTCCCTCCCTTCCTCATTCATGCTTGCCTTTATCGGACCTACTACTAAGCTCTTGTGCTGAGTTCTGCCTCACACACAGGGTGGTACCACATGGGTTACTTATTTCTCATAGCCTTGTCCTCAAACCCAAAATCTAAGAGTGAGATACTGTACCATTAAGCCAGTACACAGTGGGAAAATAAAGCAATTTGGCATGTCAGTATTTCTTACCTTTAAATGGTTGTGACCACTGTGACCCAATTAATGTCTTATTTCTGACAGGAGCCAAATCCCAGGCCTGGGTCTTCATCCAACATTTGCCTCCTGTAGCCTGTCCTAAGCTATTTTAGGGACTGGTAACAACAAAAATTCAGAGTGCCCAACCTCCAATTTCTTCTCTTTGCTCTACCTGATGCAATACCTTAAAGTAAAAAGAGCTGGCAGTTGGCAAATATTTATGAATTTACGGGAGTTCTGTCACTACATTCTTATGGGATCCAATAATGACAGGATTTAATGAGCAATAATTAAAGTTACTATCTGTCGAGCACTTATGATATGCTTCACAACAACCCTATGAAATAAGTAGTAGTCCTATTTAATGAATGAGGAAATTAAGTTTTCAGAAGTTCAATAACTTGTCCAGGAAATAGTCAAGATAGAATTCCAGCTAACACTTGTCTGAGTCTAGAATCTTTTAACCACTGAACTTATATGATGTCTCACTTGTAAGATACTACTGCAAATGCACTGTGTGGGCAGAGAATCATCTACCTTCTCCAGGAATAATGTGAGGATCAAATGAGATGAAAAATGTCAAAGCATTTAGGAAAGTAAAGAAATACAAAATATAAGATATAATTTAGCACACTAAAATTGTGTCCAAATAAAAGCCCTAGGTTCTCTATAAATGACAACTGTATATGTGAAAAATTTTCACCTTTATAATTAGAGCTATCTCAGTTAATTCTATATACATTTTTAATTTATCAAATTAGAAAATATTTCTTAAGAGCTCACCCTTGGTGTTGGCAAGGAGGCGGTGAAACTAGTACATTGCTGACGGGAGCACGAGTTAGTACAATCTTTCTGAAAAGCAAGTTGACAATGTGCTTCGAGACTTTATTAGAACTTGAAATAATGTTTTGTAAGAAAAAATAAATTTGGACAAAAATTTAAGTATAAAGGTAGTTAAGAGCATAGATTCTGGAGCCAGGTTTCTTGGGTTTAAGTCCCAGCTCCACTACTCATTAGCAGTGTAATCTCAGGCAAGTCTCTGTCTTGGTGTCTAAAATGAGGATAACAATAGCACTGATTTCACTAAGTTATTATGAAGATTCAGTGGATTATTATATGTTAAGTGCTTAACCCAATGCCTGGCACAATGTAAATACTATATGTAGGTGGTATCTATTATTTCTATCTCAGTGTTATTTATAATAGCAAAATCTGCCTGACTATAGAAGAATGCTTAGGTACACTACGGTACACTTACAATGGAATTTTTTTTTTTTTTTTTTTTTTTGAGACGGAGTCTCCCCCTGTGACCCAGGCTAGAGTGCAATGGCACAATCTCGGCTCACTGCAACCTCTGCTTCCTGGGTTCAAGCGATTCTCCTGCTCAGTCTCCCAAGTATCTGGGATTACAGGCACCCACTACCACGCCCGGCTGGTTTTTGTATTTTTAGTAGAGATGGGGTTTCACCATGTTAGCCAGGCTGGTCTTGAACTTCTAGTCTCAGGTAAGCTGCCCACCTCCACCTCCCAAAGTGCTAAGATTACAGGCATGAGCCACTGCACCTGGCCACTTACAATGGAATATTGTACAGAATGTTAAAAATGAGGTTTTAAAAGAATATTTAATTACATATAATGTAAAGTAAAAAGCACAGGAAGCAAGGCTGGGGAACATCGCATGACCCTGTCTCTACAAAAAAAAAAAATTGACCAGGGGTGGTGGTGTGCACCTATAGTTGCAACTCCTCGCGAGGATAAGGTGAGAGGTGAGAGGATCCCTTGAGCCCAGGAGTTTGAGGCTGCAGTGAGCAATTATCATGCCACTGCACTCCAGCCTGGGTGACAGAGAAAGACCCTGACTCAAAAAAAAAAAAAAAAAAAAAAGAAAGAAAGAAAAGAAAACAACAACAAAACAGTGAAAGAATTGTGTATATTGTTCCATACTACTTATGTTTGCTAAAAGAGCACTTTTGACAAATATAGATGCCTAGAAAACAACTGGTAGGAATTACATCAAAATATTAACAAAGAATACAACTGGGTATAGACTGGGGGGTTCTTTGTACTTTACTGTATTTTCCAAAGTCTCTAGAACAGTGTTCTCACACTTTCATAGGTAAACAAATCACCCAGTACGCTCGTTAAAATGCAGCTTCTGGGTTAGTAGGTATGGGATTTTCAGATTCTGCATTTCTGATAGGTTCTCCTGTGATGCTGATGATATTGGCCCAAGGTCTACACTTGAATAGCAAGGTTTTAAAGCAGCATATCTGAACCAATATACTGGTTAACTGAGACCCACCCCCAGAGTTTGATTTCGTAGGTCTGGAGTAGGATCCTAGGATTTGCATTTCTGACTGTTTCCCAGGTGATGCTGACACTGCAGGTCTGTGAACAGCACTCTGACAACCGGTGCTGTAAAATCTTTTTTTTTTCTTAACATTAAGGAGGGGAGGGCACTAAAAAATATGTCAGGCTTCTCCATTGCCTCCAAAATCAGATCCAAATTCTTCATCCAAAAGCCCCCATAATGCAACCCAATCATTTCCTACTACTTCTCATTAGGCCATAAAATCAAATCACTATGCCCTAAACGCACCTGAGATTTCAAACATCAGGACTTCCGTTGGATTTCCTCACTCCGGCTATGCCACTTCCTTCTATTTCCTCATGCCAAATCCTACTCAGGCTTCAAGGTCCTCAAATGCTATTTCCTCCATAAAGCCTCCTGATCTACCACTACTCAAAAAGCTACCTCTCCCTCCCCTCCTCAGGGCTGCACAGCACTTTTCGTTCCTCCCCAGTGACAGACACCATCTGTACCTGGTCCACAGACTCTCCCGGTTGGTGGTGTATCTTTGCCTGTAGACTGGGAGTTTCCTGAGGTCAGGGGAGTGACTTGCCTATCTTTGCCTCTTAGCCTTAGCAAATTCCCAGTAGACACCTGACACTCAGAATTGACCAAAAGAAGGAAGGAATGGGACCTCCTGAGGAAGGGCACAGAACTGTCCTGTAAATGGAAACTAGACCGGACACAAGCCAAGCCGATGACCCACAGTAACAGGTGCTCTCCATCTCTGATGTCTGTGATTCATTCTGCACAGCTGCGCATACACAGCGCACGCACACACAGGCTCCCAGAATACGGCGCCCCACACGCTGTACAGCACGCCGCGTTCTGGACGCCCCAACGGCCACACACACCGAGACACACCTCAGCGACAACCTGGATCCATAAAAAGGAGGCCCTGCCCCCTTAAAAATATTAACACCTTACTGCAAAGAACTAAAAGCTACGGCTTGCGCCTGCGCCCCTTGTTCCCCGCCGCACCTTTTCTTGTAGTTAAGAAATCTATTTCTGCACGCATTTCGTCGCCGCCGCCCCCATCCCTACACACACACACACACACACACTCACTCCTCTTCCCCCTACACCCCCACCCCCCAACCCCGCAGCCTTTCAGACGAGGCACGCCTCGGAGAGCGGGATTGAATGGGAAAGAGCGGGGCCGTCTTTGTCATTAATCCTCCCCTCCTTTGGGCCAGCCAAGCTTCTTCCGGGTCAGCGACCATCCCCGCCACCCCACTCGGGACCACGGTCTCCCCGCAGCGCTAGTCCCGGGGCCGCGAGCACCGGCCCCCGCCGCCCGCAGGTTGCGGAGGGAGGAGGGCGGGAGCGGGCGGCGTGGAGCGGAGGGGAGGGGGAGGGGCCGGCGTCCGAGGCGGCGGCGGCGGCAGCGGCGGCGGCGGGAGCAGCCTCTGGCAGCAGCTGGGAGAATGGGAGTGCGGGGCGCCAGACCGCCGCGGGGTGTCACGGCCGCCACGAAGCCTGCGAGGCGCGGGGCCCGCGCCCGCGGCTTTTAAACCCAGGAAGGCGCGGCGGCGGCGGGCAGATCGCGGCGCGCACCAGGCGCCGGGGCGGCGGCCGAATGGAGAGAAAGGGCTCGGCGGCTGGGGCCAAGGGGAACCCGAGCCCGCCCGCGGCCGGAGAGGGGCAGCGGCCACCGCCGCCGCTGTGCGTCCCGGGCGGCGGCGGAGGAGCCCCGGCGCGGGGCCAGGTTGGGGCGGCGGCCGAGCCGGCCGAGCTCATCCGGCGAGCGCACGAGTTCAAAAGCCAAGGGGCGCAGTGCTACAAGGACAAGAAATTCCGTGAAGCCATCGGCAAATACCACCGGGCGTTGCTGGAGCTGAAGGGGCTGCTGCCGCCCCCCGGGGAACGGGAGCGGGACTCGCGCGCGGCCTCCCCGGCTGGGGCCCCCAAGCCCGGCCGCCTCTCGGAGGAGCAGAGCAAGACGGTGGAAGCCATCGAGATCGACTGTTACAACAGCCTGGCAGGTGAGCCGCGCCGCGCCCCCCGCCCCGCGGTCCCAGTTCTTTGGCCCGGTCCCTCCGCGGACCACTGCGGCGCTCCTGCGGTGCAGATTCTCCTGCTGTGACTGTGCTGCTCCTGGGGAGAACCTGGGAGGGAGGCGCTTTGGAAAAAGTGTGACTTTCAGGATTATGGCTTTCAAAGACCATAGTCATCTCTTGTCCCTTCGCTAGCATACATCGTAAATCTCACGTGGAAATGGCTGGATAGATAGAAGGGGACCCAGCTGGCCTGGCTATGGCTGCTGCTGTTACTGCTCACCAGTGGACCTGGGTCCAAAATGCGGAAGCAGAGCCCGGGGTGGGCCCCCGCAACCACCGCTAGCCCAGCTTTTTCCTGCGGGTGGGTCCCGAGGGAGGCCACGCACCTCTCTGCTCTCCTCAGGTAGCATTAGCACCAGGACTGGTCCTCGCCTTTTCCCCAACTAACCGCATCCCTGTAGGTAAGATCTTCCCCAAGTTTTTTGGCCCCGGTAGCAAAGGGGAGTTTGATACCATGCCTTCAGCATCTTGAGCAAAATGGATTCCAGAATGCCACTTTCTTCTCTCTGAGCTCTGCTGGGGCTCCTGGTTGCCAGGTGAAGATCGCAATCTCAAAGGAAGCTTGGTTCATGGTTGGGCTTGAACTATGCTGCATTCTCCCTCTCCTCCCTGCCCCTTTCTCACTATGTGTAGCATCAGTCCTCTCGCCAGCTGGCTGCTAGGGGTGAAGGAAAAGGGGGCCCTTCTCTTGGGCCAAGAAGGTATGCATTCCAACATTCCCTTTGGGGATAAGGGCCAAAATCAGGCATTTAAAAAATTTTTAATTTAGGCGCAGGAATATTTAAAGTCTCTTAAAAAAGGAAGAGTCTGGCTCTTGCCAGGGCCTTCCTGTGAGAAGGTGGGAGAGGTTGGCAAAGGCAACTTGAAAAGCATTCTCTCCTCTTCTCTTGCCCCATTTGGTGAGATTTTGGCATAGTCAACCTTCTCCGACCAAATAAAGGGCATTTCCTCCTAGTTCCTAACATGTCAGGTTGCCTAAACTGTCTATAGACAGTTAGAGCAGAGTAGGGGTGGAAAAGTGACTGGGTGTGGCAGAGGATGGTGAATGTATCTGAAGCCCAGGCAGTTAGGGGAGTAAAAATAAATACTGGCAATTCTGCTCTGTTCTTAACTGCAGATCTCTCTGTTCCCTCTGAGGTTTCTAGTACCAACGTACCTCTATCTTCTCAGAATGCCATGCCCAGTCTCATTTTTGATCAGGTAAAACCCAGGCTACGGAGGTACTTTGTAAATTGTAAAGTAGTTTATAGACTTAAAGGATTAATAGAGTAGTAGTAGCAGCAGTTGGAGGAATGGTGGTGCTAATAGCAATACTAGCAGTAATAGCAGCAGATGAAATTGTAGTACAGCAAAAATTGACTCTTTCAATCCATTATAAGATACAGCTTGAGTCTTTTTGTTCCCATAAGTCTCTGGCATACTGGCTGCTGCCCCATGAATAGTTAAAGGGCAGAGCAGCCATGGGTGGAGGAAGAGGCACTGTGGATTGCTAATGCGGTGACTTTGGAGTGGTAATGGAGTCTTATATTTAGTCAGTATTATCCATGGACATTCTAGGGCTGCCAGCCAGTGGCTAGCACTGCCTTCCCTCCACCCCAGACGTGGTTACATTTCCACGGTGAAATCAAACATGTGTGCTTGGTCAGGCCAGCCCAGTCAGGGTGGGGCTGAAATCTGGACAGCTCCACCACTCCCATCCTCACCTCACACACTGGAAAACTTCAACAGTGAGAGAATGGAAAGTAGCAATAGCAGATTTTCCCCTCTGCTGCCTTCTCCAGTGCTCACCACTTATATTAATAATTAATTGTGTGTGCTGTTAGGCATCCTCCATACCTTGTCTCTTTAAATCTTTATAATCTGTATAAAAGAAATATGATCATCAGTTTTGCAGAGAAAAAGCTCAAGGCTCCGGAGCCATTCTTCTCCAAAGGCAATGTTCTTGTCATCATACTTTGATGCACAAAGTCAGCATCCTCTGGTCCTCTGTCTCACTTGAGCCCACCCAGTTTCAGGTGGGCTCCAAAGCCTTGCACTTTGGAAATTCCTTTGGGAGATCTCAGGCCTGGTAACCAGGAGAAAGAAATAGAGTACTTTGATTCAAGGCTCTAACTGGCTGTTTCCAGATGTCAAGTTTCACAAAAGAAAAAGAGTGATTATAAGCAAAGCACTTTTGTCAAAGCCAAAATCTGTATCCTGTATAGAAAATTCAGCTAGGAGGATGGTTCCACTTAAAAGTCACTCTGGGGAGAAGTAGAAACCTTACGTTTGTTTCCTTCAGGGCTATGTATAAAATCAGTGCTGACTATTTCAGAAGTCCTAGCTAATAAGAAAATATCCTTTTTGGTTAGATTACAAAATAATCAATGCCTGTAATATGTATTTTCTTTTGTAAAATACTAAAACATTTAAAGAAGAAAATACGCAATTACCTGTAATCCAATTAGAAACCCATTGTGGTGTATTTCCTTCCTGTATTTTTTTCTGTGAATAAATGTAAACAGTTTACAAAGCTGAGGTCCTTCTGTGTATACAATCAGGTATCCTGCTTTTAATCCCGTTTACTTATGTCAGAAGCATTTTTCACATTTTGTGAAAATATTTTCATGAAGATTATTTTAAATGGCAACAGAAAAGTTTTAATGTGTATTTATACTTCTCATTGGCTAGAAAGAAAGGAAAGATGATCACTGGTATTGCTGTTAGAGCCAGAACAGTGCAGCATGGCCCATGAGATATATTTTCGCCTGTGTGCCTGCTAAAAGGAAGGAGACCAGCAACTGGGGGTTTATTCTGGAAGAAAGGCAGTTGACCCTTCTACCAGGGTTGCAGCACCAGCTGAGTAGCCCAACAAGCTCCAGGTTCTGGGGCAGTCTGAATATATTTAATCAAGGATCTGTCCTCCTTCTACATAAAGCTCTATATGGAGAGAGAGGACTGGGTTTTAGGAGGAAGTTGGACTACTAGCCCAGAAGTACCTGGAAAATTAAGCTGTGTTGCTAAGGGCATCACTGCTCCAAACAAGAGGTGGTTATGAGGCTTCTGGAGTAAATCTAGGCTCAGTAAACCCTTGTACTCCACATGGAAGCCTCCAAAAGAATAGCAAGGGGACAGCTAGAATGTGCTAAGAGATGTTGGTCTAAAAATCTGTTTGGATGACTTGAGGGGACACATGAAGGATGTGCAGGCAATTTGCAAATGGCTCCAGGTTGTGGTCTCTTCTGGCTGGGATTTCCTTTTGGTTGGAAGGGATCTGACCAGTTGTGCTGGGCCCCTGGATGTGATTTTTGTGTATCTTATTTTCCAAGAAATTCAAAGAAGTAGGTGGGGAGCATTCTGTTTCTACAGTATTTCAGATGATCCTGATACAATGATTAGAAAAGATATCCTGACCTTCCTGGGGAGACATAGGAATCTGATCTTTACAGAGCCTACAGAGGAAGCATGTATTGGCCTGTTGATGGACTCTTCTTGACATTGAACAAGATACAGGACTCCCCTGGGGCCTTGGAATGTTCTGTGTAGAACCCTTTGAAGGGCAGAGCCTTTTGCCCTACATTGGTTCCTGTGGGGCTATGGTGGCCCTAGCTGAAGTATGATCAAAGGGATACAACACACAATGATTTTGTTGGTATCTTCAAATGATGTTCAAGGCCAGCAGTAGAGATGGAAATCAACAAACCATGGCACTGGACCTGAAGGCTAGGAGCTTGTGTCTCTGTCCCTGGGATACCTTGTGACCTTGGAGAAGCCCCTGCCATTTTATTTTACCTTCATTTTCCCATCTACTGAGAGCTATGTTTAGGAGATTTTTGTTGATCTTACCAAAGGGGCACCTAATATCCATTGATCTCAAATGAAGCCTTGGGATAGGGTTGTGGCAAGGCCTAGAAGGAAGTCACACTGGGAAAAGGCCTGGGATGGTGCTGGTTTGAAACAAGCTTTTCAGTGCTTGTGGACATGTCTTAAAGCCATGGGATCGGAGCCAGCCACATAATTTGCAGGGCCCAGCGCGAAATGAAATGTAGGACTCTTTGTTGAAAAGGCAGGCAGGAAGTGTCGCTAATGATCCTAAAAGATAAAGCTTTTTTCTTTCATTCTTTCTGTCGACTTGACATGGTGCTTTGTATTTGCTATTTAATGTCATTGCAAATAAAAAATTTTTTAAATTTAATTATTAGCATAGATTTTACTATTCTTTATATTGTGTGGTGCCAGTTTTAAATGAACTTATAGGAACACTTTACTTATATGAGGAATTATAAAAATTATACAATTTATACTTCTGTAGCTCCTACATGCATATGTATTTATTCTTACTAGAACAGTGGAAATGCTGCACCAAATAAACTGAACTATTTTTATTTCCCTTTTTTATAAGTGTACTTTATATGCATACTTCATATGTGCACTTTCTACCAGGCTTTCAGATGAGCCAGGAAAGGAAAAGGGACTACACGTGACCCTACCCTTTCCTTCTGTGTCATCATTTTCAGCATGAGTGGTTGGCTAATATGGGAAAGCAACATAGGTAGGAAAGAATATGATAGGGTTCCTAAATTATTTGTTTCTGAGAACATTTTTTTTTCCACGTTTGAAGCCATTTCTAGTTTGAATGGAAAGAATGGCCCTTTGGGACTGGCAGCATAGTCACTTGGTTATGGGCGTAATTAAGTCTTGATGAACTCTCACGCATCGTGGGGCTCCTAGAATTCTTTGCCCATGGGGCATCGTGAATGCTTTATGCAAATGGGGCAGCAAAGAGTGGCATTGTGCCCATCTCCTCTGTCCCTACTCACGCTGTGTTGTCCCATCAGACTTCACTTAAACAAATCGCAAGCTTAAAGATAAAGCGACTAAGAATTTCAAGAAGGCAATAGCAGATTATTAAATGAAGTGCAGGTTCCTTCTGAGTGTGTGGCTCTATGCAACAGTGCAAGTTGCCCACCCTTGAAGCCAGCCCTCAATGGGACACCAGAAGATGGCTGGATGGATGCATTTGAGGTAGACAAAATTGGATACAGACTGTAAGGCAGAGGCTAAGAACAAAGGGTATTCAACAGATGTTGGTGTAAAGGTGGATGAATTACAAATTTAAAAACTCAGTGGTGAAAATGAGGTCAGGGGCTAGAGATAAGCAGTAACTTTGCAGTCAGAGGATGAATTCCTAGGGTAAGGACTGGTCAAAAGAAGGGAAAAGAATATAGGCCTCATGCTAAGATGCTCAGCCGAGATCTTGCCATCCCGATGGGTGGGCTTGACTGGCTAAGCTGCTGTTAACCTGGGGCTGTTCCTTAGGTAGTCCCTTGAGCAATAAATCTTAAGGATCAGGTAAATGGGACTTGTAATACCTTCTTCCAAGGAAGAAAGTGAGAATTGAAACTTGCAGAATGCTTTCAAGGAAGGTACTGGGAAGAACATCACAAATTTAGACATTGGGCTGAGTTCCTAAAGTGGATTTGGAAGCTCCTTAGTCCACCTCCAAGGGAAATAAGTCAGGTGGCTTTTAGCCAGGAACTCTTTAGTACATCTTGAAATCAGAGTCCCTACAGCCAAAATACATGGGAGTGCCCCCTCCATGGCAAGGAAACTCAGCTGCAGAGCAGACAGGAAGGCCAAGATGTGGAGCAGCCAAAAGCAGCTCCCAGAGCTTTCACAGGTTGTGGGTGACCTCCAGATTCACTATAAGGAAATCCTCTCCTTACATCTGTTCTCTTTCACCACCAGACTGTGCCTACTCCAGACAGCTAGGATGAAAACTGAATGTTTCAATCAACCAACTAGAGATTTCCTAAACTCCTTTGGAAAGGCAGATGTCCATGTTTGGAACAGAATTTTCCATTTCACCCGGATGATTAGTGTGGCCCAGGCCCAGGCATGGAGCAGCAACTCTAAGGTCTAGCTCGGACAATGGTACCAGACTTAAAAAAGCCAAAGATAATCCTACAGGGATTAAAGGAGTTTAGCCTACCTTGTGGTATTTATATGGCCTTTTATTATTCATTAGCACTGTAATGCTCACTATCTTATACAGACATACAGTGTCATATTCCCACCAAAAGTATGAAGTGGTACTAACAAGCTCAAGATTTCTGTAAAAATCGGAATTTTGATTTTGGATTTGGATATGACCCCAAACCCTACATAGGTGCGTAAATTCCCCTGTCAATACTACCAGCTTGTCATCCCACGTGAGCTAGGCATTTCCAATGATAGGGATATTCACCACCATCTGAAGCAAACTTTTTGACAACCACCACCAAAACAACTATAATAATGGTATCAGTAATCACAGAAGGGATTACCATGATGAGCCCAGCACATAGTAGATGTTCCACAAATGTGTTTGAAATGAATGAAAATGCTTGTCCCAGTATCTGTCTCTTGTTAAGGATCCAACAAATTCAATAATTCCATTAATGTTTATTGAGCACTTATTATACACCAGACCCCAGGCTTGGGGGCTGGGTATACAGCAGTTAATATGAAGGACAAGGTCCCTGCCTTACATGAACTTACATATATATAATTTCATTTGATCTATACAACTCTGTGAGACAGAAAAGTCAGCCTTGGAACAGTTACATCACTTGCCCATGGTCACATAGTGGTATGTAGCCAACTGGGATCTCTCAACCACCGGGGCTGTAATTCCAAAGCCTGCAGTCTTAGCCATTCCCCCTACCACCTCCGTCTTTAGGGGTTTTTTCCTTAGATACTAAAACTTGTCTCACTGAAATTTCTTTTAATCCATCAATATTCTACTCTTTAAAGCAACACAGAGTATCGTCTCTGTAGCAAAGACAAGCTTTGACATTTTTAGGGTAACTGTCTTGCCCATCTTCCAGTCTTTCCTTCTGGTGGTTAGACATCCTTTTACTGTGAATGTGCCTTATGTGATTAGGACTCTCATTCCATGGCCATCCTGGGTGCTTAAGGGGAAAGTGTCCTGTGTTCTGAAACCAGGTCATTGTTTCCCTAGGTCCTCCCATGTCAGTAGGAAGGTGACCTGAATTTGTATGGACAGTGGGGAGTGAGAAGCCCCGTGAGTCATAATTTCTAATGAACGTAGAGACTGCAAAATCCCCACCCATGTCTCTCCTCTTTTCTTCCTCCCTTGCTTTAGGGTGTGTGAATTCCAGTTAAGAGGTCTTGAGAAATCGAAGTAGAAATGTGAAGACTAGGAGTTCATTTCAGCCATTAAAGAATTGGGCTGAGTTCCTAAAGTGGATTTGGAAGCTCCTTAGTCCACCTCCAAGGGAAATAAGTCCCTTGGCTAGGCGCGGTGGCTCACACTGGTAGTCCCAGCACTTTGGGAGGCCAAGGTGGGTAGATCACCTGAGGTCAGGAGTTTGAGATCAGCCTGTCCAACATGGTGAAACCCCGTCTCTACTAAAAATACAAAAATTAGCTGGGCGTGGTGGCGTTTGCCTGTAATCCCAGCTACTCGGGAGGCTGAGGCAGGAGAATCACTTGAACCTGGGAGACGGAGGTTGCAGTGAGCCAAAATCGTGCCACTGCACTCCAGCCTGGGCGACAGAGCAGGACACCATCTCAAAAAAAAAAAAAGAATATACTTGATGAGGAAAATAAAAGGGGTGTTCTTTGAGGGCTAAAATTTCCCCAATTTTCTTCAGACATCTTCTTCTTTTAAGAATGTAGCAGAAGTGGGGCTTTGTGAAAAGGGACCTGGACTGCAAGTTCTGTCTCTAACTTCCTGTGTGCCTTGGATCAAGGAGTTTTACCTCTTGGACCATGGTTTTCTGAATTTCAGAAAATAAGGGTTGAATTCCAAGATCTCTAATCTCCTTCCCAGGTCTTAAAGAAAAATTCTCCACATCATTCTTTCTGAACTGTGTGGCCATTACATGGAATAGAGAAGTTCTATGTGTGCTTAGAGATACTAGTCTTCAAAACCTACATTACTTGAAAAGGCAGAATGCAGAACAGTCTTTAATATAATTTTCTTTGTGTAGAATTTTAATAAGAGAATAAACATATATGCTAGTACCATGTTCACATTCAAGAAAATTGTCTCAAGTCATACCAGAAAAGCAGTTAACTGTTACCTTTGGAAAAAAGAGGCTAGACAAGGAATAGCGCAGAGAGATTTTAACTTTTATTTTTATTTATTTATTTTTTTTGGAGACATAGTCTTACTCTGTCACCCAGGCTGGAGTGTAAGTAGTGCATTATCAGCTCACTGCAACCTCTGCCTCCTGGGTTCAAGCGTTTCTCCTGCCTCAGCCTCCCGAGTAGCTGGGATTACAGGCGTGCACCACCATGTCCAGCTAACTTTTTGTATTTTTAGTAGAGATGGGGTTTCGCTGTGTTGGCCAGGCTGGTCTCTAACTCCTGGCCTCAAGTGATCCCCCCGCCTTGGCCTCCCAACGTGCTGGGATTACAGGCGTGAGCCACCGCACCTGGCCTAACTTTTTACTTTAAATCTTCCTGTCATGTTTGACTTCTCTACCTACATGCATTATTACTTCTTTTTTCCAAGAAAAATGATGACATGGGTTATCTCTGTAGAAAAATTATGAGTAATTTTGCGTTTTAAAAATATTTCTGAAGAAAACATAACCTACAAACATAATTTTAATGCCATTCTGGGTATTATCATGCCCTGTCTATACTTGTCAAGCAACATTATCCCACGCCTCAAACTTTCTCTTAATATCTCATGAAAAGACTTGTCTCCTTTTCTGCAGTGGCCACCATCCCAGTCCATACACAGGGCTAAATCCTGGCAGCATGGTACCCCACAGAGTAGGAGTATGCCGCCTAGACTCTGTTGCACATTAGTGACAGTTTGAATCTTCTGATGAGGCAAAGAAGAGAGCTGAGTCAGCCCTTGTGGTGTAAACTGGATCTGAATGTTAGTAACATGCCTCTGGTGTAGAGGAAGGCATGGTGTCGGTGCTCAGCATCCAAGGTTCTTGTTAGCTCCTGAGTCTAGAAATCCCGCATGTTGGAGGCTCAGCCAGAGCAGCTGGAGCACCCAGAAGGAAGCTCACTCATTTATTGGATCTTTATTGGATGCTTGCTGTGACTCTTCACAGCCCAAATCTAAATCCTTTCTGTTTTGTTTTGTTTTGTTTTTTAATGGAGTGGGGGCAGTTGGGACCAGGGTTTTAGTCCAGTCTCTGCTGCTAACTTGTTCTTTGACTTTGAGCAAGTCACATCCTGCTGAGCCTCAGTTTCCCCATCTGTAAACACTGGGGGTTAGATCAGCTTCCTGCCAAGCTTTCTTTCAGAACCATTGAACTATCCAGGATTTCAAAGGGCTTCTAGCAACCCCCTCCCTGCCTTGATCTTTCTGGGAGCAGTCAGATTTGGGAAGGAAACAGGAGACAAGCTCTCTTTTATTCCAGCTTACTGGTATGTGCTAACAAATAAGCATTAAACGATCCCAACTGAGATTTCCAAGGCAACCCTTGCAAATTTGAGGGTAAACCAAAGGGATGTCAAAGCCTCCTTGGATGATACAGTCAAGCACTGGATTTCTGAGAGAAAATGGGTAGGAATTGAATCCTATATAAAATCTTATCTGGGCCTGGGAATCTAAGTTGATGGCACCAAATAGTACTCATTGCTGCTGTACCTTCCTAGATTATCCCCAAATTCAACTAATCAAGCAGCCATTCAGCATCAGAAACCAGGCAATGCTGGCTAAATTAGACCAGGAAGTACTGGTAGCAGTGAAAACAAAAAACAAAATAAAACAAAAGCTTTTGATAAACAGACTGGGAAGAGTTTGAGAGAACAGTTGCTGGCTGAGTTATAGCATCTCAGAGAGTTCCTACCCATGGCTCAAGGCTGGAAAGCCCTGGGGATTCTGGGCTGGATCTGAGCATTTGGGGATGTGATTCTGGGCCTGTTGCTTATGTCCAATCAGAACTACACTCCTTTCTCTAATGGATCTGCACCTCCAGGTTGTGGAGACCACAGGACCATTGGAAACTTGAGTGGACTCTGATGCCTATACAGAGAGGGGGGTATCCCATGTGTGCCCATGAGGATGGCAAGGAAGACAGATCACAGAGGAAAAGACAGGAAGCAACCTAGACCTCAGAAAACCTGAGGGACGATGTGGCATAATGGAAACAGGTCTTTACATAGTGAAATCTGAATCTGAATCCTAGCTTCCCTACTTCTTCCTCCATTAACCTTGGGCCGGACCCAACCACTGTGGCTTCTGTTTCCATGACAGCATGGGAGTAATAATAATGTACCACACAGGATTGTTATGGTGATTAAATTTAATGATATATGCACCCATGCCTAGCACAGTGCCTGGCTCATAACAGATGCTTAATAGATGCTAGTTAATATTTGAATCTAACTCCTACTCCAGTATGCATGAAGACAGAGGAAAATGTAGAGAAAGAGAGGGGGAAAGAATGCAGCAAAGAAGGCTATAGGGAAACATGGGAAGCAAGTGAGCAAAAAGCTGAGGGCAAAACAGGGGCCAGGGGAAAGAATGCCATCTCCCTAAGTGTCTGCAGGAGAGGGGAGGTGAGAAGGTATAAGCCAACAACCTTGGTGGGGTGTGGACATTTCCCACCACCATGCCTGGGGTATTCCTGGTCTAGGGAGGCTGAGTGAACATGTAACTCATCAGTTAGTTGAAAGACCGCAGAGCTCCACCATGACCAAGAGCCTTTGGGTCAGGGGTCTATGCCCAGTCCAGCTTCTCAGGATTTGGGTCAGTCTAAGAAACACTTAGAAACTCTGGGTTCTAGGCACACATTATCTCCAGCCTGAGATTCTCCAAGTGAATAAGGCTCAGTTAGAAAGTGCCTGTTCCCTGCCACTTTTCACACTTTGCCCCAGGATTCCCCCGACCCTGTCTTTGAAATGAAACAGCAGGGAAAGAACTTCAGGCACTCTCACAAGTCAGACCAGTTGAGAATCTGACAGCGGAAAATAAGGATTTGCCTGCCAGGAAGAGAAGATACACGCTGTGATCATTTGAGTCCCCAGGGGAGCTTAACAGGCAAGAAAGCTTTCTGGTGGGAAGAGAAAGAGAGGATGCAGAGGCTCGTAGGAGAAGGAGACATCTGAGAGAGAAGCCATGGGGCTGGCAGCCCCGGGCCTGCCCCACCCTCTTGTGCATCAGGCAGATGCCAGCTTACTGAGCTTCCTTATTGGGGTAGGATGAAGAAAGTCCTTGGCTTAATCAGGCATCTTGGGAGTGAGAGCACTACCAGGTGTTTCCCTTGGGCCCGCTCACAGCTGCTCCTCCACCAAAACACCCAGGGTCCCTCATGACCCTAACCATCCCCAGGACAGTGCCCCATGAAGAGGCAGTGCTTTCTGCCTAGGAAACCCTTCTGAATCCCTTTTCATACCTCTTCTCCCAAGTTCCTCTTCCCCTCATTCCCCAGCTCTCTCTGAAGGGATGATAATGGCCAGTGGTGACTTTTTAAATATAGTTTCTGCCCGGGAGTGGTGACTCACGCCTGTAATTCCAGCAGTTTGGGAGGCCAAAGCGGGTGAATCACCTCAGGCGGGTCAGTTTGAGACCAGCCTGGCCAACATGGTGGAACCCTGTCTCTGCTAAAAATACAAAAATCAGCCGGGCGTGGTGGTGTATGCTTGTAGTCCCAGCTATTCAGGAGGCTGAGGCAGAAGAGTCGCTTGAACCCACGAGGCGGAGGTTGCAATAAGCCAAGATCGTACTACTGCATTCCAGCCTGGGTGACAGCGAGGCTCTGTCTAAAAAAAAAAAAAAAAAGAAGAAAAAGAAAAAAAAATTTTCTAATTACAAAAGTAAAGCATCATAGTTGCAGAAGTTATTGATACTAAAAGAAAAACCTTAGACAAATTAAATTTAGCAGCGTTTAATTGAGCAAAGAATGACTCGTGAATCGGGCAGCCTCCCAAGCCCGAAGAGGCTCAGAGAGACTTCAGTGCAGCCACATGGTGGAAGAAGATTTACGAAACAGAAAAAGGAAAACCACCGTACAAAAAAGTGGAAGCGAGGTACAGAAACAGCTGATACTTAACAGCTCTGCATTTGCCTTATTTGAACTCAGTTTGAACAGTTGGTTGCTTTTGATTGGCTAAAACTCAGTTGATTGACATAAGAGTAGGTTGCAGACTGTTTACACATCCAGCTAGTTTTCAGTTCACTATGGTTCATTATGTACAAAGAAACCTTTAGGCCAAACTTAGAATATGTAAGGAGGCAGCTTTAGGCTAAATTTAATTTAGCATTGAAAAGTATGACAAATTACAAAGAAGAAGCCCAGGCGCGGTGGCCCCCGCCTGTAATCACAGCACTTTGGGAGGCCGAAGTGGGTGGATCCCCTGAGGTTGGGTGTTTGAGAACAGCCTGGCCAACATGGTGAAACCCTGTCTCTATTAAAAATACAAAAATTAGCCGGGCGCAGTGGCATGCACCTGTAGTTCTAGCTACTGGGGAGGCTGAGACAGGAGATTCGCCTGAACCGGGGAGGCGGAGGTTGCAGTGAGCTGAGATTGTGCCACTGCTCTCCAGCGTCGCTTGCGCGACAGAGCAAGACTCCATCTCAAAAAAAAAAAAAAAAAAAAAAAAATTATAAAGAAGAAGATAAAACTCAGTCATTTACCACCCCAAGATGACAACACTTAACTGTTTTGGTTTATTTCCTTGCCGTTTTTCTTCCGTGTGGGTGTATGATCATTTATATGTAAAGCAAACATCAGCCAACCCCCTTCAGGTCTACCTTTCCCAGTGTATTTAGGAAACAAGGGGTTGTTCTCACGTGGGCTGGGGCCACTGCAGGGACCTCCTGTGTTTTCTCCCCTCCCCTCCCACAGGATGCTGCTCACTCTGTTTGCGTGACAACCAAAGGGCCACTCGACTTCCTGTTGCTGCTACTTCCTTTTCACATTCCATGGCACCACTACGCCCAGATGTATAATTTCACTAGACTTTACTGAAGGTTCTGGGATACAGAAGGAGTTTACATCTCAAAAATTGAATATTAGAAATTCTTCCTCCTAAAACTCATTTGACTATCAGACGAATTTCGAATGAACCACTCACCTTTTTTGGGAGGTTCCAGCTCCCCGCCATGCTGCTTGGACTCTTTCTCCCCTCCAGCCCTTCTCAGCTGCTTAGGTTTCCCCACTCTCAGATTCCCTTCATTTCATATACAAAGCAGTTTGGGCATCTTTTCATCTGTGTGCCTACCACTGACCTCTAAGCTTCACCTTCCCCACCTGAAGCAGTTGATGAAGTCAGTCTCCTCCAAAAAGAGAATTTCTTCCCTTAGAGAAACTCTGCTATAGATGTTACAAATTATTCACCCATACAGAAGGAATAGAACGTTTAAAAGAAAAACTAATTCTTCACTCTGATACACACACACACACACACGCACATTTATTTTTCACAACATTCAGGTTTATACTGTACAAACTTTAGCAACCTTCATTTTTTTCCACCAGTGTTTTCATTGAAAATATTTTTCAGTGTTCCACAGCATGACTGTAATGGCTGTGTAATGTTCCATTGCACCAATGTCCCATTATTTATTTAACTAATCTACTGATGGATACTTAGGTTATTTCTAGCATTCTGTGATTACAACACAGTGCTGCCACAGAAGTGCTCTTTCCGCTATACATGTGCCTGTTAATTATCCTATCCCCAAACACATCTGAGGACATGAGGGAAGGAGGGTGGGAGAGGCAATAGGAACAGGGGACACATCTCTGGGGCAGGAGAGGGGATTGAAACGGGGGAGACATTCTTTAATGTCCAGAAAGAGAACAGGACAGAACCTTGGCTTCTAAGGTCTTCCCTCATCTTGGCTTAGAGTTTCTGCCAATGAATGTGACATGTGTACTTGGCCGGAGCTGAGAAGGAAAAGATAATACAGGGTGATGGGTTTCTTCTGAATATTTCTGGGAATATACTCATCCTCACATTCCAAATGGCCAGTCTGGCCCCTCCAAAGTCCCACTTCCAGACTGAGGAAGGGGTGTTAATGAAGATTCCAGCAAACAACAGCTCTGTCCTACCAACTTTTCACCTCTGCCTTCTCCCTCTCTGTTTACTACACCAAAGTCAAGAGTGAGAGTAAGGGGCCATAGGTGAGATAACTTCTAAGTATTCTGCCATAGCAGCCAGATTGGTGCCAAAGGTCTGAGCTGACCTTAAGCTTTGGCATTACAACTCCTTTGGGCGGATTCCAATATGCTTTAAAGGACTGTCAATGTAAGCTTTCAGCTTATAGGATTTTATACTGACTTTCCATCTAACTCTTTCACCTGCCACTTTGACAGCTATTTTTGCCAACAGAGGGTAAATAAAAAGAATATAAACTCCTTGAAGATATCAATATCTCTTGAATGCTTTCCATTTTCCTTATGAAGCCCTGGGCCCAGGCCATGATGAGTGAATCCTTGTTGACTCAGTTTACTAAGAGTGCCTACCCGAAATTGTGTAGTGATGATGTGTGGGAAGCAGCAGCTCTGGTAGCGATCGCAAAGGTGGGGCATCCATGTGAAGAATCAGAGGGATTCAAGGGAGCAGCTTGGTTATGATGAAAAGGAGAGATCTCTCTTCTTTGCTAAAACAAAGAAAGCAAAAGACACACTTGACAGTGTATGTTTGAATCTAGTGCGAGCACATACTAGATTGGAAAAGTGGGAGGTCAGAAATTAATGTAAATGGAATCAAAGGCGATTTAGCCCCCCAGATAAAGCCAAACAGCTCCCGGCAGTGGAAATAGCAGCAGCAATAGTGGGAGACTCTCTGGGCAGCAGGCAGGAGAAACAGGTATTGGAGTGAACAAAGAAACGGCCACTTGTGGGCCTGGTGCGGTGGCTCACGCCTGTAATCCCAGCACTTTGGGAGGCTGAGGTGGGCGGATCACCTGAGGTCAGGAGTTCGAGACCAGGTAAACATGGTGAAACCCCATCTCTACTAAAAATACAAAAATTAGCCAGGTCTGGTGGCGGGCGCCTGTAATCCCAGCTACTAGGGAGGCTGAGGCAGGAGAATCGCTTGAACCCAGGAGGCAGAGGTTACAGTAAGCCGACATGGGGCCACTATACTCCAGCTTGGGCGACAGAGCGAGACTCGTCTCAAACAAACAAACAAAGAAACGGCAACTTGGAGGGTGCTAACTCTCTGAGCCAGCCTTCTCAGTCCTCAGACTTGATAAAGACCTTCAGAGATCAGCCAGTCCGGGTTTCCACCATTACCACCAGCTCTGTTGGATTGGAACCAATATGAGATTTGGGGTTAAGTAACACTAGCTCTTTCCCTGTAAGAGCTGAGTGGGCTCAGCAAGTCACTTAACTTCCCTAAGCCTCAGCTCCTGGAAGCAGAGCTAATAATAGCTATTTCTCAGAGTCTCTATGAAGGTTAAATGAGTTGTAAAACACCATATATATGTTAGGTCTTGCTGCCAATTGAGCATAACCACTGTGAGAGGTGCTGTGTGAGAATTTAAAGATGTTCTAGAGATGCTTGCCTGAAAGAGCAAGGGAGACACATTTCATAAATAACTGTAATGATCCTGATTTGAGAATGTAGCTATGAAAAATAATTTTATTCTTTGTAAAACTAAAGGGCACGTTTGATTATTGTACCTGTAGATCTGACTTCATTAGAAAGACCCCCTAACAGGTTCTGCAAAGCATTACCATTAGGCAAGGATGTGCTGTAATTCACAGATATTTAAAAAATAATAATTTCTTAGCAAGTTAGAGCAAAATTGCCTGATCTCAGTTAAAAGCATCTATGAAAAAAACTGAAGCCAACATCATAGTTGATGATAAGAAATGGAATTCTTTCTCTTATGATCCAGGAATTGCACTCTTGAGCCCTTATCTTAGAGAAATAAAAGCTATACCTGACTCTTCCTATCAACTTTATTCATAATAACCAAATACTGGAAACAGTGTAGACATCTTTCAACAGATGAATGGGTAAACAAACTGTAGTACATCCATACCATGGAACACTACAGAGCAATTAAAAAGGATGAACTATTGGTGCATGCAACAGCTTGGATGCATTGCAAGGAAATTATGCTGAGGGTAAAAAGCCCCTTCCAAAGGATTTCATGCTATGTGATTCCATTTATATAATATTTTCAAAATGACAAAATTTTGGAAGTAGAGAACAGGATAGCAGTTGTCAGGCGTTAAAGAGGAGGTGGTGGGACAGGAGGGAGATGAGGATAGAGGAACCTACACACGATAAAATTGTATACAACTAAACACACACACACACATACACACACACTGAGTACAAGTAAAGATAAGGAAATCTGAATAAGATCTGTGGATTCTATCAGCATCAATATCATAGCCAATATGTGGTACTATCATTTTACAAAATATTACCACTAAGGGAAAATGGGTAAAGGGTATAGGAAGTCCCTTTGTAGTATTTCTTACAATGATAGGTGAATCTATGATTATCATAATAAAAGTTTCAAGTAAAAAATAATAATTGGGGGGTTAGCTTTGTAAGCCGTAGCTAAGTAAAGACAGGTGTTGTTTCAGGAAGAAACCAGAAACGTGTCGTGTCAGCCCTATTAGGATAACAGTAGACTCTCAATGGAATTGGAGATACTGGTGGTTTTAGAACTTAGAAAAAAAAAAAAAAAAAAAAAAAAAGCAGCCACAGCAGGAGGAGGGGAAACTTTGCACTTGGATTTTGTTTGCTTGTTTTTTGTTTTTCTCTCTGAATGTAAAGGAACTAGTGGGAGAGAAGGTTCTGGAGGGTTATATAGGAAATTTCCGGATGAGAAGTATTTACATATAAAGTGAGAACAGTTTGGCACAATTAGGATCTCACACTTGAGCCCTACAGGAAGCAATACCCATGCCTCAAATATGTCTAAAGAAGGAACTGAGCTAGAATCATTACAGGCAAGTAAGCATCCTAGGAGGGCAGTGTGTGTAATGGTTAAAAGCACAGTCTCAGGTGCCAGATGGCCTAAATTCAAAGCCTGGCTCTGACACTTACTAGCATTGTGACTTTGGGCCAGTGACTTAACTTCCTAGGGCCTCCATTTTTCTATCTGAAAAAATGGGCAAAATAGTAGAATCTAGTATAGATTGGTGTCAAGATTAAACGAGTTAATGCTTAGAGCAGTGCCTGCCCCATTCATGCTTAATAAACATGACCTGCTCTTCCTCTTATTCTCCTTCTGGGAGAATGGATGGATACTGTCCACTGGTGCAGGGCCAGATTCTCTTGAGTGCATCATGGAGCACCTCATCCTTTGGCTCCTTTTCCCCATCTCCTTGGCCAGGGTTCTTATTCTCCAGGGGAATATTTCAAAACGCTAAGAAGAGAAGTATCCAAATGTCACAAGTTGACAGCGTAACGGAGAACAATTATTTGCCCACGTGTGCAGATTTCCAGCTCTAGGACTTGGCCATCTGACACCTGTCTGCCCTTGCGGATAGTCCTGGAGCTCCCCATGGCTGTTCTGGACTCTTATGGTTTAACCAACTAGATGGTTCTTAAGAAACACATACCTCAAATGCTAAAATGTCAGTACAACCTCAGTAGGTGAGGAGGCTCACCTGCAGGAGCTCACTGGGGACTTACTAAAAATGTAGATTACTGGGCTCCACCCAAGCCCTTCGGAACCTGAGTTGCTGGGCTTGGAGTCTGTGAATCTCTATGTTAAATAAGCTTTATGAATAGTGGTGCAATCTTGGCTCACTGCAACAGCCTCCCAAGTAGCTGGGATTACAAGTGCGCTCCACCATGCCTGGCTAATTTTGTATTTTTAGTAGAGATGGGTTTTCGCCATCTTGGCCAGGCTGGTCCCAAACTCCTGACCTTAGGTCGTCCACCTGCCTTGGCCTCCCAAAGTGCTGGGATTACAGGCATGAGTCACCATGCCCAGCCTAAATAGTTTTCTAAGAAACAGTCATATTTGAGGCTCTCCACATGTGAGGATCTGGTACTTGGGAAACACAGTTTTCCTACTGCCAACAGGCCTTCAAGGAAAAGGTGGGTAGTAACCATAATTATCTTCATTTTTACCATTTTCAACACTGAGACCCTGAAAGGTAAGCTGTTTTAACCCGGGACTTGGACATGGTCTTGAGGGAACCAGCTCAGAGGCGCAAAAACTGTCCAGTAACTTCTCTGCTAAAACTACTACTTCCCTGTCATCTCACAGGCTCTGTCATGCTCTATAGAGTTGGAAACTGGTTCTATTCATTCTTCCTGCCACAGCTGGCTTTTAGAGCTCCAAGGTCCCCTGAACAATCAAGACTACAGGGGAGCCCAGAGACTTTTGATCCTTCCCCCACCCCATCCAGAAAGCTGTCAGCCAGATATGACTGTGGAATCCACTCATGGAAGGGGAAGGGGCTGACGGCAGGCAGCAGGCAGCAGGCAGCACTAGTGTCTGAAACTTGGGGATATGGAGGGGGCAGGGTACAACCAGCTGTTGACTCAGAGGGTTTATAATCTGTAAGAGATGAAAATAGGCCTAGAACCCATTCCATTCTTTCCCTCCAAGCTTCTATCTGGCTGCAAAGTTGCTCTTGTAATGCTCTCTACGTTTACCTACCTCACCCCAAAACGGAAAATATACCTCTGGAAGGAAACCTGGTAAGTAAAACCAAAGATCAAACCTAGATTTCAGAAACATTCAGTGCAGGTGTGGGTTTATGTACACCCTAGACCATGAAACCAAAATAATAAATTTTTTAAAAAGAGAGAGCCTTTTTTTTCCCCAAACACCTACTCAAACTAAAGAAAGTCATTTTCAGAACTGTGAATGCATGCGTTTGTGTATGCAGAAGAGAAAATCATCACTTTCATAGAAAGGTGAAATTGGGTGGGTCATTGTAGTCTTAGATATGGGGTGTCAGGGAGTAAAAATTTCACTGCATATACTCCATGTCCTCTGAAGCAAGACCCTCTAAGTCACCCTCCCAAATGATTTGTGTTTCCCCATCTCCTTGGCCAGGGTTCTTATTCTCCAGGGGGAATATTTCAAATTGCTAAGACGAGATGTATCCAAATGTCACAAGTTGACAGCTTAACGGAGAACAATTATTTGCGTACATGTGCAGATTTCCAGCTCTAGGACTTGGCCATCTGACACCTGTCTGCCCTTGTGAGTAGTGGGTGAAAATCTACTTTAGATTATCTACAGAA
This sequence comes from Piliocolobus tephrosceles, assembly GCF_002776525.5. NCBI lineage: Eukaryota > Metazoa > Chordata > Mammalia > Primates > Cercopithecidae > Piliocolobus > Piliocolobus tephrosceles. Next base: position 35,879,946 of record NC_045439.1, on the reverse strand, counting down.
GATAGAAAATCTACTTTAAATTACGCTGTAGCTTTGTGTACGTACCACACATTGTATATAGGACTCAAGATGGAAATTTTCTCCGATTCACCTACACATTGCTGAGCAAATCATATTTGATAAGTGGCTTTCGAAAGAACTAGTATTTCTGAGAATCCATTTTTGTCCCAGCACTGTGAGAAGCATATAATGTGCATTAATTATCTCATTTCCTCATCATAAGAGTTCCCACAAAGTTCCTATTTAACATGGGAAGAATAAGACCCGGGGTGATCATATAACTCGCCCTTGGGCCTGTGCTAGTGAGTGGCAGAGCTCAGATTCCAGGTCAGGACTGTATCTGTAGACCCAGCATTGGTCTTCAGCCAGGGCGCCCAGAGCTGGTACAATATTGTTTGCCTATTCGGTTTGGTTAGGATCTATACCAGTCATTCAGTATTCTTAATAGCACCTCTGTCCAGATCCCAGACTTCTCCCATTTACTACTATGCCATTGATTCTTGAAATAAATTTGAAAGCAAATCAAATAATTTGGCAAACTTTTGGGAAAATTTTCCCCCAGGAACGCAATGGCCATTTCCTAGGCCCATCTCACAAAGGAGTGACTAGCAAGGTATATTAGTTTCCTAAGGCTGCTGTAATATCACACACTGGGTGGCTTAAAATAACAGAAATTCATTGTCTTGTCATTCTAGAGGCTAGAAGTCAAAACTTAAGGTTTTGGCAGGGTTGGTTCCCTCTGAGAGCTGTGAAGAAGAATCTGTTTCAGGTCTCTCTCCTAACTTCTGGTAGCCTCAGGCACTCACTGGCTTTGTAGATAGCCGTCTTCCTAGATCTTATCGCATCATCTTTCCACTCTGTGTATCTGTCTCTGTGTCCAAATTTCTTCTTTTTATAAGAACACTAGTCATATTGGATTAGGGCTCATTCTAACGATTTCATTTTAACTTGATCATGTCTGCAAAGACCCTATCTCCAAATAAAGTGACATTGTTAGGTACTGAGGGTGAGGACTGTAACGTATCCTGTGCAAATGGATACAGTGCAACCCCAAACAGTGAGGCAGCCTTGTAGAGTGGGTTCTTCCTCCTCCCTCCTAGCCCCAGATGGGTCTGGTCTTCCTTCCATTTAGCCCATGTTTCCCTTCTGTTCAGCAGGTAAAAGCAAACTATAGTGAGTCAGCTATAAGAAGAAAACCAGTGATTGCATGAACTTGTTCTTCCTTTCATCTGGTTTCCCTTTATCTCATGCCAGTGGGTGGCATTTTGCCCTGCATGCACCAGGAAACACAAAAACAAAACAGGTGCCAGAGCGAGGAGAACTCGACATGCTTTAGCCTGAGGTCTGAGTGTGGTTGCTGTGGGGAACATCACACTTAGGATTTTCCGTCTGTGTGCATGAGTGTGCCAGGGGGCTCTCTGAGTAGCTGATTCTCTAACATTTGCTAACTATGACCCCTTTGTGGGGCTCAGAAGGCCTGCCAATGATTTTCATAAGATCACACCCCAACTGCCTAAGGCTGGCAGTGGAGGAGGAATCTGTACTTGGGAGGGGTGGTTGGAGATTTGCAGCTTCAATTCTTGTCCCCCAGATTTGCCTTTCTCTTGTAAGTTGCACTGGCCACCTCTGTTGTCACCTTGTTTGGCTCAAGAAAGGCTGTTTCTCCTCTAGCACTTCTTCCCACGCCTTGATAGAGGCTTGTCTTCATTCTCCACAATTTGGCTGATTCCAGGCCACTGCATTTATTCAGCCTTTTCAAAAGACCCAAAGGCCAGAAAGTTAATAACACTGATTTCAATGGAGCCTCTAGATATGGTTGTCTGAGAGCCCAGGCCCTTCGCCATGCATCTTCCACCCTGCACCTCTTCTGCTGCCAAGTGACTGCATCTTTGAATCCAAGTATATCCACAGAGTCCAGGCCAGGCTCCCTTGCCAGTCAGTCCAAAACCTGCCTTTCCAACTCAACAGCCTCCTCTGCTCAGGATGACTGACGCTGGGGAAGTTTACTCCCTTCAGGGAAGATCTCACCCCAGTGCCATGACTTGGGAAAACTCACATCAGAACATAATCCAATCTCTATTCCAAAAAAAAAAAAAAATCCACACAGCAGGATGTAATTGTTGTCTTACAGAGGCCCTCTTGATCACTGCTTTACCAGTTCTGATGAAGATACCTGACCTTGATTAATAGGGAGAATGGAAATCCTTTTGAAGAGTAACCAGTGAAACAATTTTGTCCTTCTGTTAAGTGGCAAGCATTTAAAAAAAAAAAAAAAAAGTGGCAAGCATTTGTATTCAGAGGCTGTTAGATCTGAAAGGACGGTAGAGATTATTTAGTGAAATTTAGATCCCTCATTTTGCAGATGCCCAGAAAGAGAAACTAATTTTCGTAATGTTGGCTAGTGGCAAAAATGGAACTAGAATCCTGCTCTTATGATTCCTAGTTCAGTGCTCTTTAAAATATCGATGCATGCCAAATGGCAGAGTAGAGAGACTGTGACACAATAATCCTTAATTCAAACAGAGACCAGGTCACCACAACATGGAGAAACACTTCTTGACAATCAGGAAATCCAAAATGACAATAAAGATCTCCCGGATGAACGGCTCTACCTCGCAAATGTGGACAGTAGAGAGAAAATATTGCAGAAATTCCCTGCTGCTGGTGACTTCTACTTCCTTGATGCTGCTTACATTGATCCATTTTTCCTGCTTGTCTGCCTCTACTTTGGCCCCATGAGTCACCATCATTTCATCATCCAAATCAACTCTTGCCTCACAATGAAGTCCCAGGTCCTCTACGTGGACCAGAAGGGTCTCTGTGTCCTGGTTTCTTTCTTTTCCAGCTTTACCTCTTTCACCCTTCCCTCTGGTTCTCTGCTCCAGCCTTGCAGGCGTGGCTTCCCAAACTTTCTCAAACAGTCCATTCGCCCTCGCCCACTCTCTTTCTCTGGGCTCTGCCTTGAAAACGTCTCAATTTCACCCAGATCAGTGATTCCTAAATATGAGTGATTTTACCAACACCCCACCACCCAGGGAATACTTGGAAATTTCCAGAGACATTTTTTGGCTGTCACAAGTGGCATGTAGTGAGAAGACGCTAGGGGAGCTGCTAAGCATCCTGCAAGGCTCAAGACATCCTCATGTAACAAAAAAATCATCTAGTCCAAAATGCCAATAGTGCTGAGGCTGAGAAATACCCAATCTTTAGATCCCAGCTAAAATACCACTTCTTCCAAGAAGACCTCCCATTATACCTTAGATCAAGGTAAGGCCCCTCCTGCCTGGGTATGCTCCTTCTCTGCCTTTGTCCTTCATAGCACTTAACCCACATGTGAATATTTGAGATAATATGACCTCTGCCCTCCCTGCCCATCTGTTAGCCCCAGGTGGGTGGGGGGGATGTCAGCTCATCACCTGATCCCACTGCCCCACCCAGTGCCCAGCAGTTAGGCATGAATTTTTGCTTGTTAGCTTTGGAACACAGCAGAAGGGAGTTTCCACAGATGACCTCTCTTTCTCCCCAGGGGCTGTGTGGGTTTCCGATGGCTTCAAATGCAGCCCCACAGACACCCCAGAGGTCAAGTGCACAGTCTTGGAAGCCTGACAGAAGTGGGCTGATATCCTAATTCTACCACCTTCCAGCTGGGTGACCTTCAGCAAGTTACTTCATTTCTCTGGAACTCAGTTTCATCATCTATAAAAGAAGGATAAAAATAGAACCTGTTTCATGGAGTTGATGTGAGGATTAAAAGACATAGTGTATGTGAAGTATTTAGCACCTCTGACACCAGAGAAGGGATTAACAACCATGAGGAGAACACACTGTGGGGTGATACCACTTATCCTGAGGTCCACTGCAACCCCAGGTCCTGGCTAATGGCTACAGGGATGGGGAAGGAGCAATCAGGAGGTAGCCAGTCCACCTCTTCTTAACTTCCTCAGCCCTCACATGTGCCTGCTGTCATGCCATCTTACCTATCCCATGGGCTTATTAGATGTACCAGTAGCTACCCACCCACAGCAGAGAGGTGCCTAAAAATCACCTGCAGGTAGCGCTGGGGCCAGCCTCCAGCCTGGCTCTCACCCCCTCTGCCCCTGGATTCCCTTAAGAGTCCTGGCCTGGGCCGGGTGCAGTGGCTCATGCCTATAATCCCAGCACTTTGGGAGGCTAAGGCAGGCAGATCACCAGAGGTCAGGAGTTCGAGACCAGCCTGACCAATATGGTGAACCCCGTCTGTACTAAAACTACAAAAATTAGCTAGGCATGGTGGCAGGCACCTGTAGTAGTCCCAGCTACTTGGGAGGCCGAGACAGGAGACTTGCTTGAACCCAGGAGGCAGAGGCTGCAGTGAGCAGAGATCGCACCACTGCACTCCAGCCTAGGCGATGGAGCGTGACTCCATTTCAAAAAAAAAAAAAAGAGTCCTGGCCTGGCATCCCAACTTCTTATCCAGATTCCACCTCTTGGCCCAGCCATTTCTCCATCTTTCTGGGCCCTGCCTCTCGTGTCAGCTGAGGCTTCACACCCTATAACCAGCCTAGCCCTGCCTCCCTCCAGGTCTGAATCCTGGTCCACAGCTAGGTATGCCAGTTCCCACCGGATCTGCAGGGGAACTAGAAATGTTTTTACCAAATAAGTGCCAGAAATTGATTGCTGTGGTTCCTTTGACCCTTTGTGGGAGTGGGGAGCCTTCCCCATTTCCAGGCCTCTTTGCTTCCCCTCCCCCTGTCACCACCATTTTATGCATTCAAAAACTGTTTAAAAAAAAAAAAAGGAAAAAAAAAAAAACAAAACAAAGGTCCTTTTCCTAGACTGCCAGGGTCAGCAAACAGAAGTGTCTGTTTGAAGAGGGAGGGCTGGACAGGAAGAGGGCTGCTGGGCCTGGTCAGAGAGGACATCAGGCAGGGAGTGTGGAAGCTGTGGACAGGACAGCTTTTAGCTCTGGGAGCAGGTGCTGGAGCCAAGTCCACACAAGTAGCATTCACTGAGGTTCACATCCAGGAAACTTTGTACAGAAACCCCTCTCTCTCTCTGTACAGCTGTACAAGCACCAGCACAGGCTCCAACAACATGGGGGTGAGGAAGGGAACAGAAGGGCCTAAGACCCCACCATGGAGGGAGGAGAGGGGAGCGGGGCTTGTAGCATCAGCTGATCAGAAGGATCCCCTGGCGCACCAGAAGATTGTAGTCCTGGGTGAACAAGAGCTGCCCTCGGGGGGTTAGCAGCCTGTTGCTTCTGTCGACTTGGCTTTCTGCCCTGCAGCCAGTGAAACCTGACAGGTCAGTTTCTAGATCTGAGCTGATTCTCTTTCACTTCCTGGTTCTCATACCTTCATCTTGAGAGTCTGTGTATGTCTCCTCATTCTGTGAAAGAATGGACTTTTTTGGTCCTAAATGCTCAAAGAAAAGTCTGGTCTCTTAAAAAATCTCAGCAATTCTGATACCTGAGAAGTTACTTAAGGGGTCAGAATGACTGAAGTTAGATCCCTGAAGATTGAAATCAATGACTTGTCTCTATCCTGAGGTGTCTTCTGTCAGTGTGGAAAAGTCTGGGCACAAAGAAGGAACAGAGCATCAGCATTCTCCCCCAGCCACCCAGCTGGGTTGTGAACAGAAGCACCAGTTTTGCCTCCTAAGTCTCTGTTTTTATGTGCTTTGAAGAAGCAGACAGGTGCCTTTTTCCTGTCTCTTTTTTTGTAATCCCTCCAAATATACAACATTCTTTGCCTTTGGTCAATGCCTACTAGATATTTGAGTGGTTAAATGGAGGTGAGGTGGCTCAGCAGGGTTGGGATTAGAGGGAGGTGCCTAGGGCACAAAATTTCAGTCATTCTTCAAGGCTATTTAGTCATCCTCCAGGCGTGTCATCACCCTAGTCCCAGCCCTGTGGCTCCCTGTGGCTCAGAGCTGGTAAGAGAAAGTTTCAAAGGGACACGGTTTACTCAGAGATGGCTGTTTGTGGGATGGGGAGGGCTCTCTACCATAAGACCTGCCTGCCATAGCTTCCTCTTGCCTGGGAAACCTAGGTCTCTCATGTCCAGACATGTGCCCTGTATGAGCTGGTCACTAGCCTACTAGAAAGCCCCTTTTCTCAGGAACTGCAGAGACAAATATATATGAAAGGGAACTTGAGGGAAGTCAGAGGCAGATGTTACTGGTACAAGGCTAAAAAGAATTCTAAGAATGTTAACATTTTTTTCATGCTTGCTATGTGCCCACGTTAAGTACTTTATGGCCATTATTTTACATAATCCCTCCAACAACTAGATTAGGAAGGACTTGGATTCTGGAGCCAGACAGCTTCGGTTTAAATCCCATCTTTGCCTCTTTCACGTTGTGTGACCTTGGGAAATTTCTTGAGCTCTCTGGGCCTCAACTTCCTCACCTGTAAAACTGAAACAATAATAGCACCCACATCAGAGTATTCTGAGGATTATATCAGTAATACATGTAAAACAATGAGACCAGCATCTCTACAAGGTAAGCACTCAACAAATATTGGCCATGATGGTGATGATGACGACGAAGATGATGATGAAGATGATGATGATTGCCTCTGGTAGCTTATTCCTAAGGCTGCCCATAACAAAGTCGCACGAACTGGGTGACTTGAGATAACAGAAATGCATGGTCTCACAGTTCCAGGGGCTAGGAGTCCAAGATCAAGGTGCTGGTGGGTTGTTATTCTGAGGGATGTGAGGAAGAATCTGTTCCATGCCTCTCTGCAAGGTTTTGGTAGCCTCAGGCATCCCTTGGCTTATGGATGGCTATCTTCTCCCCATGTTTTATCACGTCGTCTTTCCTCTGTGTGTCTGTCTTTATGTTCATATTTCCCCTTTTTATAAGAACACCAGTCACACTGGATTAGGCCCTACTCTAATGACCTCAACTTGATCACCTCTGTGAAGACCCTGTCTCCAAATAAGGTCACATTCTTGAGTACTGCAGGTTAGGACTTCAGCATATCTTTTCGTGGTGGAAAGGTGGGCATCATTCAACCTGTAACAGAAGGTTAAGTGACTTGCTCAAGGCTTGTTAACATGGCTTGTTAGTGATGAAACTGGTCAGGGAGCCTAGGATTATTGGAAGACAAATCCCATGATATAAACCCCAGTAGAAAACACCAACCCTGCTAAACCTCTGGAGAGAGGGAACTCAAGGGAGACATGCAGAGCCGACCGCTGTTGTGCTGATGACATTTTATCTCCCTTCCTCCATAGCCTGCCTGCTCCAGGCTGAGCTGGTAAACTATGAACGAGTCAAGGAATATTGCCTCAAAGTCTTGAAGAAGGAAGGGGAGAACTTCAAGGCCCTTTACCGGTCTGGTGTGGCCTTCTACCACCTTGGGGACTATGACAAAGCACTCTACTACCTGAAAGAAGCAAGGACCCAACAACCAACAGGTAAGGCGGAAATAGCCGTTTTCTTACTTCCTCCCGGCTCTGGTGGCTCCTGGGACCTTCTCATTGTAGCAGTTTTCTTGGCTAGGAGGGCCAGGCAGGGGCAGAGAGGGCAAAATTAGGGATCAGATATATGATAAGACGTAAGTAAGAGGAGCACACAGCCCATGCATTTGCCTAGGGTTTGAGTTCCAGGGAGCACGGGCACCTCTTCTCTTCAAATTGAGTAGAGAATTCCTCATCTTTTTCAACTCAGAATCCAGTTCTCTTCACTTATTCAACAAATATATATTGAATTCATACTATGTGCCAAGATTTGTACTGAGCACCAAGGGAATAGATGAAAAGACATGGTCCCTACCCATGAGGAGCTCACGTCTGGTTGATGACACAGAATACAAACCGGCAAATTTGGTGCTAAGCCCAGCACCTTTCAGGAAGCATGCTCTGACTCCTCCAGTCAGATCCTATTCCTTAGGACCTGTGTTATCTATACCATTCACTGAGATCATATCCACCAGTCATTCATTCATTCATTCCACAGATATTTATTGAGGGGGTACAATGTTGCTAGGTTTATAGTAGTGAACAAGGAAAGTTGTTGCCTTCAAAGAGCTTATATTATAATGGCTCACTGTCTATTGTAAGTGGGAAAAAAAGTGTGGAGAGGGGACAGAACCCAGGGAGGGACTCTCCACCAAGAGATGACTGCAAGTCAACTGGTAAACAAGCAAACAGACAGTAAACAAATGACCTATTTAGTAGTAATAAACGCTGTGAAGAAAATAAGCAAAATAAAGACATCAAGAGTAAACGGAGGGCTGGGTGTGGTAGCTTATGCCTGTAATTCCAGCACTTTGGGAACCTGAGGCAGGTGGATCGCTTGAGCTCCAAAGTTCAAGACCAGTCTGACCAACATGATGAAATCCCATCTCTACTAAAAATACAAAAATTAACTGGGTGTGGTGGTGGCCACCTGTAATCCCAACTACTTGGGAGGCTGAGGCAGAAGGATCACCTGAGCCTGGAAGGCAGAGGCTACAGTGAGCCAAGATGGCACCACTGTACTCCAGCCTGGGTGACAGCAAGACCCTGTCTAAAAAAAAAAAAAAAGAGTAAGGCCAGGTGCACTGGCTCATGCCTGTAATCCCCAGCACTTTGGGAGGCCGAGATGGGTGGATCAGGAGGTCAGGAGATCGAGACCATCCTGGCTAACATGGTGAAATCCTATCTCTACTAAAAATGCAAAAAATTAGCTGGGCATGGTGGCACGCGCCTGTGGTCCCAGCTACTCAGGAGTCCAAGGCAGAAGAATCACTTGAACCCAGGAGGCGGAGGTTGCAGTGAGCCGAGATCATGCCACTTCACTCCAGCCTGGGTGACAGAGTGAGACTCTGTCTCAGAAAAAAAAAGAGTAAAGGTGGGGAGCTATTTTAGACCAAGTGGTCAGAAAGAGCCTCTCTGAGGAAGTAACATTTAAACAACAACCTTGACTAGATGTTGCTATTGTTGTTTATATGATTAAGTTTTCTTTTTTTCAGACAGAGTCTCGCTCTGTGACCCAGGCTGGAGTGCAGTGGTATGATCTCAGCTCACTACAACCTCCACCTCTTGGGCTCAAATGATCCTCCCACCTCAGCCTCCCCAGTAGCTGGGACTACAAGCATGCACCACCATGCCTGGCTAATGTTTTTTATTTTTTGTATAGATGAAGTCTTGCTATGTTGCCAGGGCTGATCTTGAACTCCTGGGCTCAAGCAATCCTTCTGCCTCGGCCTCCTAAAGTGCTTGGATTATAGGCATGAACTACCACACCCAGCCTTTTTTTTTTTTTTTTTTTTTAAATACAATCCTCCTTTCAAAAGTTTTTAAAGAACTTTAGGATCAATTTACAAATGTCCAAATGTATACTTTTTTTATATTTTTAAAGAACACCTTGTTGTTGATTTATTTTCTGTATATAAATTGTGTTCCACCAACTGTAAGCAGCTTGAAGACTAAGCATTGGACTCATTCAACAGAATTTTCTGGAGCACTGCTATCTGCCAGCACTGTTCTGGAGGATACGCCTGGCATTTTTTAGCATGATATAGTATTCATTTCTACTTCCAGAAGTAACTATTCCAGGCACCCCATCACTCTTATGTTCTGGTGTGTGTGGAACTTAGCAGTTGTTCCATGCCGTGCCCTCCTCACTAATAACAGGAACTGGGAAGAAATGCCCCTGTTTTGGTGAGGTGGTCATCTGACTCTACTTATAAGGACAAAAACAAGACGATGAAGCAAAGTCATTTTAAACTCTTCAAGCTTAAAAAAAATTACATTAGACTAATATTTATTGATCATTGTTTTAAGCACTTTTAGACTTACCTATTTTGGGCTTCAGAGCAATTTCATGAGGCAGGTATTACAGTCCTCAGGAGAGGCAGGCTTTGCAGCCAGACACACAATTTACTATGTGTCTCCTTGGGCATCTGACTTAATCTTTCAAGATCCTTATTCCATTTTGTCGCAGTGAAGAGGAGGATACATACCTTGCGGGATTGTAGTGAGGATTACATAAGTTCATGAAGGTTAGAAACCTGGCACAAGGTTGGCATTCAAAAATGGAGCTTGTTGGCTGGGCACGGTGGCTCATGCCTGTCATCCCAGCACTTTGGGAGGCCAAGGTAGGCAGATCACCTGAAGTCAGTAGTTCAAGACCAGCCTGGCCAATATGATGAAACCCCGTCTCTACTAAAAATACAAGAATTAGCTGGGCACAGTGGCATGTATCTGTAATCCCAGCTACTCATGAGGCTGAGGCAGGAGAATTGCTTGAACTTGAGAGGTGGAGATTGCAGCAAATCAAGACTGCGCCACTACACTCCAGCCTGGGCGACAGAGCGAGGCTCCATCTCAGAAAAAAAAAAAAAAAAAAAAAAAAAAGTGGAGGTTGCTTCTTGCAGATGGGACAGGAGGCTCAGAGGAGGTGGCAACATGCCTGATGTTAAACTCCAACTGGGGTCTCACTAAACTAACTGCGCTGGCTGGCAAACCACTGGGATATGCTGCTGCATAGAAAGAAGGAGAGAAATTATCTCTCCTCTCCCACCCATCCTCTCTCATGTCCCCTGGGTCATCCCAACCTGTCCACGTTTGCTAAGGGGAGGCAGTGAAGGAGAGGGCCGACATCTAGTTGCCCTCTCAGCCACCATGGATAGGCAGAAGGGACCTTGGTTGGGTGAGCCTGGCCTGTTGGTTGTCTGCAGACACAGGCTTTGCTGATTCTGTGTAAATGTGATAGTTGCCCTCACCTGGTGATCCCTAAGGTTTATTTCTCTCCTCACAGACACCAACGTGATTCGGTATATCCAGCTGACGGAGATGAAGCTCAGCCGATGCTCCCAGAGAGAGAAAGAAGCCATGTAACCAGGAAGCAGCTCCAGAGCTGCGCCCACACCTGACCGGGGACTTCCAGACACACCCTGGTGGAGAGCCCTGTCCTGGGTTCTGTCCCTTTCTCCCCACTTCTTCTGGCTCCCCGTTTTTCCTCCTGTTGCACCCCAACTCTTTGTCTCCTCCCAGTGTGAAAAGAAGGAGAGATGCAAATTTGGAATCTGGTAGGTCGCCCAGACATTGGAGACATCCTCTCCTCTGGCAGGTCAGCGACTGAGAGGGGCCCGACTTCTGCTGGGACAGCTGGAGAGGAGTCTCACAGGCTGGGATGCTGTTGTGGCTTTGACTTTGGCCAGTGCTTCTGACAGAGGCGGAGCCTGGCAGGTATACCATCCCACAGGCCGCAGGCACACAGCCCATGGGCTGGATCCTTCCACACCTTCCTGACAGACCACAGCCAGAGCATCTCAAGGCAACTGTTCGAAATCCAGGGACGAGACAAACAGCAGAAGCACTGGTGAAGCCAACATAGAGACTGTGAATGTGTACACTGGAGTTCCCACCCCCAACCCCGACCAGTCACCTTAGCCCCTGCCTCCTTCCCCAACTTGTTGTCTTGGCTTGTGCTTTCTCCTCTCCCCGTCAGGGATCCGAGACTCTGCCAGGATTCACATGCCACTGAAGCCCACTCAGTGCCCTCTGGTGACCACACATACCATTCCCCCGGACTCCCACCCAGCAGGCAGCTGTGACCGCAGAAGGGCAGGATGAAGTGGGCCAAGGTTTGGGACACGGTGACTGTGTAGGTGACAGGGAGGGAAAGATGATGACCAGGGGAAAGAGCATCATATAGACTAGGGGAATGAACTGTGGACTGATTCAGTGTAAATAAAAATAAATTAACAGGTAGTAGTTCTTGTCAGTTCTGTTGGAAGCAGCCCGCTCCCTCACTTTTACTCCTTCCTCCAACCCTCAGTCAGAGCTACTTACAGCCAGGCAGGATGGGGCTTCCCCCAAAGCAATTGGCCATTTGTCCAGTGGCAGACAATGGTGGCTGCAGCCTTTGTGCTTTTAAGAGTGGGCTGGGATTGTGGAGACCGCCCAGGGGCTTGGCTTTGTCAGAACTTGTACAATCTTCTTTTGATGAAATTATCCGAACTCAATATCTAGCACATAGAATGTGTTCAACACATACTTGTTGAATGAATAAATTATGACTGCAGACTGGCTCTCCTGCCTTAAACTAATTTCATCCCAGCCTAGTCTCCTGATGTCTGTGCTCATTATGCTAAGCCATGTTGCTTCGGTCAAACAAGAAAGATTTACTGAGGGCGTATTGTTTGCCCATCATTGTGTAATGTGCTGTGGGACATGGGATGTAGTCTCAGTCTTCAAGGAAATGGAAGGGTTAAGAAATGCATATGAGATTATTACCAATGACACCTTTAATTTATATAATGCTTTAAAATTATCAGAGCACTTTCATGTATTTTTCGTGTGACTAGTGAAAAAGACAATGTTGTACAAAATTAAAATATATACAGATGCAATAATGTGAATAGTTAGGATTTATTAAATGCATTATCTTCAGATCTTTACATATATAATCTCATTTCTTTCATGCAGTTACTCTGGGATACTGTTCCCGTTTGATGGGTAAGAATATTGAAAACCAGAAAAATTAATTGTCCCAAGGTTGCATGGCCTTTAGTGGCATAGCTAGGATTTGAACCAGACCTGCCTGACTCCAGAGCTCTGGCTGGTATCTATGCTATACTTAGTTGCCTCTCTATAAGTATAATATTGGGCAATTATAACCATTTGAGAACAGGACTATATGTATTAACCTGAAAAGTGTTCATGATGTCAGTGATGGTACATGGCCTTCTCATGTATTTACTCAAGGGCCCAAAAAGACCAGAGGCCAGAATCCCTAGTGGTCAGAGCAGTGACAGGTCAGAAAAAGGCAGCTGAGGTCCAATAGTTACGTCTATGTATTGCTCATTCTACTTACTGATGGAGCCAGCATGTATCCCAACAACTCCTCTAGCATTCATCACCCATCCCCAGCATTGGGAAAGGGTCACAACTGAGACTGAAAGGAAACACAAAGTTAAATATGGGTTAATTATATAAGCAGATGCCCCACCACAGCAGAATTCAATCACAGCTGAGGGGCCCAGAAGAGAGCAGCGTAAGTTATATTCACATAGTTCCCCAAAGGCTTTCAGTGGGGACTATGGGAAGGTGCTGGAAATACTGAGGGCCCTGCCGTTACTCACCTAGAGCTCACTCTCTGGAGAAGAGGAAAAGGAAGAAGCTGTTTCAGCTGCCACATTCTCCCCAATCCCTACTATATTAGGCTGTCTTTCCTCTTCCTCCTAGTTGGCTTTATATGACCCTAACCCAAAACTACCCTATGGCCCCACACGGGCATGTGTTCAAACCCCCTGACCCCCACCCCCCTTCCCAAGCCTCCAACTTAGAACGTTTGTGATTTGGCAGATAGTTTGTTAGGATCTGAAGGATGAAGAGAAGGGCAGAGGTCACCCGGAGAACCAGTTCAAACTTCCAGGGTCTTCCCTTGGTCTTTATGCGTCAGGAAGGACTCCGAGTAATTATTCCCCATGCAGAGACAGGAGAGAGGTCTTGTTTACATGAGTGTGCTGGGGCAGGGCTGGACAGTTGGCGATATGATTGTAGCCATCCCATGTAGAAAGATCAAAAACCAGAACGAAATGAGGACAGCCTCTCAGAAGCTCATAGGACAAGCGTCCAGGTCATCTGCTTGTTTGGTAACTTAGATATACAGGCTTATTGGAACTCCATTCACTGTGACCCGAAGTTAAATAATCCCAAAGAAGAAAAGCTACCTGGGGTATTGGTTGATGTTTGGGGTGATAGGGCTGAATTTTCTGTGCCTTTGTCCAACAAAGGCTTTAGAGCACAAAACCAGGTTCATTCTCCCTACCAAATCTTCAGCTTCCTTCTCCTCATCCCTCCCCAAAACAAGAACTGTGATTTAATTCCATACTTTGTGGATGTCACTGCTGACCTATATAACTGGAGTACTAATCATGCATCTGACGTGCACTGTCATCCCCTGCCTGGACTTTTGTGATGGACTCTTTGGGGGAAAAACTAATGCTTTTTAATTATTGTGAAAGCATCCTGTGTGTATTGTAGAAGTTTTAGGGAAAAAAAGGACAAAATCCAATCCATAAGCTTACCACCCAAGACAAATGTGTATTCTTTTGAATATACCTTTTAGTTGTTTTTGGTGTAAATGTACACATGCACAGTTGTGGGTTTTTTCAAACAAAAACTGGATCACACTGAATATACTCTTTAATAACTTTTCAAATGTGTATTTATATTTTAGAATATGTAATACATACACAGACACAAGATTCAAAAAGTACAAACTGCTCTGTAGTCGGAAGTAAATCTTCTCCCTACCCTGTCTGCCAGCATCTAGTTTCCCTCTAATTTATTTTACATCCTTCTGGAGATGCTTACACATTGTCAAACATATGTATATATTCTTTTATCACACACAAATGGCAGCATATTGGACACTTTTTGTTTTTTGCTCCTTCTGTTCCTTCACTTAATAATATCATGAACATTTTCTGCATATCAGACTTTCTCAACAGCATCTTCATTATATGGATGGACCCTTTTTTTTTATCATCAGTCCCCAAATAGTGATTATTTCATTTGTTCCCAATCTTTATTGTAAATAGTGTTGCAGCTGACATTCTTGTAGCTAAATTTTGCACATGTCTATAACTATTTCCTTAGGATAAACTCCAAGAAGAGACTTGCTTGGCTATTTTTAAGAATTTTGATACATGTTGCCAACCACCCTCCAGAAAGTTTGTACCAAAACACTCTCCTATTTGGAGTCTAGAGAGTACCCTGTTTCCTGCACCCTAACACTAGGTATCATCACGTATCAAATCTTTACCAATTTGATAGCTGGGATAATAGTATGTCAGTGTTATTTTAACTTTCTTTGATTCTTTGCGAATAACATTTTCATATGCTTATTGACCATTTGTACTTCTTTCTTTGTGAATTTTCTATTTATTTGATATTGGTATGTTTATTATCAATTTGTAATTTTATTAAGAATATTATTTTTGTCAAGAAATGCTGCAAATATGCTTTCCAAGTGCTTTGCTTTCAAATTTTGTTTATGGTGCTTTTTGACATACATAAATTCTTAATTCTGCAATTAATTGGTTCCTCTGTTGCCGGCTTCTGTCTACAGTTCATTGTCTTATTTCTACCAGAGTGACCCTTCCAAAACACAATTTGACCATGTCACTCCACAACTTCAGCACTTTGGGAGGCCAAGGTGGGTAGATCATGAGCTCAGGAGTTCAAAACCATCCTGGCCAAGATGGTGAAAACCCATGTCTTCTAAAAAATACAAAAAAATTAGCTGGATGCAGTGGCGGGCACCTATAATCCCAGCTACTCAGGAGGCTGAGGCAGGAGGATCACTTGAACCTGGGCGTCAGAGGTTGCAGTGAGCCGAGATGGCGCCACTCCACTCCAGCCTGGGTGACAGAGTGAGACTCTATCTCAAGAAAAAAATACAGTAAAATCTTTAATGGCGCCTCGTCACTTTTAGGATAAAGGCCAAATGCCTTAACAACACACACGGTCTTTCATATTTTGTCTCCACTGATCTTTCCAGGCTCACTTCCTGGTCCTATACCCAAAGTATCGTACATTCCACTGCTGCACAGCATCTTGTGCTGCCCTGAACCATTGTGCTGGGTCTCTGGACCTTTCCACGCTGTTGCTTCCCTCTGCCTCACTGGCTATTCCTTAGCCCTTCAGTCCTCTCTTTGCCTTGCTAGCTCGTATAGGCCTTGACTCAGGATTACTGCTAGAAAGCCTTCTTTGGTCCTTTAGTCTGAATTCGTAAAGCAACACAAGCCTACCTCAGCCTAGCTTTTGCTACAACAAATTGTAGTTTCTAGTTTACATTCATCTCCCGCACACCCTGGGTGTTCCTCAAGACAGGCACTGTGTTATATTCATCTTTGCAGTCAGAATGTCGAGCACCATGCCTGGCACATTGTAGGTACTCAGAAAACGTTGCGCATTGAGCCTGGAATGAATGAATAATAGATTCAATGGCAAATGTTACTTGAGGTAAATGCAGGTCTGGACTAGATCTGTGCTTCTGAGAAATGATGTCCTGAGAGACTTGGGTCAGAAGAGAAGCCATATGCTCCAGCCCTGTGCTTTCCAAGATATCAGAATCACTTGGAAAAGCTTTTTAAAAATACATAATCTCAGACTCTACCTTAGACCCATTGAATCAGTTTCACAGGGATAATGTTCAGGATAGTTTTTTGAACGCCATGAGGTAACTAGCCAGGTTAAGGGGCCACCGCTGAGGCCCAGCAAACTTTAGAGCACGCCGCTCCACCATTTCAAACCATGTGACATTTTACAGTGGATAGATGGAGTTTTGTTTGAATACCAGCTTTAACATCTGCTAGTTGTGTGATCCTGGTGCAGTCGTCTAACTTTTCTGACCCTCATTTTCCTCACCCATACATGGGGTGAATGTTTTGTTTTGTTTTTCGAGACAGAGTCTTGCTCTGTCGCCCAGGTTGGAGTGCTGTGGCGTGATCTCAGCTCACTGCAACCTCCGCCTCCCAGGTTCAAGCAATTCTCCTGCCTCAGCCTCCTGAGTAGCTGGGATTACAGGCACCCGCCACCACGCCCGGGTAATTTTTGTATCTTTAGTAGAGATGGGCTTTCACCATGTTGGCCAGGCTGGGGGAAATGTTTTATCCCTTAAAAGGGTGTTGGGAGGACTAAGAAATAAGTATGTCACAGCTCAGTGGCTGGCACAGAATAAGCACAGAAAAAACATTTATTTCCTTCCCCCACCCTCCCTGGCCTCAGTTTCCTTGTTTATAGTGTGGCTGCTAATACTTGCACGTTCACCTTCCATATTACCCCTCTCTGCACTGTAGAAGGAAGGAAACATTCCAACAGGCCCTTAGGTTACTCTCTGGTCAAACAGGACAAGTACTTGGAGGTGGGGAGTAGAAAGACAGAGGAAGCTCCATGCTCCAACCCATGCCTCTCCAGGCTTCAAAGAGACTCCACAGCAATCAGTTGGAATAATTCTGATGGTTCTCGGAATCAGCCGTCTTCCAGTCACATCCAGCAATGAACTCAGTTTTCTTCCTGACAGTCCACCAGAAGCCAGCAGCCTCTAAGCTGCAAGGAGACGGCCATTGCCAGGAAGTAGAATGGCCATTGCCCACTTCCCTTCCAATGCCCTTGGTATCCTCATCACATGCCTCAGGGCAGGAAAGACAAGACTGTCTGTGAGGTCAAATAGCTGGTCTGCAGCTGCTTTAAGATGTCCCACTCCCTGGTCCCAATGTCAGCACTCTCTCTCCACAGCAGCCCAGGGCGGGCAGCGGAGGCGGGGAAAATGCATTCAGTCCATCAGGCGTGGCATAGTTCAAATTACCAAGTCAGCATGAAAAGTCCCACTCTAAATGGACTGAAATTGGATTCTATTAAAAACCACATTCAGTGAGGTCCTTGACTATTAATATTCGCTAAGACATGGAGGAGGGGAAGGCGGTGGAGGCCCCTGAGAAAGGCTGGGCATCTCAGCTGCTCCGTTGAGTTGCCTGTCTGAAAGGGAGCCTACATTTGACCCCTAGACGTGCCTTGGTTTGCAAGTCTCACAGAATATTAGGGCTGGACGGAAGCTTGAAGCTCAGTAGTTCAACCCTCTTTTCTTTCAGATGAGAGATCAAGTCCAGAGATGATTAAGAGTTTTATTCAAGGTCACGCAGATATTAAGTGGCAAATCTGAACTGGAACTCAGGTCAGTTTCCTGACAACAAACAATACTCTTTCCACTGAACCAAAGTACGCTTCCAAAATATATATACACATATATATGTGTGTGTGTGTGTGTGTGTGTGTGTGTGTGTGTGTGTGTATGCTATGAAATTGTTCTCTTCTAAAGGAAGAAGGAGCATAGTACTATTTTTTTCACTCCTGCACTCAGTACTTATTCCAATCACTTCATTAGGTGGTTCATTGGTAACAAGGTGTTGTCTCTGCTTGAGGGGCTTACAGTGTATAGGGAAGAAAAAAAGTAAATGCACAGTGTCAGTTCTGTGCAGGAAATATTGTAGAAAACATCGTGGAGGCTCAGTGCCATGGCTCACGCCTGTAATCCCAGCACTTTAGGAGGAGGACGAGGCAGACGGATCGCTTGAGCCCAGGAGTTCAAGACTAGCCTGGGTAACGTGGCAAAACCCTGTCATTATAAAAAAATTAGCCAGGCATGATGGTGCATGCCTGTAGTCCCAGCTACCTGGGAGGCTGAGGTAGGAGGATCACATGAGCCCAGGAGGCAGAGGTTGCAGTGAGCCAAGATTGCACCACTACACTCCAGCCTAAGCAACAGCAAGACCCTGTCTCAAAAAACAAAACAAAACAAAACAAAAATCATGGGAACACATAGAAGAGAGAATCTATACCAACTCCAGAAGATCCAGGAAGAATTTCTTGAGGGGAGCCAATTGGGCAGGGCAAGAGCAATAAGAGATGAGTAAGCTTCAGACTGGTGCCTACGGCAATACTCTAGTACTCCTTTTCCTGGATATAATGTGAAAAGATTTGAGAGAAACATCACGTGAACTGTCTTCTTGCTTTTTTTCTGTTTTTTCATGCCTGGGCTCAAGCAATTTCACTTTTACTACCTTTGGAAGCCCAAACAGCAGAGAAATCACAGAAGACCCTGGAGGTTACATCTGATTAAAGCCCCTCCACATAGAGTAGGAACAAGCGGCTAGGCGTGTTTTCTCTAAGTGCAGTCAGAACCCTACAAGATTTGTGATTTCTATAACAGGGAAAATTCTAGACCAAGTTTAGCTCACACATGTGGCTCCAGGGGCATAGTGTTATGAGTACCTTGAATATATCCCATTATTTTATGTTCCTTTGTTTTCTCTAATCTCAGCCTTTTTATTCTAGAGCAGTGCTGCCCATTAGAAATGTAATGTGAACCACTTATATAATTTTAATTTTTCTAACAGTTACTTTAAGGAAATACAGAAAATTTCTTTCTTTCTTTCTTTTTTTTTTTTTGAGATGGAGTCTCGCTCTGTTGCCCAGGCTGGAGTGCAGTGGTGCAATCTCGGCTCACTGCATGCTCCTCATTCCGGGTTCACGCCATTCTCCTGCCTCAGCCTCCCGAGTAGCTGGGACTACAGGTTCCCGCCACCACGCCCTGCTAATTTTTTGTATTTTTAGTAGAGATGGGATTTCACCGTGTTAGCCAGGGTGTTCTCAATCTCCTGACCTCGTGATCCATCCACCTCAGCCTCCCAAAGTACTGGGATTACAGGTGTAAGTCACTGCGCCTGGCCAGAAAATTTCTTTCAGTAATACATTCTACATGAAAATAAAACTATGGAAACAACCCAAAAGAATAAAATATTCAGGAATAAGCCAGGCATGGTGGTGCATTCCTGTAGCCCTAGCTACTTGGGAGGCTGAGGCAGGAACATCCCTTGAGCCTAGGAGTTTAAGGCTGTGGTGAGCTATGATCACACCACTGTACTCCAGCCTGGGCAACAGAGCGAGACCCTGTCTCTTTAAAATAAAATTTTAAAAAGGATAAAATACTCAGGAATAGGCCAGGCATAGTGGCTCACACCTGTAATACCAGCACTTTGGGAGGCTGAGGTGGGTGGATCACCTGAGGTCAGGAGTTCAAGACCAGCCTGACCAACATATAATGAAACCCCATCTCTACTAAAAAATACAAAAATTAGCTGGGCATGGTGGCACATTCCTGTAGCCCCAGACAGTTGGGAAGCTGAGGCAGGAGAATCACCTGAAACTGGGAGGTGAAGGTTGCTGTGAGCTGAGATAGCACCACTGCACTCCAGCCTGGGTGACAGAGCAAGACTCTGTCTCTCAAAACCCAACCAAACAAAAAAATCTCAGAAATAAATAGCAAAAGAAGTTCAAAACTATTACTCTGAAGACTACAAAAGATTGTTGGATGAAATTAAAGGAACCTAAATTAAATGGAAAGATATCCCATGTTTATGAATTGAAAGATTTAATATTGTTAAGATAGCAATACTCCTCAACTGATCTACAGATTCAACATAGTCCCTATAAAATTCCAACTGATTTCATTGCAGAAAATGATAAACTGATCCTAAACTTCATATGGAAATTCAAGAGACTCATAATAGCCCAAATAATATGGAAAAAGAACAAAGTAGGAGGACCCTCTCTCCCTGATTTCAAAACTTACGACAAAGTTACAGTAATCCAGATAATGTGGCACTGGCACAAAGACAGACGACAAATAGATCAATGGAATAGAAATGAGAACCCAGAAATAAACCCTAGTATTTATGGTAAATTGATTTTCTACAGGGGTACCAAGATAGTTCAATGGAGAAAAAAGAGTATTTTCAACAAACGGTGCTGGGACAACTGAGTAGCTGCAGGCCAAAGAATGAAGTTAGGCCCCTACCTTTCTCTATAAAAATTTACTCAAAATGGATCAAAGACCTAAATGTAAAAGCTAAAATTATAGAATTTTTAGATGAAAGCATAGGTATAAACTTTGATGACCTTGGATTGATGGTTTCTTAGATATGACACTAAAAGCACAAACCACAAAAGAACAAGTAGATAAACTAGACCTTCTATCTATTAAAATTAAAAATATTTGCGCTTCAAAGGACACCATCATGAAATGGCCACCCACAGAATGAGAGAAAATGTGTGTAATCCTATATCCGATAAGGAACTTGTGTCTAAAATATATGAAGGACTATTACAACTCAATAATAAAAAGATAATCCAATTTTTAAATGAGCAAAGGATCTGAGGGACATTTCTCCAAAGAAGATATGCAAATGGCCAATAAACACAATAACAGATCATCAACATCATTAGCCATTAGAGAAATGCAAATCAAAACCACAATGCAGGACCACTTCACACCCATTAGGATAGCTATCATGAATAAGACAGGTAACAAGTACTGGTGAGGATGTAGAGAAACTGAAACTCTCATACACTGCTGGTGGTAATACAACATGATGCAGCTGCTGTGGAAGAGTCTGGCAGTTCCTCAAATGGTTAATCATAGTGACCCTGTGACCCAGCAATTCCACTCCTGAGTCTATACCCAAAACAACTGAATGCATATGTCCACCCAAAAACCTATAATGTTTATAGCAACATTATTCATAAAAGTTAAAGGGTGGAAAAAAAATACCCATCAACATTGATAATGAATGAATAAATAAAACGTGGTATATATCCACACAACAGAATATTATACACAATAAAAAGGAATGAAGTACTGATACATGCTACAACATGGATGAACCTTGAAAACATTATGCTAAGTGAAAGAAACCAGGCACAATGTATCACATATTTTGTGATTCCATTCACATGAAATCTCCAGAGTAGACAAATCCATGGAGTCAGAAAGCAGATTAGTGGTTGCCTAGCAGAAGGGGTCAGGGAGATGAGAGGATTGGGAAGTGGTAGCTAAGGGTGCGGGGTTTCTTCTTGTAATGAAGATGTTCTAAACTTGATTGTGGTGATGGATGCATAACTCTGTAAATAGGCTAAAAGTATAAGGGAGTGTACATCTTAAATGGTGCAATATAACTCAATAAAACTATTTAAATAATATATTTTATTCAACCCAATATACCTAGAATATTACTATTTTAGCATATCCTTAATATAAAAACTACAAACGATACATTTTATATTTTTTCATAACCCAATGTGTAATTTCTGCTTCCAGCACATCTCCATTTGGACTAGTCACATTGCAGTTGCTCAACAATCGCATGTGGCTAGTGGCTACCATATGGGACACCAAAGTTCTACAGCCTTCAGGAAGATCCTAGGAAGACCAAACAGTTACCAGATTGGTGGGGCGGACTGGTTCTTTCAATCCAGCTCCTTCATGGAATGTCCAGTGTGCCCACCCCCAGACCCTTCTGTAGCTGCTGCCACTGAACGAAGACAGAGTCAAGACTGTAGTCTGCATGAGAGACAGCCCTAGCGGGGTAGAGGGCTCCACGGTCTGTGACATGAGCCTCCACTTCTGGCTCCGTGCTGGCGCACACACCCTTTGGCCGGTTCAACTTCAGACTTCAACATGTATGAGTGGTGTGTCTCATTTATGAAAATAGAGATGTAATAGTACCATTCTCTCGTAACTATTTTGAGAATGGAATGTCATAATGTGTGTAAACTGCTTTGGATGGTGTCTGGTACAAAGTAAGCATTATTTGGTATTTGGTAATTATTGGGGAATAATAATCATGTGATTCATTTTGTCTCTGGCTTTTGTTTTATTTCTTTGTTTATTTATTTTGCCATGTCTTATAGTGTTGATTGTCTCTGGCTTTTAGCAGAGTGCCTGGCACATAGTAGATTCTCGGGAAACCATAGATCTTCACATTAGAACCTTATGATGTCCTCAACAGTTGGCTCTCTAGCCACAGCCTGAACACTTCCAGGGAGCCCTCTGTCAAAGACAGCACATTCCATATTTAGTTCATTCTGCCATTTAGAATGGACCTTCTTATGTCAGGCTAGTCTGTCTTTCAGTAGCTTTTATCCACAGTCTCCTTGGTCCTGCCCAGGGAAAGACAGTCTTCTCCTCAACATAACATTGTTCCAAATATTTAAGGACAGTCAGTCACCCGAGCTGTCTTTATAATCTTCTAGTTTCCAGCCTATATGTTCTCAGTTCCTTCAACTCCTCTGCTAACAGGTTTTTCAGCTCTGAACTTTGTTTTTCAGTCTGTTAGTGTCCTTCACTTTTTTGTGTGTGTGTGATGAGGTTGCCCAGGCTGGAGTGCAGTGGCATAATTATGGCTCATTGCAGCCTCAAACTCCTGGGCTCAAAGGATTCCCCCACCTCAGCTTCCTGAGTAGCTGGGACCACAGGCATATGCCACCACACCCAGATAATAATAATAATTATTATTATTTTGTAGAGATGGTAGTCTCAGTGTATTGCCCAGGCTGATCTCAAACTGGGCTCAAACAGGGCCCCTGCTTGGGCCTCCCAAAATTCTGGGATTAGAGGCATGAGCCACTGCACCTGGCCTAGTGTCCCTCTTTAAATATGGCACACAGAACTGTACGGCCAGCACAGAAAACAGGGAACCATCATCATTTCCCTACCTCTGGATTGCAAAATGCCTTGCTTTTTTATCCAATCATTTCACAGTTGGAATGTAGCATGTTTGTGGCCCCATCTCTTACTTGTACCATTACTTTTTAAAGAATAATACAATATAAAGCAATAATAAATTACTCCAAAGAAATTTCATATATTGTATTATTGAGTTATAATTATGTGCCACAAAATGCACAGATCTCAAGCATTAGTTAGTAAGTGAGTACGCTCCTGCAACAATACACCAATCACAATATAGGACATCATCATCACCCTAGAAACTTCTCTCATGCCCCTTTCTAGTCAATCTCCTCTTCAAACTCCTAGAGGCAACCGCTATTCTGATTTCTAGCCCTATAGATTCATTTTACAAAGACAAAAATTGTTTCTGACATTCACATAAGTGGGAAAATATAGTATTGTAACTTTTTTATCTTAATGCAATACAATTTCATTCCTATTAAATATAATCATATTGCTTTCCATATTTCCTCATAGCTTCTTGTGAACATTTTGGTCTTGATTCTCCCAACCATATCTGCCAATTTCCCTAACTTTATGCCACCTACAGACTTAATAATTCCTTCTGTCCTTTATCCAACATAAGACAAGACCAGTGATGGAGTCCAGGGTACTTAACTAGAAACATCCCTTCAATTTTCAAGCTTAGAAAATGAGAAGCATTGTGAAAGTGCCAGCCAAATGGGGGCACCTGGAGATAACACATGTGGATGGAGAGGGTTGTGTTCTGTTAGGATGCAGTGAAGAGGGAGGTGATGACAGGACATCCTGGTGGGATGTGTGCTGGGGAAGGGGAATGACTCAGAGGAAGGTCTGAGAGTCACCTGCATAGAAGTGATTACCAATGTGGAGGGAAGAAAAGAGCTCCCAAAGTGAAGAACTGAGAGCTGGGTCAGTCATCCACAAGAGAAGGCCGCGAAGCTTTCCAAGGTCATCTGAGGAGTCTTGAGCGAAAGCTCTTGTTTGGTCTGGTTTTATGTTTTGTTTTGCTTTGCTTTGTCTGTTTTGGTAAGTCCTAAGTGGAGTCTGGCAGCCTATAAGGCAAATGATATTTCTAGATTTAGAAGTAACTGAAACTGTGCAATCATGGAGAGACATAGTCCATTCCCTCATTCTCCCAACCACAGAGCAGTGAGGCTTTGGGGACAGGCAAAGGGCAGGCTGGGGGTAGGGGTCAGGGAGGGACATCTGAAACACATCGGTCTTCCCCTCTTTCAGAGGAGAATTCTGGTAGTCAAGGTGACTTTATCGAAATGTTCCTTACATTTTTACTTTTTGATTATTTTTGATTCAGCATTATAGGGCTTCTGCTTCTTTGACACACACGTGGGCTTAGAAATGCAGGTAAGCACCTGACCCACACCTGAGGAAGCGTGAACCTGGATCTGCCATGCCTGGCTGTGGGACTTGAGCTTGTGGCAGGCCTTATACTCACCTATAAATGGGCAAAGATGAGTCAGAAATCCGTCAGAGTGTCAGAATCAGCCAGCGAGCATTTTAAAAAATATACATGATGGGGTCTAGGAAACTATTTTTTTTAGAAGCTAGAATTCCAGTACTGGTTCATAAACTGATATTTGGCAGTTACTGAACTGTAAAGTCTTTTACAGTCCTAATATTCCATAAACACATGGTAGGATATCCTAGGTAACTCCATACGGAATTGGTCCTTCCTGGTCCGTGTAGAGGGGCTTGAGAAAAGATGAAGGGATAGAGGTAAGAACAATGGGAATGGGGTATCTGACTATCAGGCATGGTTACAGGTTCTTAGTAGACTAGCATTTTACGGAA
This sequence comes from Piliocolobus tephrosceles, assembly GCF_002776525.5. Lineage (NCBI taxonomy): Eukaryota > Metazoa > Chordata > Mammalia > Primates > Cercopithecidae > Piliocolobus > Piliocolobus tephrosceles. Next base: position 35,855,097 of record NC_045439.1, on the reverse strand, counting down.
ACATCTATGATAAAGAAATAAAGAAATTAAAAAGGCATGCCGGTGGCCCATTTGGCATGTAATTCAGTGTAAGCAAGGTACTAATACCACACTCACAGTGGACTGAACTGTAAACCTTTGAGCATGAGATAATTTAGGGCTCTCAAGTATCATCCGAGCTGGCATTGAGCTTGCAGAAGGACTAAATCCTTTAGCTTCTTCTATTCCCCTTTCACTCCCTGCAACCAAACTACTTTTTGAGCCTCTAAGCCTCACTGTCTGAGTCTGAGTCTAAATCTACACTATCCCAGGTTGACACCAGCATCTAGTTAAAAGAACCTGGGGTCTCTTTAGGACCCAGAAAAAGGAAGGGTAAAACAGAAGAGGAAAGGGGGAGTCTGTTCAATAAGCTGAAACCCTCTTTGTCAATCATGTGGCACATTTGCAGAAGAGAAACTGAGGCACACAGCAATGATGTATTCAAGGAACCACGCTGGACACAGCAATAGACTCTTTAACCTAGCTCTCAGTCCTTCTGAGATTGGATTCTCTGCAAAGAGACCTAAAAATTCCCCTTCAGGACTGCTGAAGGTTGTTTGAATTGATTTCCTGCATCCCCTGGCAGGTGGCAATAGGGGAATTTTTTAAAAGACTATTAATAGAAGTTATGCATTAGGGAATGTCCAGTGAATCACTAATACAGGAATTATGTCTGGTAATCAAAACTCGTGCTGAATAGTGCTGATGTTATAGTGTGTGTGTACACACATGCACGTATGCATGGGCCCGTACCCACGTGAGTCAGGGTCAAGAAGGTTAAATATGTCAAAGACACATTGGTAATACGGTTTCCTCCTGGTATTGGTCCATATACAAAGATTTTATTCAAGAATGAGCCCACTAAAGTATAAAGTTAGTTTAAAATTAGAATGTAATCAGGTTCTTAGCATCACCTGATGGCATTCTGTCCTGGTGTAAAGCGTTTTTAAATCTCAGCAGCTCACACATCTCCCCCAAGCTTAAATATATGCATGAATCACCCCGGGAATCTTGTTATAATGCAGATTCTGATTCATCAGGACTGGAGCAGAGCCCAAGGCTCTGCCTAACAAGATCCCAGGTGGTGCTATGCAGCTGGTCTGTGGACCACACTAAGCAGGAGGGGATAGAGTGGCCTGACTCCTGAGCACAGGCAGACAGCCTGCAGAGTCAGCTAATCCCCAGCCCTGTATCCAGATACTCCTTCTGACCGTTCCTTTATCTAGCCACATATAGTTTATAAATAAACCACAGTACTCTTAAGTGTCGCTAAGTTTTTTGGCATGTCACCATTCCAAAAATCTTGAGGACCAAGGTAAGGACTCCACACACCACCTTTGCCTCCAACTACCCGCCTCCGACTAAACTCTTAAGTCCTTCTTTGCACAACCCCAATACATCCCTTATAATCCATCCCCCCAACACTACCATTTCATTCCCCATTTTCCTCCCTACAGAATAATCCAATCCTATAATAGAAAACAACTGTTGACTACTGTGTGCCAGAACTGCTTTTTGCTATCCTTATTGGGTTTGTAAATGTCACTTTATGAGGTACTTATTATTCTAACCTCTATTTTACTGACGAGAGATTTGAGACTCAGAGGGACCAAGTAAATTGCCCAGAGTCTTACAACTAATAAATGGAAATACCAAGGTGTGCACCCAGGCTGTCCAACTTTAAAGCCCACATTCTTGGCCCCCTGTGATGCTGGAAACTGTTTCCCAAGGTGGTGAGCCCTCCATTCTCCCCAGGATGTCAAGGGCTTGCACATCCTCTTCTCAGCCTCAATTGTGTCTGGTACTAACCCATTCTGACTACTTTAATCTCTCCTTTACCTGGAATAAAATCACATCAGGTTCTGAATGTCCAGGATAAAAATTCTGATTCAAATTTCAAGCTTCCTCAGAGCTTGAGAAGTTGGACAAATCAGTATGGAAGATCCCCAGCCTCTCCTTCCTAAACCTCCCTGCTACCCTGCGTGGGACCACCTTATAGCCCCTCCTCCCGCTCACTTCAAGCCCCTGTTCTCTACCCTTCTTCCCTTCCACATCAAAAGTGCCTTCAGCGAAAAATCTACAAATTATTAATAATACCTCCACATACTTGAGGATTTGGGGGCAGCTTGCATTTTAAGCCTTATCATTATTCAAGGGAGAAAAGTATCAGGGAACTGAGGTCTAAAGAATAAATGGTTGTTGATTAGGCCCAAGCTGTAAAGGAGGAGAAGGAAGGATATTTCAGGCAGAAAGACCTATTCTTGCATATTGTAATATGCATATCATAATAAATGTTTGCTGATGAAGCAAAGAAAAGAAAAGAGGCATATTTAAGGGATTTCCCTGCAAAACCTCTGGCCTCCCTTCCTGCCTTTTATCCAACTCTAACAAAAGACAGTTGGATTTTTAAAACCATAATATGTGTCTTCTCTCCTACCCTGACCATTTGAGTTGACTTTTCCTTTAACTAGATAATCTAAAAGTAAATATAAAAATTCTACCAGTTACCACTTAAAAAAAAGAAAAGCTATGACTTCCAACCAAAAGGCGCTTGTTATAAGAGAATAAGGCGGAGGTGCTTCCTTTACCCTCCCACTGGCACATTTGGCTATTCAGGCCCCCAAACCGTTTCTCCTTCTGGAATTGCTGCATAATGATTGGGGTCTGGCCTCTGACCTCTGGGGCCCTATCAGGAATGGGAACCAGAATCTTGAGCTTTGCTGGGAAGGTCACATGCTGGCCTAGTTCATAACCTGGCAGCTCTACCCATTGTCTCTGTGCAGCTTGGTTTTCTTGCCTCACATTTCAACCCCTTGACTTGTCTGAGTTATGGGAAGTTATGGCTGCTCTTCTAAGAGCAAACAAGCAAGAGGACAGTAGCAAAATCAGCTTCTGGTTAAATTTCAGGCAGCTCAAGGGGTCTAGAATTGGCTGATGGCTTTGCACCTCTGAATAGAAGAGTATTCAATGGCCGGGCGCAGTAGCTCACGCCTGTAATCCCAGCACTTTGGGAGGCTGAAAAAGGCGGATCACCTGATATCAGGAGTTCTCCACTGCACTCCAGCCTGACCAACATGGAGAAACCCTGTCACTACTAAAAATACAAAATTAGCTGGGCGTGGTGGCACCTGCCTGTAATCCCAGCTACTTGGGAGGCTGAGGCAGGAGAATCGCTTGAACCCAGGAGGCGGAGGTTGCAGTGAACCAAGATAACGCCATTGCACTCCAGCCTGTCCAGCCTGGGTAGCAAGAGTAAAACTCCATCTCAAAAAAAAAAAAAAGAAGAAGAGTATTCAAGGTGCACTTCTTTTCCTTGCCCTTGGCCTGTATTGTAGTAAACTCTTTCCCCTGGCCACTAACTGTTGAGAGATCAGTGGGTTATGAATACTATTATGTGCCTATCATTAAAGATGCAAAAGTGAGGAAGATACATGGTCTCACTGGTGTGATAGCCATCTGCCTGTAATCCTGGTTACTTGGAAGGATAAGGCAAGAGGATTGCTTGAGCTCAGGTGTTCAAGACCAGTCTGGGCAACATAGTGAGACCCCCATCTGAAAAAAAAAGTAGGAATAGTGCTGGCCAGGCACAGTGGCTCATGCCTGTAATCCCAACACTTCGGGAGGCTGAGTTGGGAGGATTTTTTATTTATTTATTTTTTTGAGTCAGAGTTTTGCTCTTGTTGCCCAGAGCAATGCTCTTGTTGCCCATTGTGCAATGGCACAATCTCAGCTCACTGCAACCTCTGCCTCCCAGGTTCAAGCAATTGTCCTGCCTCAGCCTTCCTGAGTAGCTGGGATTACAGGTATGCACCACCAAGCCCAGCTAATTTTGTATTTTTAGTAGAGACAGGGTTTCTCCACGTTGATCAGGCTGGTCTCAAACTCCCAACCTCAAATGATCCACCTGCCTCGGCCTCCCAAAGTGCTGGGATTACAGGCATAAGCCACTGCGCCTGTAGTTTCCTTGTTAAAACTACACTTTTAAATTAAAAACAAAATTTTAATTAGCTGGGTGTGGTGCATGCCTGTAGTTCCAGCTACTTGGATGCCTGAGAAAAGGATTGCTTAAGCCCAGGAGGCTACAGTGAGCTGCACTCAGCCTGGGTGACAAAGTGAGACCCTGTCTTAAAAAAAGAATAGTGTAGACCAGACCAAAACAGAATGGAATGTAGAAGATTGAGGAAGAGGAACCTGGGATGCACTGGGAAGCTGTGATCATAGGTATAGGCCAATAATATGAGCTGGAGCAAATAGTTTTTTATCATCTACTTGATACCATGATCTTGAGGTGGGAACCAAAACCATTTGACTGGAAAGGGCCTATATAAAAGAACAAAGAGCAAGATGGGGGTGTTAGCATGGGTGTTCAGAGGGGAAATTTTGAGCTTTTACACAGGCAAGTGTGAGATAAGAGTATGGTAAGTGTTTAAGCGAAGTCTTTTAACCAGTTCTCATCCACAAAATATTTGGGAGTGACCTGAATAAGAATTAGCTTATTCTAAGAACAACCAACTTGAATTTTTAAAAGGTAAACTCTGGCTATTCAGCCAAGGGTTGAGCATTTAATTATTAGTTTACATGTTTGTCTCTCACATTGGACAAAATTTCAAGGGCAGGGACCATGTGTCTTCTTGTTTTGAGATGGGGTCTCACTATGTTGCACAGGCTGGTCTTGAACTCCTGAGCTCAAGCAATCCTCCTGCCTCAGCCTCCCAAGCGGCTGCAATTACTGGCACATGCTATTAGGCCCAGTAAGACCATGTGTCTTACTCATTTTTGCATCCTTGGTGATAGGCATATAATAGTATTCATAACCCACTGAAGTCTCAACAGTGAATAGCCAGGGGAAAGAATTTACATTAGGCCCAGAGCAGTAGCTCATGTCTGTAATCCCAGCATTTTGGGAGGCCAAGGTGGAAGGATCACTTGAGCCCAGGGATTCAAGATCAGGCTGGGAAACATGATGAAACCCCATCTCTACTAAAAATTAAAAAAAACAGCTGGCCATGGTGGCACATGCCTGTAGTCCCAGCTACTCCCGACGTGGGAGGATTGCTTGAGCCTGGGATGTCAAGGCTACAGTGAGCTGTGATTGCACCACTACACTCCAACCTTGGCGACAGAGTGAGCCTCTGTGTCACAAAAAAGGAAAAGAGTTTCAGTAAAAATTAAGGGCAAAGAAAATAAGCTGAATAGCTAGAGCCATTTCAGCTTCACCTACTCCTGCACAAAGCTTAAGACGAGGGCAGACCTATGCCCTAAAGTTGCCCTAATGAAAACCTCTCCTTTCCTCAGCCTCCACTGCTCTCATTTCGCACTTCACCCATCTCATTATTGTCTATGCATCCCAGCTTTTGCATCATAAAGCAAAATCCCTAAGTGAGTTGTGATTCTGACACAGTTTGTTCACCGAGTCTCAATTGGGGAAAAAAACCATTATATGGTATATCAATCTTTCTCCAAGACACCCAAACAGCATCATCAGCAAGCCCGCATCACTCATTCCGGGGCCATTCAGGAAATATGGTCTTGTCAGCTTTAAAATCATGAGATCTCTAAGTTTGGAGAAGAGGCTTTATTTCTGGTACAGGTTTACAGCCTGCAGGGTGGCCAACCTGACAAGCTGGAAAGTAGCCTTCAGCAGAGACTGTTAGCAGGCACTTCAAGGGAGGAGAAGTTGGAACAGAAATTTATGCTGAAGGGTAAATTTGGCTAAGTATACATATTCAACAGGTAATAGGAGGAACTATAAATATTCACGAAGGGGGTCCTGATGCATGCATACTGAACAAACATGCATTTTACATGAGTCCCATGTTCATTTTGGGGTGGAGACTTACCATTTAATTGCACTGTAGTTAAGCCCTATATGTCAAAAGGTGAAGCAGAGACATGATGTCACTCAAGTGCACAGGCTCTGTAAATGCCAGAACCAGTCCACGGTGATTGGGCACTTATCAGGAGAAAGTTACTGAAATCAGCCTCTTGTCCAATGAAAGCTGTAGTTTTGGCTTGTGGAACAGGTCAGTTCATTAGCATCTGGCAGTGGACAAGCTACAGTTGTTTCAATATCGCTTATCCCAAGGCCAGTGCTTGATTACTAGAGAAGAAGAAAACCCTTGTGGCAGTTGGGATATAGTTTATTCTTTAAATGTAGGGGTTCATGACTTAATCTTGCCTGGCATGGCCTTAGGTCCTGTTTATAACGTGGTATCTTTTTTTTTTTTTTTTTTTTTTTTGAGATGGAGTCTCGCTCTGTCACCCAGGCTAGAGTGCAATGGCACAATCTTGGCTCACAGCAACCTCTGCCTCCCAGGTTCAAGCAATTCCCCCGCCTCAGCCTCCCGAATAGCTGGAATTACAGGTGTGTGCCACCATGCCCAGCTAGTTTTGTATTTTTAGCAGAGTTGGGGTTTCACCATGTTGGCCAGGCTGGTCTCAAACTCCTGACCTCAGGTGATCCACCCACCTCAGCCTCCCAAAGTGCTGGGCTTACAGACGTAAGCCACTGCACCTGGCCTATAACTTGATATTTTATTACCACAATTGATCTGTTCTATTAGTCTTATGGTCTCTCTCTCCTTTTTTTTTTTTTTTTTTTTTTTTTTTTGAGACAGAGTATTGCTTTGTCGCCTGGGCTGGAGGGCAGTGGTGTGATCTCAGCTCACTGCAAACTCTGCCTCCCGGGTTCACACCATTCTCCTGCCTCAGCCTCCTGAGAATAGCTGGGACTACAGGCGCCCACCACCATGCCCGGCTAATTTTTTGTATTTTTCAGTAGAGACAGGGTTTCACTGTGTTAGCCAGGATGGTCTCAATCTCCTGACCTCGTGATCCACCTGCCTTGGCCTCCCAAAGTGCTGGGATTACAGGCGTCAGCCACTGCGCCCGGCCATGGTCTCTATTTTAACATTAGTGCTGGTCAGCGTCTAAACTGCAAAAGGGAGGGCGTATAAGGAGGCATGTCTGACCTCCCATCCCGTCCTGGCTGGGAACTTAGTTTTTAAGTTTTCTCTAGGGTCCTGTTGGCCAAGAGGGGATCTGTTCATACGGCTGAGGGGCTTAGGACTTTTTTTTTAGTTCTCAGGCTTAAGGGCCATGATGACCAGTTCAGGAGTATCGAAGGGAGAATTGGGGCATTCACGCCATCGGCTTGAAGGAGCAACTCCCAAGCTGGTTTCAAGATGGCTGGCAGGCCCTGTGTTGTCACAAAAGAGGGATTCCCTTTGTCCAAAGCTAGGAGAGCTCAAATTCTCTACAGCTCCTCCCATCAGACAGATGCCCCAAAAGAGCTAGTGAAAGGAGAATGACCTGGTGGCACTGAAAATACAGACAGGCTCCCTTCCCAAGAACTCCGGGTGCCTCTGTCATGCATGCAGCCCTGGGGCTAATCGCGAAGTTTCGTTTGTTTTCTGAAAAGGCAACCCACTAGAAACGTGAGAGTAAAAGGCAACTAGGAACAAGGAAACTAAACTGCTGGTGTTGCCTTCCCGTGCTCCTCATTCTGCTGACTCACTCCTTGCCTCTGAGGTGAGCATCTCCAGCTCGGGTTCAGAAGTGAGGCCTGTTGATGGAAGCGTGATGAGGCCGGCTAGTCTAGCTGGAAGGCATCTTCTCTGTCATCATGTCAATTTGGAAAAATGTAATTCACCTATCTCTCTTGATGTATAGGAGGCTCAATTTGAAAAAATGAGGACTCTGATGGAGCCAAAGTCCACAGATGTAAATATCTCCAATAATAATTTTTTTTTTTTTTTGAGATGGAATCTCTCTCTATTGCCCAGGCTGGAGTGCAATGGCACGATCTTAGCTCACTGCAACCTATGCTTCCCAGGTTCAAGTTATTTTCCTGCCTCAATCTCCCAAGTAGCTGGGATTACAGGCATGTACCACCATGCCTGGCTAATTTTTGCAGTTTTAGTAAAAATGAGGTTTTGCCATGTAGGCCAGGCTGGTCTTGAACTCCTGACTTCAGGTGATCTGCCCACCTCGGCCTCCCAAAGTGCTGGGATTACAGGCATGAGCCACTGTGCCCAGCCATAGACAGGGTTTCACCATGTTGGCCAGGCTGGTCTCAAACTCCTGACCTCAGGTGATCCACCCACCTCGGCCTCCCAAAGTGCTGGGATTTCAGGCGTGAACCACTGCACCTGACCAACAAAACATTTTCTTGCCCAAACTTCACAGACCTTTAGAGTTTGAAATAAGCTAATTGGACCCCCTTTAAAGAGACTAAGGCCCATGGTGACAGGGCTGGGACACAAACCGATTTTTGGGGGACTCCAAGTTCAGTACTTCTTAATGGTTCTTGGTTCTTCCATGCCCTTCTAGGTTGGCAACTTGTTCCTGGGTTGGCAACTCAATCCTGGGACCCCTAAATTGGCACCCCAAAACTAAAAAGGGAAAGAAGATGTGACTTTCAGGGACCACTGTCAGATCACTAAATTGAAAGAGAGCTGCAGCCACCATCAAAATCCCTCATGCTTCTCGAGTTTCAGAGCGTCAGAGATTCCTGACTCCAGTAGCCACGGCTGTGACCCCATGGAGTCCTCTAAACCTCAGGTCTCCATGGAAATGGGGGTGACCTCTGAGCGTGTTTGACAGACATGTTTTGGAAGGATTGGGTGGCAGGAAGAAGGATCGTGTACCAACTTACACCTTAGGGGCCTGGAATTGGAACTGATGTCACTGCTAGCAGGCCAAAGCAGTAGTTGAGCAAATTCTGTCAGTTCTACCTTCAAAATATGTCTAGAATCTAATTACTTCTACCACTCCTACTGCCACCCCGCTCCAAGACATAATTCTAGCTCCCCTAGCATCACCCTCTAACCGGACTCTCTACTTCTGTTCTTGACCCCTGCACTCTATTGCAGAGCGATCCTGAAAACCTGATTCAGATCACGTCACTCCTCTGCTTAAAACCCTCCCATGGCTTCTCCCTCACTCACAGTAAAAGCTAAAGTACTTTACTGTGTACTACAGGGTCCAACATCATTGGGTCCTATAATACTCTGACCTGCTCTCTCCATCTGCTTCAGCGATAACTGGCCTCTCTGTGATTCCTTAATGGTGCCAAGCAGGCTCCCACCTCAGGGCCTTTGCACTAGCTATTCCCATTATCTGAAATTATCTTCCCCCACCCCAACTTCCACCCCCAGACAATATGACTAGCTCCATCACTTCTTTCAAGGTCTTTAATCAAAAGATACCTTCTTAGGAAGGCTCTTCCTGGCCACCCCATTTAAAATGTTAACATTCACTTACCTGGCTGACATGTCACATACCTCTTCCCACTTTATGCCTTCTCCTTAGCACTTGCCAGTAACATATATTTTACTTGTTTATTTTTATTTATTGTCTTTCTCTCCTACTAGAATGCAAATATGCTGTATCTCCAGCAACCAGTAGGTTGGTACATACTAGGTATTCAATTAATATCTGTTAAATGAAATAATAAATGAAAGGATGGTTTGGGTGCTTAAACCCACGACATGGTAGCACTGGCCTGTTCTCCAGCTGGGAATTAGGAGTCAGGCCTCCTGAAGGAACAACATTTGCATGTCCACACCCCCAATGGTTTACAACCCTGTCTCCCCCAGTGGACAAATGAATAGAGATGCATTCCCCATACTCACATCATTCCAGCCTGTGCCTTCTGCACTACCCTTCCCCTCCCAAGCCCACACTACCTCAGGGATCTTCCTGCCAACTCCAGTGATGTTTATCTTGAATAAAGAGCAATTGTTCAACTGGCAGCCCTTACTATGTATCAGCCACTATGCTAAGCATTTTACATAGAATATTTTATTCAATTCTTATGAGACAGGTAATATTTCCCCATTTTTCACAAGAGAAAATTGAGGCTCAGAGACTACACTGAACATCTAATTGGGTGATTTCCTTTTCTCTGAGAACTTTTCACTTACCCACAAAGATGGGCCCTTGCTGGCCTGTTGATACCCAGCAATACCACCCTCCACTCCTCAGGCCAGCCCTGACTGACGGGGCCAGTGTAGAAACCTGATTCTAGTGGGGCCAGTCAGTTTTCTTTTCCCAGAAATGTGGATTTGGATACAGAGATATTTGTCCTCCCTCTTAGGCTCTTCATAAAGGTGGACTGGAATGTCAGTGTCTGGTCATAGGCACCCTGAGGCCAATCAAGAAAGAAGGCCAGTCGAGGTGGCTCACACCTGTAATCCCAGCACTTTGGGAGGCCGAGATGGGTGGATCACAAGGTCAGGAGATCAAGACCATCCTGGCCAACATGGTGAGACTCCAACTCTACAAAAAATACAAAAAATTAGCCAGATGTGGCAGTGTACACCTGTAGCTCCAGCTACTTGGGAGGCTGAGGCAGGATAATTGCTTGAACCCAGGAGGCAGAGGCTGCAGTGAGCCGAGATTGAGCCACTGCACTCCAGCTTGGGTGACAGAACGAGACTCCGTCTCAAAAAAAAAAAAAAAAAAAAAGATCAACCAAGGGTCTTTCAATTGTTTGTAACCAAAAGAGCTTGACTCAGAGAAGTTAAAAAACTTACCTAATACCACGTAACTGAAGAAGGATGAAGCTGGAACTCTAATGCCCGCACATTCCTGTAACTGCCAAACCACTTAGACTTTGTCTTCTTCCTAGAGGTTGGCAGGGCAGAGGTGGAGTTTCCCCAGCAGATCGCACTGTCTCATTTCCCCTCCTTTCACACCAGTACATTTTCCCAAGAAAAGCCAAGGTCAGAATCACCTCTTGGGCAGCCTCAAATGGGAAAAGAAGTTGACAACAGGAATGTATGGGAAGTAGAGAAGGGCAGCACCATTTCGGTGGGTAGGGATCAGGCAACATGGGGTAAGTTTATGTTTTTACTGAGTCTTGATTTTTTTGGGGAGCAGGTGGAGCCAGCCCCTTTCCTCCATGGAGACACAGCCAGGCAGATGGGTAAGGTGAGCAAGGCATAGGCCAGGAAGAAGTGTGGGGACAGCTTAGCTTTTGGAGTGGGGACTTCGTCCATCAGGCTTCCAGGCCCAAATAAGTCCCCTCATCAAGGAAACTGTGTACCCCTCAGGCAGGCTTGCTCCAAAGATGAAATCAAGCCAGGTGAAGACCAAGGAAAAGAGGGTCAAAGATCTCTCTGGGCAAATCCATTAGAGACAGCTGATCCTTTGGAGCCACTTCAAGTCTGCAGCTCCTGAAGCTCTGTTTATCGACTCTGTTTATTTCTCCAATTTATCAAGTACTGTCTGCAAGCTCCAGCTTCCCTCATAAGTGCTCAGCTTCTATTCTGCCTCGCAGGCTTCACCAATTTGATTAGCATACTCTGCACTCCGTCTTTCAAGTCGTTAATGAAAATACTGATGAATACTGGGAGTTATTCAGATCCCTGGGAGGCCTCTCCTCCACCCCATCATCGTCTTTCCTGGTGAGTAAACTGGAAGGGATGAATCCTCTTTTCAGATATTCTTCGCCTACTGTTCAAGAGCTTTTGTCTAATCTTTTCATTCATTCATCTATTCAATCACTTATTTGTTCATTTGCTAGGGCTAGAGGCTCAGCACAATCCCTGGCACATGGAAAACGGTAAACAAATGCAAGATCTTAGTGTTATGAGGTGCTGTGGAGAAACAGAGATGCACGGGATAGACCCCAGCCCTGAGTGATAAGAATGGGAATAAGAATTACAGCTGCCAGTTTTTAAATACATGCCAGATACTGGACTATGTACTGTCCAGACAATATCCAGCCCAGGCCAGCTATCATCCACCCCACACAGGCAGTTGTTGGTAATGATTAAAAGGGAGGATTCTGGCCAGGCGCGGTGGCTCACGCCTGTAATCACAGCACTTTGAGAGGCTGAGGTGGGCGGATCACTTGAGGTCAGGAGTTTGAGACCAGCTTGGCCAAATGGTGAAACCCCGTCTCCACAAAAATTAGCCATGCATGGTGGCGGGCACCTGTAGTTCCAGGTACTCAGGAGGCTGAGGCACGAGAATTGCTTGAACCCGGGAGGCAGAGGTTGCAGTGAGCTGAGGTAGCACCACTGCACTCCAGCCTGTGCAATAGAGTGAGACTCAGTCTAAAAATAAATAAATAAAATAAAATAAAATAAAATAAAAGTGAGGATTCTAAAGTCAAAATTCTTATTCCAGCTTTCCACTGATCGGCTTCTTTGCCTTAGATTCTCCCTCTGTACAGTAAGGGTACTATTAGTTATTTCATAGGGTTACTGTGAGGATTTAAATTATTAAATAATACAGAATTGGTACTTGGAGCACTGCCCAGCATATAATATGCACTGAACAAATGCTGGCAATTATTATTATTTGATGTAATACAATTACCCCTTATGAGGTAAATGTTACTATCATTGTTTTACCAACAAGAAAACTGAAGCTTAGGAAGCCTGAGTAATTTGCCTAAAGTCCTACAACCAAATAATGGAACTCGGGTCGAAACTCAAATCTGATTCCAAATTCCATTTGCTTTATTACTGTATGCTAGAAAGGAAGAAAACATGCATACATACATACATAATTATTTTTACAAGACAGAAAAGCAAATGAGACTGTAGAACATGGAATATTTTCATGGCACATAGTAGATTCTCAGTGAATCCAGCCAAATGATGATGTTGATGATGTCAGTAATGACAACAAAATTCTAAAGTGCTATACTGAAGTTTTAAAAAAATTGTTTTAAGATGTCACAGGACAGAGAGACATCATTTCTGAAGAGAGGAATAGTTGGAGACTTTCACGGAAAAGGTGGTATTTGCAAAGGCCTTAAAGGATGACCATGAGTCGGACACAAGGAGAGAAGAAGAAAAGGCACCCAGGTAGAGGAAACTGCAGGAGCAAAGGCTTATAGACGTGAACGCTTAGGGTGTGTGTGAAAAGAAAGAGCAAGAAATTCCACTGGACAGTACGTGTTGTATGAAAGAAAATAGTTGGGTCTGAGCTGGAAAGGAAGGAGACACACCCTTATTGACACATGAGGCCTTGCCCAAAAGACTAGTCAAAGCAGAGAGATTTCTCACACTTCAGAGTCTTCTGAAACTCACATTGGAGAAAGAGCCACATGAGGGATTTGGAGATGAGGAATGGGGTTTCTTCAATATTCAGGCAAGAGTAAGTACCACAATGCTCGTGCAGTAAAGCTTCAGTTTGAGGTGAGGGCCAGGCAGGGCTAATATTCAGCCAACACGTGTGTATCGATATAGGTTGTTGAAAATATTAAACTGCTTTTCTTCCAGGCTGGTAAACGGCACTGCCCTGAACCACCCAAGGCCCCTTCCCCTGGACTCCAGGACCTCCTCGACATCCTCACGTAAAAGGATTAATTTCTGGCACTATTTTGATAATCACCCCTGGAGCTAGGGGACTTGGCTTGAGGATACTTTTGCATAGCATGTTACTTAACTTTGAAAAACACAGCAGTTGTATCAATAAATGGGTTGCAGAGTATAAAAGCAAATAGACCAACCACTCCACTCTGGCCTCAGATATTCCTCAAGCTAGATCCTTGTGGGGAACTAACTGCTTTCCTGCTGAGTCACTGCGGCTGCAGCCCTGCCCTTTCATGTGACTGTGTCATTTGGCATTATGGTTCTTCCTGAGCCCAAGGGGACTACAAAGGTCTCTATCAGGACATTGGGCATTGCCACTGTGCTAGGTGCACACACCTGACAGATCGTCTTGTGTGCTCCCACTTTTCCTGTTGCTCCCAGCATCAGATAGATCCCTGGGATCCCTCCATTAGCTTGGCAATGCCGTGGAAGTTGCCAGAAAAAGAATCCTAAGGAATTGGTTCTCGGCAGCTTCGACTCAGGCATTTGTCTTCTTAACGAACTGGTGGGGAGGTAGCTCTTTTGGTGCATCATCTCCAGGGCAGGATCCTGCCCTCTGAAGCTTGCGGTGAGACCAGGGACTTGGGGGCTGATGGGGAAGCTTGGGACCTGCTCTTCCCTCTGCTATGAATTTTCTCTCTGGCCAAAGCAATGGCCTCTCTTAGCCCTGCATTTCAATTTGATTGCTCTCAGTACCCATGGTCACCTTTCCTCACCCACAGCTCTTCACAAAAGAGAGACAAGAACAGGGAGGAAGGGATCCCAAAGCAGAGTCCCTGTTGAGGCTGGGGTCCCTGGGCAAATCTGCACCCTGTGCAACTCCTGGGACTGCAGATGTGAGTGATGCCCCAGGATGAACGGTATCCCCAAAGCCTTGAGTGGGGGAACCATGTGCCATCTGCCACTCCACCCTTGGGAAGATAGCCCCACTATTGAGTCAGGGAGCACCAGGAAGAGGTCCTGGATCTCTAACATCTGTCGTCCTGCTGGGTAATGATACTGTGTCTTTTATAAAATCAGAACTAGCCTGGGCAACATGGAGAAAATCCATCTCTAAAAAAAAAAAAAAAAAAAATTAGCTGGGTGTGGTGGTCATGTGCCTATTAGTGCCAGCTACTTATGAGGCTGAGGTGTGAGGATCGCTTGAGTCAGGAGGCAAAGACTACAATGAGCCGTGGTCATGCCACTGCACTCCAGCCTAGGAGACAGAGTAAGACCCTGTCCAAAAAAAAAAGCTTTCCATTCCTCCCTTTTAGAGAAAGCAGAAAACTCACATACCTTCTGTGTGGCTGTGGTCAGAGGCTTTACCAAGGGACCTTTCCTGGGAGGGGAAAGAAAAGCCTATGAATTGCATTGAGGACCTGAACAAGGGCACAGGATATGGAGGGGGGTGACAACAAAATGGTTTTTATTGGCAATCAGCCCTCCACACGCTGCAGTCCCTCCTACCAGTCCACTAGCAGGTTCCTAGGGAAGCAATATGTCTTCCATTTGGCCATGCACACACCCCTCCTGCAGCAGCGTGCACTTTCTGTTCTCCTGCATGGCTGGCCTGATGCTCACCCTGCAGCCCAGTGACGGGAGGAATGACATTACCCCTGCCTATGTAAAACCTACTTTCCATTCCCGATCTCAGCTGTGCTCTTCTTCTCCACAGTGGCTCCCAAAGTATCAAGCCCACTGTGCTGATTTGAGTATTTGGTTCAGCCCTTTCTGGTCATCACCAACGTTCACCTGGCCATGCTGATGGCAGCAGGCACTGATCTGGCCATTCCCACAGCCTGGTCACCCCATGGTGGCCCTTGATTGAGCTTGCCATAGCACGGAAGGGGGCCTCTCCTACTCACCGAACTCCTTATTGAGGTACAGCACATTCGTTTATATTCATATGGTAGTAATACCTACTTTTTATAAAACTCCTCAAGTGCTAGGCACTGTCCAAAGTATTTACACGCATTACTCATTTAATCCTCACAATCGCATGATATATACTGTCAGCCTCAATTTACAGATTGAGGAAGCTTCACCATGGAGACTTTTGTTAACATATTCAAAGTGCATGTAAGGAACAGGGCCCAGATTCCAACCCAAGCTACTAAGTTCCTAAGTGCATGTGTGTTCCAAGATATCATGCCATGAGGCTGCGGAAGAGTCACATGACTGAATCCAAATCCTTCCTAGGAATAGGTGGTGATGCGATGGGTGGAGAAGCATGGAGGAGGCAGATCCTGGAAAGAGGGCGAGCAAAGAACACAGAAAGGGGACACTGGGAGCCAGAAGCCAAAGGGGAACCTGGACTTCCCTCCGTTCTCCAAGGCCTGGTTCTCACTGAAGATACTGTGGGATGAGAGAGAGAACAGAATACTAAAGAACAGAATGAGAGTAGGTGAGCAGTGGGCCCAGAGGAGAGGAATGCACACAGGCCGAAGGGAGAGAAGAGATGAAATGGACATAGCACGTCTCACAAGCCAATGGGAGGAGCTAGGAACCCAGCATTGGCTTGAAGGTGCTCACCTTCCCTCTGAATGGTTGACTCAGTGTCGACACAGACTTTAGCTGTCAGCCCTGAAAGCAATCGGCTCATCATTGCAGCCTCTTTATTGTCTAAATTTTTCTGAAGGCATGAGATGCCACTGGCCTTTCAACAGGGCTACCCAGGACATGGGGAAGAGAAGGGCAGGGAAGCAGAGATAGAGGCCAAACACAAGTGCTTCTGCCAGCAGAGCTCAGAGCATGTCTGGCAACCCCAGTTCCCAGCCCTGAAGCAGGCACCAGGCTACCAGGACAGACATAAACCAGGGACAAGGAAAGGGAAGGGCCAGCCCCAAAGCCCTTGGGATGCCTTGTCAACAGGCCAGTGTCCTTTGGAAAACATTCCAAAGGAAACAACAAAAGTGAGACAAAGGATTTCCTTCCTCTTCCCTCATGTCAGAAATTCCCTGAGGGTCTTTCCTGGACTACTTGTCTGTCTCTATAATGATCCTACACACTGGTCAAAGTTTTTAAGGCCAAAAGTTTTAAAGGAAATGGAAAGAGAAGTAAGATTTAAAATATGTGTCAGAGTCTGTTGCTGTCACTGTGGGAGCTTATTCTTTCTTGTCACAGCGAACAAAGCTGAGGAAACAGATTTTTCCATGTTACATTTGATGGGGGTTGGGGTCATGGCCTAGAACTGGGGCTCAGCGGAAAATAGAGCACACCCATTAGAGAAAGGGGTCAGCAAAAAGGAAGATAGAAGCAGATGCCAACGGGGCAGGGGGCTGTAGGGAAAAGAGGGGGAAGAGGGAGGGGGCAAAAAGAGGAAGAAGTGGAGGAGGAGGGGATGAAGAGGAGGAGAAGGAGGAAGAAGAGGAAGAGGGGAAAGGAGGAAGAGGAGGAAGAAGGGTGAGGAGGAGGAAGAGGAGGAGGAGGAGGAAGAGAAGGAAGGGGAATAAGAGAGGATGCACATGAAGAAGAGAAATCACCACTGCCTTGTCTGCCTTCACTTCTCCCTGCCTCTCACATCCTCTACCTGTTCTCAGCCAAGTTCTTGCCACTGGCACTTAATTTGTCTTCCCTTTATGGACCTCAACAATCCACCCCTCCAGGTCCTTCCCGCCTCTCACCTGGACCAGTCTGTGGCTTCCAATAATAGTCTTCTTAGCTTCAGTTTCTCCCGTCTCCAGCTCATCCTTCTCACCACTCCAGGTTTAGCTTCCTAAAATATTATTTTCATGACATTATTCTGTATCATTTTTTCATAACTCCCTCTTTAACTTTCATTTCCCAATTTGGTGTAATGGAAGGAGCCTGAGCTTTTTGTAGAAGGGTCCTCCAGGGTTCTCAGCCTCAGCACAGTTGATATTTGGGGCCAGATAATTCCTCACTGTGAGGCCTGTCCTGTGCATATTAAGATGTTCAGCAACATTCCTGTTATTTCTCAACAGTGCCACTTGTCTCCTGGGGGACAAAATTGCCTCTGGTTAAGAACCAGTGACCTAGATTCAACCCCTGACTCTGTCACCTACTGACAGAGCTCCTTTGGGTAAATGACATAACTTCTCTGAAGCCTAGTTTCCTCAACATTAACACAGGGCTAATAATGCCTACCTTACAGAGCCATTCTGAGAATTAGATAAAATAATTCTAATATATAACACAGACCTAACACAATACCTAGCACATGATAATAGCACAGTGAGATGGGGCCCACTGTGTACAGTACAAACTGGAGATTCTACCATGGTTTAGCTCCATCCTAGGTGTGTTAGAATAGCCATTTGCTTGTTATTATAAGGAACAAAATAATAGTGGATTAAACAAGTAACAGTCCATATAAAATCAGTCCTGGTTGATAGAGTGCCCATGTGGTGTCTGGTGTACAGGCCCTTTCTAGCTTCGTGTTCTGCCATCCTCAACACAAGGTTTCCATCCTATGGTCCAACATGGCTGTTCCAGCTCCCACCACCACATGTCTGCCCTTCCAGGAAGCAAGAAGGAAAGAAGAGTGAAAAGGGACAATATGCCTCTTTCCTTATATGGGTACCATTGCGGTGCTGTACACATCACTTCCATTCACATTCTATTGGCCAGAGCCTAGTCACATGATCACACCCAACTACAAAGGAGACCAGGAAATATATATATATATCTCCATAGCTTCCACCCAGACCTCTTCTAAACAGCTTGTTCAAAGCACTAACAGAGCCAGCCATGGTGGTGTGAGCCTGTAATCCTAGGTTCTCAGGAGGCTGAGCAGATAGGATTGTTTGAGGTCAGGTGGTCAAGGTTGCAGTACACTATGATCATGCCTGTGAATAGCCGCTGGACTCCAGACTGGGCAACACAGTGAGACCCCAGCTTAAAAAAAAAAGCACTAACAGGTCTATTTGGTTATCCTCCTAGTACCATCACTTCAATATGCTCTAACAAAAGATATATATTTTTTGTTTGTTTGTTTTTAAGAAACAGTCTTGATCTGTCACTCAGGCCAGAGTGCCGCGGTACCATCCTCCCACCTCAAGTGATCCTACTTCAGCCTCCCAAGCAACTGGAACTACAGGCGTGCATCACCATGCCTGGCTAATTTTTTCTTTTCTTTTCTTTTCTTTTTTTTGTAGAGACAGAGTCTTGCTGTATTGCCCAGGCTGGTCTCAAACTACTGGGCTCAAGAAATCCTCCCACCCTAGCCTCCCAAAGTGTTGGGAATACAGGTGTGAGCCATTGCACCTGGCCCAGAAATATCTTTAGTTATGTGGCAAAGTGCCCAGCTGAACCTTCTGTTAGCACAGATCAGAGAACAAATATTGGGAAATGTTACGTGCTGAATGTTTGTATCCCCACTAAATTTCATATGTTGCTGGCATTTGGAGATAGGACCTTTGGGAATTAATTATTGTCAGATGAGGTCATGAGGGTGAAACCCTTCTCTGATAGGATTAGTGTCCTTATAAGAAGAGACATCTGCTGGACGCAGTGGCTCATGCCTGCAATCCCAGCACTTTGGGAGGCCAAGGCGGGCAGATTGCTTGAACTCATGAGTTCCAGACCAGCCTGGGCAACATGGCAAAATCCCATCTCTACAAAAAATGCAAAAATTTGTCAGGCATGGTGTTGTATGCATGTAGTCCCAGCTACTCAGGATGCTGAGGTGGGAGCCCAGGAGGCAGAGGTTGCAATAAGCTGAGATTGCGCCACTGCACTCCAGCCTGGGTGATAGAGCCAGACCTTGTCTTAAAAACTAAAAATAAAGAAGAGACATCACTCACTCTCCATCCACTATGTGAGGACACAGAGAGAAGGCAGTCATCCACAAGCCGGGAAGAGAGCCTTCATCAGAAGGCTACTCCTTGATCTGGGACTTCTAGTCTCCAGAACTGAGAAAAAAAAAATACACTTCTGGTGTTTAAGCCAACCAGTTTGTGGTATTGTGTTATGGCAGCCCAAGCAGATAGATAAAGGTTCAACCTCCAGTCACATTCTGCGGTACAGGAGGTTCTGACTTCAACGTACAAATTTGTAGGGGGGACGCAATTTAGCTCATAATAAGCATACTGTAGATGCCCAGAAAATACTTCTTATCTGTCTGATCAAAAGACTCAGAAAGAGAAAGACTAATCATACTGTTAACTAACTCCTGTGCACAGGGCCACTCAGCAATGCTTTGACATGTTACTCCTCCTCTTGCTTCCCCTTGGAACTCAATATTCTCTTTGGCTGTTATGACTCCACTCTCTCTAAGTTTTTTCCTTCTTCTCAGGCCACTCCTTCATCCCCTTGGTGAGTTCCTCTACCTCCGGCCATCCTTTAAAAGTCAGCATTCTATAGTGTTGTATTCTCACTCTAAGCTCTTTCCACAGTGATCTCATGGACTCCATTGCTGCAATCATTGTTTGCAGCTGATGGTTCTCGAACCCATAGCTTCCACCCAGACCTCTTCTGAACAGCTTGTCCAAAGCACTAACACAGCCAGCCATGATGGTGTGCACCTGTAATCCTAGCTTCTCAGGAGGCTGAGCAGGGAGGATTGTGTGAGGTCAAGAGGCCAAGGTTGCAATGCACTATGATCATGCCTGTGAATAGTCACTGAACTCCACACTGGGCAACACAGTGAGACCCCATCTCAAAAAAAAAAAAAAGCACTAACAGGTCTGTTTGGTTATCCTCCTGGTATCATCCCTTCAATATGCTCTAAACTGGATCATTTATCAATTCCCTCTATCTTCTCCACCATGATTCACTCTCCTTCTCAACACACACACACACACACACACACACACACACACACACATTGTTCCTTCTCTTAAGCTCCTTATCTCAGTGAACCATACCACCATCTCCCCAGAACCTAACTCCTATATTCAATCCCCAAATCCCATCCAGTTTGCCTTCTTAATACCTCTTTCTATCCCCTCTTCTACCAGTTTACTTTGGGCTGCCGTCATCTCTCATTTAGATTACAAAAACAATATTCTTTCTAATCCATCTGCCTTTCACCCACTCTTTTCCCTTCAATCAAAGTGACTTTCTACAACATAAACACAATGCTACCACTCCTCTGATGAAAACCTTTTAAAAACTTACCATTGGCCTTAGACACATTTTCAAATTCCTTAGTCGGGTAAAATAATTCTTCATCCCTGGGTCCTTCTTCTCTACTCCACTTCATCTCCTGCCCACCCCCCACACAACTTACACTCTTTATTCTTCACTTACAGCTTCCCAAAGAGTTCTATACTCTCTTTCAACCTCCAGCTTTTACACATTTTTCACCATGTTTGGATTCCTCCCGGCTAATTTCTGTTACTATTGCAAATCTCAGTTTACACATTACCTCGTCGAAGAAGCCTAATCAGCCTTTGAGAACCAATTCCTGTGGATCTTCTTCCCTGGAATCAACTGTCTCCCTCACCTTCAGGCACATTAACCCCACCCTGACAGCTCATTTCCTAACACCTGCGCTCCTCTTATACTTTGTTCATATCTTTATTAAAGCATTTATCACACCGTAATTCAGCTTTGCCCTGCTGCTCCCCCACTGTATGCAGGCTCCTTGGGGACAAAAACTATCTGGTTTCTGTGTTAGAAATCATCTGTTTTTTCTTCCATATCCCCTCCCTACCCTTCTCTGTCCTCCTGTGAGCCCCAGGAGGCTGATCTGTAGTAAATACATAAATGGAATTCAGCCACTGTAGAGAAGAGGGTGAAGTCCAGGTCAAGGTCATCATTTCACCTGCTAGATGAGCCCTTCAACCAAAGCACAGCTTCTGCCCCATGGACCTCTCCACCTGACTCATTTTTTCTTCTGGGAATTGTCTCTCCCTTTATCCCCTCAGCCTAGGCTTGATAATATCTTCCTGATGTTACTGGCTCCAGGAGACGGCACTACCCCTTGTTTTCCTGCACTCTGCCTTCCCCTTTGAAAATAGTCCCTTTATTAAATTCTCCTCAAATTACCAATTACCCAATTTAAGTTTGCCAGGACCCAATTAATTTCCTCTTTCAGTTTCTGGCAAAGATTCTAGAACATAAATGTTGAATGTATGGATGAATGAATAAATGAATTGAGGAAAACAACTCAAGCCATTGGCTAACTTGGCTTATTCATCCTTATTTCACAAGGAGAAAAAATGATTTCTCAATTTAGAACCTGAAACTCGGTCTGGCATGGTGGCTCATACCAGTAGTACCACCACTTTGGGAGGCCGAGGTGTGCACCTCAATTGAGCCCAGAAGTTTGAGACCAGCCTGGGCAACACGTTGAAACCCCTTCTCTACAAAAAAATACCAAAATTAGCCGGGAGTGGTGGCACGTGCCTGTAGTCCCAGCTACTCAGGAGGCTGAAGTGGGGAAATCAATTGAACCTGGGAGGTCGAGGCTTCGGTGAACTGTGATTACGGCACTGCACTCCAGCCTGGGTGACAGAGGGAGACCCTGTCTCAAACAAACAACAACAACAAAAGAACTTGAAATTCAAGTGAGACAGTTTTAGGGTCAGCAAAGAAGGGGATCCTTGGGACGCTTTTGGCAGAAGTCAGGTCTGGGGAATGAGAAGGAGGCTGTTGGGTAGATGGCCTTTGCTATAGCAGTCCCTGAGGTTTGCAGGGTGCTGGGCTCCCCAGAGAGAACTGTATTTCCTGCTGTGACTCTGTGCCATGCTGGGTGGGAATGCCTCTCATGCCTTCCTTTCTTTCTCTTGGTCTTTCCCCTAGAGAAGGGATTAGAAAATCACTAGATGTTTACTTCCTCCAACTTCCCACTCAAATCCAGCAACCTGAAATTCAAGCTCAAGAGGTGTGGGAGGGGAAAGCCCAGCAATCATCAAAGTAGGAGAGACTACATTCATGGGCAGATCTGGGCCAAGGCCACAGCCGGGGGGCAGGATCCTCTGAGACGTGTCATACACCACACACCCTTGTGGAGTCCTCCAATTGTCCCAGCACTGTTCAAGCTGGGAGGGACCTCAGTGCTCATTATACCATCAGAACCCAGCCCACGGAGGGGAGGCAATTGCCCAAGATCACACAGTAAGTTGGGGGCAAAGCAGGTGTCAGAACCTAGGTCACCCAGTCAATAAACTTGCCATCTCATTGCCATACCACACTGCCTCCTGAGACCAGGGGATGCTTCAAACATGTCAGGTTTCAGCAGAAGGAACAGGTTCCCAAAAGAAGAGTCCAGACAGACAGTTCAGGTCTGCTGTACTATGTGCTTTGGAAAAGAGAATTAACACTAGTCAAGCTATGGTTATACACAAGGCCCTGGCCATATATTGTCGGGGGTCAATAGTACTGGTTCCGCAACGCACACTGGGGCCTGTTGGGGGCGGTGGGGGAAGGAGACCATCAGGATAAATAGCTAACGCATGTGGGGCTTAGTACCTAGGTGATGGGTTGATAGATGCAGCAAACCACCATGGCACATATTTACCTATGTAACAAACCTGCACATCTTGCACATGTGCCCCAAAATTTAAAATAATAAAGAAAAGAAAAAAAAAAGAGTACTGGTTCTGAGCTCAAACAAATACGGGTCTGAATTTTGTGTGACCTTGAATAGGTGACTCAACTTTTCTAAGCCTGTTTCCTCGCCTGTAAAATGAAGGTTAAAAGAATACTCACCTCAAAGGATTTTTGTGGGGACTAAATAAGGTGATTTACGTAAAGCATTTAGCACATTTAAAAGCTGGCACTGAATAAGCTCTCAATATATGTTGGCAATTATTTTTCCCTATAGCAATTGTTGTATTTAATTCTCATGCCATCCTTTTAAGAGAGACAGAACATGAGCTTGGTAAGTTACTTGCTCAAATTTATGTATCCATTTATATTTGTTAAGCTCCTACCAAGGGGCCGGATTCCGTTCTGGACTCTGGGGATATGGCAATGAATAAAGGCAACAAAAATCCCTGCCCTCATGGAGCTTTCGTTGTAGTTGGGGCAGACAATCAACAAAAAGTACAAGTCAATTATATGAAATGCCAGAGGGAGATAAGTGTTATTGAGAGGCATAAAACAAGGGAGATGATGGAGAGAGGGAGGGGAGAGTTACAGTTTTAGAGAGAATGGTCATGGAAAGCCTCCACATGACGGTGATAAAGAAGCTAAAAAGGAATTATTTAGGCAGTTGGTGAGGGTATGAGAGTCCTCGGTAAGGCTTCCCTTTTAACAAAAAGCAGCCCCAAAATCATTTCTTTTCTAACAAAGAATCACCTGTAAAATCGATCTGCAGACATAAATAAGCAAGCTTGAAGCGTGCACAGGTAAATGCCGGCAGCTGTGCCGATAGGCAAGGGCTACCCGGGGCCAGGTGTGTTCAACAAGGAGGTTCCCTCTTCTCTTTTCTTTGTCACCACATGTGCAGTAGAAAGGCAGGCAACCCATGCCAGTCAGGTAGAGACTCCATCTGTACAATAAAAGATTAGGGTGAGATGGCCAGCTTCTTTGTGTGCTATGCAAATAGTGCACCTGGTCCTACCAATCTCGCAGGCCCTATGTAAATCAGATGCCACCTCCTCAAGCTCACCTATAAAACCCCGTGCATTTCACCACAGAACCAGAAAACCTACTTGGGAGCCCTTCTTTCTCTCTCTGCAGGAGAGAGAATGATTCTCTTTTCTTTCCTTCGCCTATTGAATGTCCACTCTTAAACTCACTTTTTGTACATCTGTGTCCTTGATTTCCCTGGTGTGAGACAACAGAGCTCGGATATTACCCCAGACAAATGACGCCCCTTCAATGGCATTGAGCAAGGGTGTGAAGAAGGGAAGGGGATAGACTTGTGGCTGTCAGCGGGAAGAGCATTCCAGAGAAAAGGAAGCACACGTGCAAAGGCCCCGAGACAAGCACCAAATATTGGCAGGAGAACCTGGAGGCCAGTGCTCTGAAACAGGAGTGCAGGGAGGAGACAAGGGAATTGAAGTTAGAAAACACCCTTAATTATGGTGCTGGGAGCTGAGATTTAAACTGAGAACTGGTTCCTAAGCCCTTGCTCAGCCCCATTGCAGGCTCACTAGATGACAGGCTGGTGTGATTTTTGATTCTGTTCTTTCTAGAGAGGGTTTTGTGTGGTCCAACACTGGATACCAGAGAGGGGGCTGAAGAATTCCATTTCCAAATAAGTGTAATGTCTCTATCTTCGGAACCAAAAATCGGAATATACATTTCAATAAGTACATGAACTTATAAGCAGGCAGGACAGAACATATGAAAGTAGGGCATCCAAGATATGCAGGACCTTGAATGAGCACAAAAGCTTTTCTGTCCCTAAGATCCTCAGGCACTTTACCTGTATCCACCTCTAATAAGAACCACTTCCTTCCTTGGCCTGGGGAGGAGCAAGCAGGGATTCTTTAAAGTCCTCTACCTGCCAGGGCAACAGCGAAGTCCAAGCAGGCAGAAGGCAGGGGCAGGGGTTAGGTGGCCGGGAGTCCCAGAGACCCAGTCCTGACTCCGGTACACTCTCAGAACCCTCTGAGTGCCTTACTTTCCCTCCTCCAGCAAGAGGCCCTCCATCTGCCCACCCACCTCCCAGGATATTCCTAGGAAGGATCAAAGAGGACCTCTTGAAAGGGCTGGCTCCCACTCCAGATAATTGCTAGGTAAACGCACCGTGTGTTTAGGATGTAATGGGCCAGTGCAGACAGAGCTGAACAGAGGAAATTGCTCACTTCAGGGAGGGGCAGGAACTCTTCCAGGCCATTACGGTCCACTAAGTAAGCTGCCTTTGCCAAGGTGAAATGGCTCCCTGATGACTTGAAGAGTGAACTGTCTCCTACCATTTCACACTGCATTTTGGTTACTGAGCTGTGATGCTCCCCTTCTCTCTCCACGAAACCTCTGCAGCAGGGTCGCCATCACCCTTCCGGCAGAAAGACTGGGAAAACAAGCCACTGATTTCAAAGAGGGTGCAAATTTATGTGGAAGGAGGTAGGGGAGGGAGGGTGAGAGAGAGACTACTCTGGAGCTTAGTAAGGGACCTCGGGGTTACACCAGAAGGGACTCTGTGCTGGGTTCCAGGCCTGATTATTTCTTTTTTTTTTTTTGAGACAGAGTTTTACTCTTGTCATCCAGGCTGGAGTGTAGTGGTACAGTGGCGTCAACCTCCTCCTCATGGGTTCAAGTGATTCTCCTGCCTCAGTCTCCCGAGTAGCTGAGATTACAGGTGCCCACCACCACGCCTGGCTAATTTTGTATTTTTAGTAGAGACGGGGTTTCACCATGTTGGTCAGGCTGGTCTCGAACTCCTGACCTCAGGTGATCCACCTGCCTCGGCTTCCCAAAGTGCTGGGATTACAGATGTGAGCCACTGCACCTGGCCCCTGGTTATTTCTTGATGCCATGCATCAGCTGAGTGGCTTTGAGGAAGTCAGTTCATGACTCCAGCCCTCAGATTTCTCATGTAGAAAATGAGAAGATAGGCCGGGCGCGGTGGCTCAAGCCTGTAATCCCAGCACTTTGGGAGGCCGAGACGGGTGGATCACGAGGTCAGGAGATTGAGACCATCCTGGCTAACACAGTGAAACCCCGTCTCTACTAAAAAATACAAAAAATTAGCCGGGCGAGGTGGTGGGCGCCTGTAGTCCCAGCTACTCGGGAAGCTGAGGCAGGAGAATAGCATAAACCCGGGAGGCGGCGCTTGCAGTGAGCTGAGATCCGGTCACTGCACTCCAGCCCGGGCGACAGAGCGAGACTCCGTCTCAAAAAAAAAAAAAAAAAAGAAAATGAGAAGATAATTGCTTAGTTCATACCCAGCTCTAAATTTCTGTGATTTTAGGCAGAAGAAGAGATTGCATGGAGCATTTTAGTGACTGGGATGGCTCATGACTGGGCTGAGATGATGGACCTTTGTTTCAGATCCAGAAACCTCTTCACCTGAACCTCATTGCCACAAGCCAGACCGAGACCTAGACAGGGATTTTCACACCAACAACAAAAAACACACTTAAAGAGCCTGATTATTTTTACCTGGAGCTTGGAGGCCCAGAGGAAAAACATACAAATAGGACTAGGTACACACACACACTCAGCTTCTGAATTTTAATATCAGAAGATCATTACCATAAGCTGCATCAACATCTTGGGATCCCAACTAGTGCCAACTAAGCCTTCTCGCTTAATTACATGCTTAGAGCACTACAATTTAAAATACTGGCAACCATGTTCTGTGTAATTAAAAACAAACTCACAAACAGGCCTTACTTGTGCCTCTAATATGTTGTTAAGAGTTTGTCCCTGCTGCTCACCCACTTTCCTGGGAACACTGCTTTTCGCCAAAGAGCCTCAGTCTCCAAATCCCAAATGCCTGTCAGTTACCCTCCAGCTTCTGTCAACAGGCCCATGGCCACGTGTCATGAAAACCAACAGCTTTGCTTATTCCCACTCTGAGCTTCCAGATAACTATGCCTCCATTAATCCCTACTGAGGAACACAAAATTCCTCAACTGCACTGGGGATACTGAGAGGATTTTGCATCATCAGTAGCTTTGAAAGTTGGAAGTGAAGTATCGGATTCTAGCCATGATTGGCCTTCATTCATTAATCAGTGCTGCTTTCTCTACCTTTCCAGGTTTATGAGCAGAAACCATTGCTTCAGAGGTACTCACCATCAACCAGAATCATGGGGGACAGAGCACCATGAACTCAGCGAGCAAAGAGAACACTGGGGGGTATTCTTGGGGATGCAATCTCCACATCAAATCCATCGGCAAGACCTGGATGTTCTTGGAAATGTTGAAACACTGAAAATGTTGAACATAAATCTTCTCCCCATCTCCAGTATCAACACCCAACTGAGGCCACCATCATTTCTTGGGTTTGGATGGACAATTGCAACAGCCACCTATGACTGCTGTGACTTTTTCTATAACTCCAGTTAGTCCATCCTCCACTCCGCAGCCTGAATGATCTCTTCAAAATTCACAGTAGATGATGACACCCCAGTGGAAAATGTTGATTGCCTTCTACTTAGAATAAACCTCAAATTCTTTACTGTGGCCTACAAGACGCTCAGTGCAATCCTCGCTGGATGGGCTCCTCATTTTTTAAGTCTCAGATTAAATTTGCGGTTCTCAAAAGGCAGCAATTTTGCCCTTTAAGAGACATTTGGCAATGTTGGGAGATATTTTTGGTTGTCATAAATGGAAGTCAGGGGGTGCCACTGGCATCCAGTGGTCAGAATAGTCCCCTACCGCAAAGAATTGCCTGACGGTATTTTGTCAGTGTGCCAAAGTTGAGAAATCCTGCCTTTAAGTCACTTTCTTATAGTGACTTTACATCTTTATCTCAAATTGGTTCCCATCCCCTATGCTCTTCATACCTCTAACCACAATTTGCAATTCTCTTCTTACTGTCATTTACATACATGTAAGCTCCACATTCTGGGCTAGAGACGAAGTATGTCATGTCCAACTTTGTTGTCTCAACACATACCACTTAGCAGATGCTCAATACCTATTGTAGGAAGAAGAAGGGCAGGAAGGGGAAAGGGAAAGAAGAAAGGGTAGTTAAGGTGAAGCAGCACCCCCGCCCTTCTGAGCCCCTTTCAGTATCATACTGACTCTCATCTTCATGTGGAAAACCTGCCATTAGACTTGGCCAGTTGCGCTGATTATGTTTTACTGGAGAACAAGCCCAGTGGACTAGGAAAACACTTTAAAACTCAATTGTGGGGCAGGGTGGGGGGTGGGGGCATTGCCATGAAAATGTTTAGATTTCTTCAGTATTGACTTTGTTTTGTCAAACAAGTCCTCTTGAGGATAGGGACCATGTCTATTTCAGTCTCCGCTGTAGCTCCAGCAACTTGCATAGAGCATAGCACAGAGATAGTGGGTTCCCCAAAAGTGTTTGTGAATGTGTGAGTACTCCCCCCGCCTGCAGGGGAGGGAGGGTTGATACCCCACTGCACCC
Source organism: Piliocolobus tephrosceles (assembly GCF_002776525.5). Lineage (NCBI taxonomy): Eukaryota > Metazoa > Chordata > Mammalia > Primates > Cercopithecidae > Piliocolobus > Piliocolobus tephrosceles. Next base: position 35,826,859 of record NC_045439.1, on the reverse strand, counting down.
ACTTCTTCAGCAGCTCATGAACCCACTTATGAAGCCAGCCTTCAGGTCAGACTCTTGCTTTTCTTCTTATTAGTGGCCCTTAAAAGAGCATTACCAATAAAAACTTCAGCTCTAAGGCCAGGCGCGGTGGCTCACGCCTGTAATCCCATCACTTTGGGAGGCCGAGGTGGGTGGATCACAAGGTCAGGAGATTGATACCATCCTGGCTAACACGGTGAAACCCCGTCTCTATTAAAAATACAAAAAAATTAGCCGGGCGTGGTGGCGGGCGCAAGTAGTCCCAGCTACTCGGGAGGCTGAGGCAGGAGAATGGCGTGAACCCGGGAGGTGGAGCTTGTAGTGAGCCGATAGCGCACCACTGCACTCCAGCCTGGGTGACAGAACGAGACTCCGTCTCAAAGAAAAAAAAAAAAAAACTTCAGCTCTGGAAAGGAATTCTAGCCTTTGTCAGCTATTTCCGACAGCCCTTGAAAGAAAAATAAATTTGGCTCCAAGTTTTCCCATGCCTGTTTATAGTTCCTCACACAAAGCTCTGCCGTTTATCCAATTTTGTCACCCGAGAGACCCAGCTACCTCTATCTCAGAAGTAGCCTCTCCTGTCCCCACCTCAGCAGCCTCCACTCCAACTTCCTCTTCCCCAGTTAAGGCTTCCAAGAACCCATGAGGCTAAGCTGCAGGCTGTGAGGTTTCTATAGTGCACTCTTTCCTGGAATGACTCTGCCTAAATTTCACTTTTAAGTCTCAGAGTCATGTTATGTTATTAGCAACACAAAATGAAAAAGATTGAACCCTTTCAGTTTAATCTGCTGAGTTTCTGAGGCTGCAGGGAACTCCTCCAAGGAATGTGCTTAGCTTTTGTTAGAGGAAGTTAAAAAAGAAAAAGAAAGAAAGAAAGCCCAACATATTATTTGGCATAAATCTGCTAATCTAATTTAGATTGTAGAAACCTATTGATTAGGTTCCCAGGCCTGTCACTTTTTTCCAATAGCGACTACAAATACCACTGCCATTAGGAAATTTCATATCATAAAACTCACTACTATGATCCCACTTTTATATTTTCCCTCTCTCCCTCTCTCTTCTGCCCTCTCTCCCTTTCTCTCACGCGCACACAAAAGCTGTTCGTTATTCTCATCAGCGCCATCTGGTGGTGTTTCAAATGTTCCAGTACCCTTTAAAAACGTATTAAAAAAAAAAAAAAAAAAGATTGAAGACCCCAAAGAGCACCTGAGTATGTGTCATATCTATCACAGTTATCCTATTCAAAAATGAAACTGGTCGGGCATGGTGGCTGACGCTGTAATCCCAACACTTTGGGAGGCCAAGGTGGGCGGTTCACTTGAGGTCAGGAGTTTGAGACCAACCTGGCCAACATGGTGAATCCCCGTCTCTACTAAAATTACAAAAATTAGCCAGGCGCGGTGGCAGGCACCTGTAATCCCAGCTACTCGGCAGACTGAGGCAGGAGAATTGCTGGAACTGGGAGGCAGAAGTTGCAGTGAGCTGATATTGTGCCACTACACTCCAGTCTGGGCAACAGAGCAAGACTCTATCTCTAAAAAGAAAGAAAGAAAAATGAAACTGAAAAAATTTGGAAAACATTTATTGATCCATTTTAAAATAACAATAATAAATGTTTAACGTAAATAACATTTACGTTATTTTTAATGAAATTTTAATGAAAAATTTTAATGAATTTTTTATGAAATTTTAATGAAAAATATCTGTTTTTTTCCAAAACAAAAACAAATTTAGGAAGAGTGGCATTATTTTACATTTTTGCACATCTCTTTAATGTCTGACTTAAAAGATACCTAAAGTTTCATATCTGCTTCTGTGTTCAATCTGTTCCAATATCTTGTTTTAGTTAAAACATAAGAAGAAAATCTGGCCTCACACAGATACGTAGTTGGAAAAGTAATGAGTATTTTAATAGCCTTTGAAGATCATTGTGGTTATTCTTCTTTGATACTATTCCAAAACTCCACAAGTTATGGCTTCTTAAAAGTTAGTTGGAATGGAGAATCTGAAACCACATCCATGAACTTTTGGTACTGTTATGCTAAAACCTGCTGTTCTATCTTGGACTTTGAATGCATTTTTTAAAAATTATTATACTTTAAGTTCTAGGGTACATGTGCACAACGTGCAGGTTTGTTACATATGTATATATGTGCCATGTCGCTGTGCTGCACCCATCAACTGGTCATTTACATTAGGTATATCTCCTAATGCTGTCCCTCTCCACCCCGCCCCCACCCCACGACAGGCCCTGTGGTGTGATGTTCCTCTTCCTGTGTCCAAGTGTTCTCATTGTTCAGTTCCCACCTATGAGTGTTCACACATGTTTTTCCTCACCCTAGGGCAAACTAAATAGCACAGGCAGGACCCAGCTGGAAGCACCCACTTCATCTCCCACCTATGTAAAAATTCATCTTTTTTTGCCTACCAGTTACTGCCTGACACCAGTGCTTATCACAAAGAAAAGGCTGCAACAACAAGTGCTCCCATGAGATAAGGAATTTAAGGTAAGTGAGCTGGCAGAGGATAAAATCCCCTTCACCCAGCTGCTTCCAACACCTGGCTTCTCCATTAACACCACCTCCCAGGACTATTTAAGTCTTCCTCATCTTCCAGGTCTCAACTTGGACATCACTTCTCACCTCTTGTCTGCCTATTTGTGCCTATCTCTCTCTGTCTCTCCATATAGGACATGTAGATATAAAGACAGAGATAGATATAGACAGATAGATATTGAAATATAGATTATCATACTGCCTTAATTGCTGGGTAAGCTGATTTTCCCCGCTAGATGGCAAAATAAAAAAAGTGGCCGTCATTTTCTGTCCCATTCACCCTCAGGGGTTTTAAAACACAGAGATGATGTGTTTGAGCATTAGCTAAGGACATGCTTTTAGATGGGGAATGCCTTTCCATACAGCGCCCCCCCCCCACTGCATCTTACTGTCATAAGAGTGCCTCACTCGTTGACCTGTGTGCTCCCACACAGAACTGGAATTTGCCAGTTACATTGTAACTGGGACCAGAGTAGGCCCTTGATAACCACTTGTCAGAGGATCAGAGGGATGAGTCTTTTCTTTTCAGGTTGGGTAAAGCACAGAACTAGGTGGGAATTGATGCTACTTTATCAGGCCACTCCGCACTAGCCATGGCCCTCAGGATGTCTCTCCATCTGCAGGTGTCCCGTGGTTCTTGGTACGCTTCTCCACTGCATCCTAGCATGTTCAGTCTCACCAGGGAGACTGTCATCTTCTGGGGATGAAATGTGGTCTCTATTCCTTTCTTCTCTTTCCCGTCTTGCCTTGTCTCCTTCCCTCACATTTGACCACTTATTTAATTTATTTTTTTTAGACGGAATCTCACTATATCACCCAGGCTGTGGTGCAGTGGTGCGATCTCGGCTCACTGCGACCTCTGCCTCCCAGGTTCAAGTAATTCTTCTGCCTAAGCCTCCCGAGTAGCTGGGACTACAGTCACAAGCCATCACACCTGGCTAACTTTTGTGTGTTTTGTATTTTTAGTAGAGACAGGGTTTCACCACATTTGCCTGGCTGGTCTCGAACTCCTGACCTCAGGTGATCCACCAGCCTCTGCCTCCCAAAGTGCTGGGATTACAGGCATGAGCCACGGCACTTGGCCTGACCACTTAATTTGGTGACCACTTACAGGTTGCAGTCTTCTTAGACACCAGGGCAGATAGTCAGAAAGACAATTCATAAAGAGGATAATACTCTCTCAAGCATAAGGCCTTCATTCCTGGAAAATTAAGTGTTTCAGGAAGCAGAGAAGTGTTGAATCTTAGGGGTGGGGAAGGACTGGAGGCAGGGAAATTGTGATGGGAAGGTAGACTGGGGTCAGATTGGGTGGGGTCCTTAAGGCCGTGCTCAAGAATGTGGATCCTTTCCTGCAGGCGTTGGGCATGGCATGATCCAACCTGTGTTCCAGGAGCACATTTCCTAGGGCTGATCTTTCTCAAGCCTCCCCATTGCCCTTCCATCACAAAGAAGTGTTCAGGGCCTCCCACTGAGACCCCACAACAGGCTCCCCTGGTTGGATGGCAGCAGTGTGACCAATGATTGAGAGGAGGAGGGGATAGAGCAGTAGACCCCCACCCTTATCTCCACCCCACCCCCTTATGCCAAAACATGTTCTCCAGCTTGAGCTAGTTGGACTAGATTGGGTGGGGACCAAGGGCTCAGAGGATTAGGATATCAGCCCCAGCCTTGAATGATGCACATTCCACAGGCGGGTAAACAGGGTGTGGTGGACCCAGGCCTCGTGTAGCTCCTTTCACAGAAGGGTGTGCACTTGTGTTGTAGGAACGTGCTGTTTGCCTGTGCAGGACCTGACATCCCTAACCAGCTGTGCCCCTAGGAAACCCCCACAGCACCTCCTTCTTAGAACGTTCTCTGTTCATGTGCCCTCCCTGGATTCTGCTAGCAGTCTGCACGTGCTCACCATTCCAGCACCATCTCTCCACTGGAAGGAAGGGATGAAGAAAGGGGTGAGGAGGAACAGGAAGTTGGCCCTAGTTCTACCTTCCATAAGCAGGGCTTCTGGAATCACCTTGTTATACTGCTCAGGGTGGGGGACAACCTTGAAGCCAGTGGCCTCTGGAACACCTGCAAAGGAACCTGGTTAGCATGGGAAAGCATCCTCAAACTACTTTATTTGCCATTGTTTTGCTGAATAGAAAAGTAACATATATTCATTTTTTTAAAGTTTAATAAATTCCAAAAGAACATTTTAAAACCATCTATGATACCTCCCCATGAAGATAACTGACTTTCTCCCAGTCTTTTTCCTGTGCCTATCAGGTGTATATTTTTTTAAATGTAAATATATTTTCTGTATATAATGGGGATCAAATTGCTTTTGAAATTTTTTGTATCCTATCATTTAGCTTATCATGAACATTTTCACATTTTCTTATTCATGAAAAATTTAACTTCATGAATAACCTATTCATGAATAATCTAATGGCCACATAATATCTCACATGGTCCATTATAAAACTAGCGCTAGGAACCCAGGGTGAGGCATTACAAGGTTTACTTTTTTAAAAAAGGTGGAGACAGAGTTGTGCTGCCTGAGAGGGAGCATCTCGCCATCTCCTGCCTTGGTATCTTTTATTCTTTAGGACCCAGCTCAGGTTCTGTCTTCTCCACGGAGTGAAGCCCCAGCTCAGGCTAAACCCAGCCCACGGTGCTCCTTTAGCACCCCGTCACGGCGCTTACTACATTATATTAAACAGATTTCTTCATATTTTGGTCTCTCTCACCAGACCATATAGTCTTTGAGAACCTGGCTAAAGAAGCTGCAACTCTCTAGTGTCCAGCTGGTACCTAGCACAGGAAGGCCCTCAATAAATGCCTTGAAAAGCAGAGTTTAAGCAACCCCCTGTTGTTGGGCATTTAGACAGTTTCCAGTTTGTGAAGAGAGCCTTCTTGCTCTCACTGTATCAGATTCCATGTTGTTGGGTGAGGAAGAGGGTGGAAGAAGACCCAAATTCTTATTTGGGTCATTTGTAGTCTCTTGAGTGATCCTGTAAATAACGTGGGATGACTTGTAAATCTTTATCTGCATTCAACTCAGTTTTTTTTTTTTTTTTTTTTTTTTTTTTAAGACAGGAGTTTCGCTCTTGTTGCCCAGGCTGGAGTGCAATAGTGCGATCTCGGCTCACCGCAACCTCTGCCTCCCAGGTTTAAGTGATTCTCCTGCCTTACTCAGCCTCCCAAGTAGCTGGGATTATAAGCATGTGCCATTACACCGGCTAATTTCGTAATTTTAGTAGAAACGGGGTTTCTCCATGTTGGTCAGGCTGGTCTTGAACTCCAGACCTCACGTGATTCACCCGCCTCGGCCTCCCAAAGTGCTGGGATTACAGGTGTGAGCCACTGCGCCCAACCCCAACTCAATCTTATGATACAAACGCAGACACCAGAATCAGACAAGTCACAGCTCCACTATTTGCCAGTTGTGTGGTCTTGGGCACATTACTCAACCCTCTGGCCCTCACTTTCTTCAATGTAAAATGGAGATAATAATGGACCTACTCTTAAAGATGTTGAAATATTGTAAATGAGATAACATAGGTTAGGTCTTAGTGCAATGGTTAACACACTGAACTAGTTTTTATTACTATAGAGCAGTAACGGAATTACTAGGCCTGTGTTGTAGTTCTTAATACCATATGGCCAAGCTGCTTTCCAGAAACATGTAGCAATTTGTGTACATATTAACAGTATATCGTGCCTGGCTGGGTGACCTAGCTCATGTCTGAAATCCCAGCACTTTGGGAGGCCGAGGTGGGGAGATCACCCGAGATCAGGGGTTTGAGACCAGCCTGGCCAACATGGCAAAACTCCATCTCTACTAAAAATATTAAATTAGCTGGGCATGGTGGCATGTGCCTGTAGTCCCAGCTACTGGGGAGGCTGAGGCAGGAGAATCACTTGAACCCAGGAGGCAGAGGTTGCAGTGAGCTGAGATCACACCACTGCACTCCAGCCTGGGTGACACAGCAAGACTCTGTCTCAACAAAACAAAACAAAAACAGTATGGCACCTTTCCATATGGCACCAGCAAGTAGATTGGTCAATTTTTCATCTTTGCCCAGTTGGCTTTACAAAGGTTTTCTGGATCCTGGTCAAACTAACCTCAAGGTTCAGCAAAAGGTCAGCCCTGCCCTCACAATCCAAGCATCCAGCACAGAACCCCACCTCAGAGTCACCCCTCCCCAGGTGTCAGAGAAAAGGGCAAAGAGGTCAGGGAGAAACGAAAGGTTATATTCACGCATGAGGGTGTCTATTTAAGTTCAGAACTCATTTTTTCCACCTGCAGCTGAGTGATGAAATAGAGGATTCAAGCAGTGAAGAATAGCCTCAAACAAGATTCATCCTGTCTGCTTTTATCCTCATCCCCACCTAACACAAAATCATGGAAAGTGAGAGCACAAAGGCTGCTTTGTGATCAGCTTGCTCCAGAAGAGGACCAGCGAGGTTAAGTGCCTTGCCAAGGTCACACAGCTGACAAGTGCCATTAAGAGCATCAGAGCCGGCCGGGCGCGGTGGCTCAAACCTGTAATCCCAGCACTTTGGGAGGCCGAGACGGGTGGATCACAAGGTCAGGAGATCGAGACCATCCTGGCTAACATAGTGAAACCCCGTCTCTACTAAAAAATACAAAAAACTAGCCGGGTGAGGTGGCGGGCGCCTGTAGTCCCAGCTACTCGGGGAGGCTGAGGCAGGAGAATGGTGTAAACCCGGGAGGTGGAGCTTGCAGTGAGCTGAGATCCGGCCACTGCACTCCAGCCTGGGCCACAGAGCGAGACTCCGTCTCAAAAAAAAAAAAAAAAAAAGAGCATCAGAGCCACAAGGAATCTGTGACCCATAGCCAGCAAGTCTTATTCACATGTCTACAACTCCATGTGTTTGTCCTCTTAGCTCCATTCACAACGTCACCAGGAATGTCAGCATGGTTAGTGGTAGGGAGTAGGAGACAGCACATACTCACAAGCGACTCTGAAAGCCAAAATCCATGAGCTATGCGAAAGTCAACCGTGAGCAGAGACTGCACCGTTCGGCAGTGTCATTCACAAAGGCCCCCATGATCCTGCTGGAGGCTTCTCACCCACCTCCTCTTTTCTGCAGCATTTCCATCTTTCTCCAATTATTTTTTCCCTATGAAAACTCCCTGGAAACAGCCCAGTTACTTAAGCATTCAGTTTAATTAAAAAGAAAAAAGAGGCACAGTGGTTCACGCCTATAATCCCAGCACTTTGGGAGGCCAAGGCAGGTGGATCACCTGAGGTCAGGAGATCAAGACCAGCCTGGCCAACATGGTGAAACTCCATCTCTACTAAAAATACAAAAAATTAGGTGGGCGTGGTGGTGGGTGCCTGTAATCCCAGCTACTTGAGAGGCTGAGGCAGGACAACTGCTGGAACCTGGGAGGTGGAGGTTGCGGTGAGCTGAGATGGCACCACTGCATTCCAACCTGGGCAACAGAGCGAGACTCCGTCTCAAAAAAACAAAACAAAACAGGAAAGGATGCATTTACAAAGAACCACAACAAACCAGAGGTAATCGTTGTAACAGTTTTATTCAAGTCTCTGTGTGCTCTGGCGTTGAGACCAGGCTGAGATCAGCATTACACTGTAATACAATAAGAGGTTTAGCCATTGAACCAAGCCTGCTTGGCATCCCTAGTTAACAATTTACAGTACCTTGAAAGAAAAAAAAAGCCAAAGGAAAGAACCTGGTAAGTTTCCTTCAGAACTTTTTCATCTTTAAATATTGTTGACAACATACAATAACTTAAATCCCAAAGCAAAGTGGGAATTCAAGGACACGGGGTCAGGACACATGGACAAGACATTGGAGCAGAGAAGGTCTAGGAATAAAAACTAGTAGCTAATTACAGAGGAACCAAACAAACACATACGTGAACTTTCACTTCACCTAGACTTAAAAGCCCTAAGGGGGAGGAAAAATCCCAAAGAAAGCTTTTCTGTGAACTAAGTAAAACCCACCTCCAACTCTTTTCCTTAATCCTCTAAAAGCCTTAGACTGTAACATATCTGGGTTTCGGCAGGGAGTGGCTGTGGGCGAATGTGCAGGATGCGTAGGGAGGGACATCAGAGAAGAAAGTAAGCAAGTTCATCACCGCCCTTCTTTGCTACAACTGGGTATCAAGGGCATGTGGCTCAATGCGACAAAGAGGCAAAAGCCTGACCTCAAGCGCCCAGGGAGGAGACACAAGCTATAGTAAGGCTTCCAAGCTTCAGAGACTGACAGAAAAGTGAGGAGAAGCTGGAATGAAGAGCAGCAACAGGGCACCTGCAGGCTGGAAACAGAGGAGAGAGGCTCACGGCCTTCAATGGTGTTGGGAGAAGAGCTACAGAATTGACATGTCCAGTTCCCGTGTGCTTCAAACCCCTGGAGTCATGGAGAAGAAACAGGGAGAGGAAGGCAGCCAGCAGCATCGAGGATGTCAGCTGAGACCTGCGAGGGTGCAAGTCCGGTCACAGGCAGACGACAGGCAAGCCAAGGACACAACTCCTCCTTGGGCAAAGGGCAATATCAAAACCTAGGTGGACCTGAGCTAGGCCAACTTTATCTCAAGGGCTTCTAAGCAGTGGCTTAGAAATGTGCTTAGAGGAAAAAGACAGGTGACTTTGCAACCCAGCAGATTCGCAACTGGCTTCCTAGCAGTGTGACCCTGGGCAAATTAGAGTCATCAGAGCCTTGGTTTCCACATCCTTAGATGGGGGTAATACCCACATCCCAGAATTATTGTAAGGAGTCAAAAATTACATATATATGTGAATCACTAGGACAGCAGCGCCCCCCCACATGGAAAAATATTATCATGTATTATCAGTCTTCATAAGTAGGCTGGGATACATCTACACCTCAGTCTGATGGTGATGAAGAGCCACAGCCAGCATGGCATCAGAACTGGAGGTAGAGATAAACGATAAGAATGAAATAAAGACAAGAGAAGATGAGGAGGGTGGTGGAAATGATACTAGCAGAGAATGTGATGGCCAAATTCTGAAGACTCACTGGGCAGGCACAGAGCTAGGGATCGTGGCTCTTGGCATGCCAGGGAGTGAAAAAGCCTCCATTCACTTCAGTCCCTTCTGAAATCTGGAGGAGAGAATGAATGAAGTTCATTCACTTCTGGAATTCAAACATGTTCCAAAGAGGTTTAAGATGAGAATCTAAAGGAGCCTCTCTGCCGTAATCACTTCCCTTCTCCAGGGAACACACACACACACACAAGTACCCTCAGGGCTGCAGAGAGTCAGATAGGCAGCCAGAGAACACCAAGGAAACGTCACACCCAGGTGTAGATCCAAAGTTAAAAGCTCCTAGATGTTTCATTGCTGTAAGTCTACACACTCCTATTTAAACGGGAGCACCCCCCAGAGAGCTGCTGCCTCACTCAGGACTTGAGGGGAAGGGCAAGAAAAAAAACATAAAACGTATTTCACAGTGGTACCTAAGCCCCTCTCACAGAGGGCAGGCAGGGCTGTGTCTAGAGTGGAGTGAGGCCCTCGCCTTGGGTTAAAATTTAAGGGGGCGCCAAAAAACAAAGAACCTCAGTAATCAAGCTAAATCATATTCCAATGCAATATTTTTTAAAAATCAGAGTTATTGAAAAATTCCACGATGAATACAGTATCAAAATTTTAAGTCAGGTTTTGTCTGGGTTGGTGTCCAGGTGTGAAGGATCTCAGGAAGGGGCAGCATACTACTTCTGAAACCTGGCCTTGGACTTCAGTGAGTGTAGGGCAAGGAACGATGACGTCCCTGGGGCCCTCGCTCCCCAAGGCTCCGCTTGTGACTACTCTGACCTCTAGGTTCAGAATGCCCAGACGTCTATCCCTCATGTCCTGGTAGGAGAGGCCTGTCTGTGCACCCCTGGAATTGTATTCTGCTGTCCAATCCTGAGACACCTAACTAGTTAGACACCTATCTCGATAGACACCTATAATGTCCACATCTGCCAATCAGCCTAGTAAAACTAGGAGGCCAGGTCAGACCAGACAGGTAGGAAGATGGGTTAGGGGAAAGGCGGGTCTGTTTCCAAGGGTTAACAAAGAGTGGTGTGGAAAAACTCAGCTCCCACAACCAGCTGGGCCCCAAGGCTCTTCTCCCTTTCCAGCTCAAGGCCCAAAGCAGGCTCCCTGTAGGGGATGGGGAACCACAGGCAGTAAGAATCAGGAAGGACCAGTCCTACTGGCTTCTGATCATGAAGTGAGCCCAAAATGCTGAAGAGCAAAGCCAGGGTTCCCTAGGTAGTTTACGGAGGCCATGGTACTTCCAGGGCCCAAGACGGGAAATGAATGAGGAAGCGGGTGGACATGACTGTCAATATCTCATCAGGACAAAATGAGAAACAGCATTCTGAGAGGAAGTCCATAAGAGACTCACCTGGCCCGCAGAGCTACCCAGAAGTCCCGGGCTGAGTCACACTAATTAGGCACCTCAGCCCTGTTCATTAGCCTTAATCGACAGGATTTCAGCTTCCTCCTCCTGCCTTCCAGCACCAGCACCTGAAGTGGTGAGCGCCCACCCAGGTAGCAATGCCAGGGAAAAGCCCAGCAATAGCAATGGATTTTCCTTTCACATGGGAATTTTCATTAATTTGAATTCCTAATCTAGGAATATGCTGATCCGAAAGAAGAGATGCATTTGGTAATGTCTTTCTAATAATAGTATACCTTGACAAAGACAAGTCATTCTCAGACCTAAAGCCAGAGAGAGAGGCAGGTACATTAGGGTGAACCCTATGTAACAGCTGATATTTGACTGTTTTTGACATAAAACCGTACATATATTTCATACATACGCACACTTTTCTGTACCAAGGGAAGTGATCTGGCAAGGCTGCAGTTTCTGTGCAGGACTCATGGTTCCAGGACCATACATTTTAAAGTTAGAAGGGCTTCAGGAGGGAAAGTGATGGCATCGTCCCCAGTTCACAGTAGGCTTCTGAAGTCCAGAGAGGGGAAAAGATGTGTGCAAATTCACACACCCAGGAAGTAGGCAGCTTTGATCACCAGGTTCCTGCCAACATGGTTTCAACCCCAAGGTGTGCCATTCACGGCCATCCAGTCTTCAGTGTCCTCTGCTCTTTGCTTTGTTAAAAGTGAGCTGGATGAGTTAGGATTGCTCAGGAGGTATCTCCTTCACACAACAGAAGGAGGAGAGAGGGAGGACTATAATGAGAGGACCACAGAGGCAAAAGGGTTCATGAAAAGTCAGGTCTAGATGTCCTAGGGGTATCTCATTGTGTCCCTGAGCAACAGTAGCCTGAGGGAAAGGGGGCTTAGTGACCATGACACATATCCCAAGGGTAAGGAGACCCTTTTCCAAAGATTCTTCCAGGAACTGGGATGATTCCAGGCTCTAAACAAATCAGACTGATGACCCCAAGAAATGAGAGACAACCAACTGTCACTCTGATGTTGCTACCAACCTCCCTCTCCCATTTCCTTCTCTGTAAGACACAAATGGTGAGGATGACATTGGCAGACAGCGTCCGACAGGTTAAGCGGGGGAATTAGGAAAGAATGCTTGTCAATACCAGGTGCTACATAAATGTGGCAGAAGGGCATGGGCCTGACGGGGGCTCCCATTAGTCATGCTCAGCCACCTCCAAATCACTCCTCTTCCAGAAGCCAGAGGATGAAAGAAAAGGCAAGGTCCCTCAAGGCAAAGGTGACGAGAGCCACACTCTCAACTTCAGCAATTCATCCTGTAGAGATGAAGGAGCTGGCAAGGAGCTACGGTGCTTCACTGACCTTCTGATACATACACCCAACCCCCTTGAGAGGAAAGCATGTGATGATTGCTTTTAAAGGAAGGAAATCTGAGAGAGGCTAAAGAGACAAGCCTATGGCCACATAGCAAAAGCAGAATGATGAATGCGGCCAACCTGTTCAGTTCTGAGCCTGGTGGCATCACTCAGCAATTAGTCCAAGCCACTTTTTCATTTCTCTTCATTTGAATTTTCATCTTTAAGCATTTCCCCTTCTCTACTAGCAAGTGTATCAAATGTACAAGGAAAATGATGTCATTTTGCAAAGGTCAGGAGGAAAAGTTAGCACTATTCTGAGTTGTCCAAATGTAAGGTATCATTGTGGCTATTATTGTTACCACCAGACCCTAGGGATGCCACAGGATGCCAAGTAAAGAAGATCCGCCAAAGCCTCTCAGAAATAACATACAGATAACCGAGGTATCTACTCAGCCTCCTGGCAGCAGTCTGGATTCCCAAGGGGGTCAACAAGGGACAATCCGAATCAGCGGAAGGAGCTGAAGAACCCAAGAAGCAGGGGCAGAGAACAGTAACTGTTCCTACCATCATCTTCCATGAAGTTGAGCACCTGCCAGGAGCAGAAGGAATGTGTCTTTGTGCAAAGGGAAGGCAGGGGAAAGGGGGGCCGGCTACGGCCACTCAAGTGGCTTCATTCACAGCTTCCGGGCCTGCTCCTGACCAGGACCACAGAACAAGGGAACCCAAGTGAAGAGAAAGCCACTGAGAGCTGCTACTACAATACAGATCCTTAGCCCATCTCCAGCCTTGCCCCACAGAGAGAGTGCAGCAGTCAGGACCCATCAGAGACCAGGTGTGTAGGAGTTGAGAGATGGTAACTGTTCCTTTTTCATGGATGCTCACAGTAGCACCTTTAGATAACCCTGCTTTTGGCATCTTTCAGGTACAATTATTTCCTCAGCAAAGACCCAGCCTTCCTTTATCTTTCCCCACAGTAGACAAGTAAGGATGGTATTCAACCTGTCACTCAATGGCAGGTGACCATCATTCAGTTTACACTACATCATACACTACATACATCTAGAAAGACGGCTGCAACCTAACACAATTGCAAAAGTTAAAAATGAGCAAAGGAAAAATCTCTGCCTCATACCACAGAGCATTGTGTACAGGCAGCATGGTCTGGAGGGCCGTAAGAGTGCCATTTAGTGAAGCCAAGGATATACAGATGTGTTCATGGCTTAGCCTGAGATAATGGAGGGCTTGGGGGAAGGAAGGCACAGAAGAGACTTTTTTTTTGAGATGGAGTTTCGCTCTTGTTGCCCAGGCTGGAGTGCAATGGCGCGATCTTGGCTCACTGCAACCTCCGCCTCCCAGGTTCAAGCGATTCTCCTGCCTCAGCCTACCGAGTAGCTGGGATTACAGGCATGTACCATCACGCTTGGGTAATTTTTTTTTGTATTTTTAGTAGAGACGGGGTATCTCCATGTTGATCAGACTGGTCTCAAACTCCTGACCTCAGGTGATCCACCCGCCTCTGCCTCCCAAAGTGCTGGGATTACAGGCGTGAGCCACCGCGCCCGGTCAGAACAGACTTTGTATGTACTTCTCCCCGTCAAGAATGAAGAACAATCATTTGGTTGCCTGGAACTGCTGGTAAGATTCACATTTCTTCCTCCTAGCCCAGGAGTAGGGGAATAGGGACAAAAACAGTATCTTACATACTGGCTTCACTGAACAAAGGGAAGGACACAGAAGAGAAACAATAACAAAATCTTGGACAATAAAACCAGTAGCGCCTTCCTGTCCAAGACTTGGTGGGCCCCTTGAACCACAGTGCTAATGGGCTCATAAAGCAAGGAACAATTTGAAAACCAAGGTCACCCCTTTAGTGATCACCAAGGCAGGACATCTATCCTAGTTATGGAGAAAGAGCAGTGACCAACTCATCACTGTTGCCAGCTGCACATCCAGGCAGCAAATGCAAGGAACCTGCTGAGTGACCTCCAAGACAAAAGACAGTGGAGCAGCATTCAGAGAGTCTCGAGGGAAGAGGGGAATGACCTCGAGACTCTACTCCCAATCAAGTCGTCATTCCCACATAAAAACAACTGTTCACACATAACACAGGAGGCCACAGAGTAGTGGCATGGAGAAGACATACATGAGAAAGCTTTAGAGGAAGCTCAATATTCAAGTTAAGGAAATAACTTCCAGAAAGGTCAGGGTTGGCCTCTGCTATCCTTCCTACTCTGCTCATGGTCCAGAGCCCAGCATGAGGGGCTACCTGTGCACAGGTCTTGGTCAGTTTCCAGTATGGGGAACCTAAAGGTTCTTGTACATCAGGGGCTCCCTGGGCACCCTATAAATAGCACTTTGCCACATGCATTTACAGAAGGTACTCCTGCTGGCTCCATTTTACTTCAAGGGCATCACAACATGGATGGCCCAGTTGAGAGTGAATTCCCAAGTCCCAGTGTTTAGGTGGCCATATGGTATTCTGCTTCTGCTTCATATGCTGTTCTAGGGCATTGCAGTGATATCTACTAACTAAACATAACCGAAAGCCCACAGACTCCAGGGATTAGAGTGAAGACCAAATGAAGGGAGTAACACACAAAGTTTAGACAACAAAAGGAAAAGACAGTGGAATTTTGTTTCTGACTTAGAACTGGCACCAGTGAGTGAGTCCCCCAAGAAACTATCCCTGGGATGAGCATATGATTATATCCGAACCTGGTCTGATGAGGTCCTGACCCCAAGCAGCTAGATGGGTACTCTCAACAGTTGCTGGTTTGCCCTTTGCCGAGAGTTTCCAAAAAGAACAAGGACATACTTCATGAACCTCTTCACTGCAACTTTACTATATTTTTCCTAACACCCCCGTCCCCCTGTTCTCACTGAGGCAGTTCCCCTTTCCACCTGTGGGCTCAAATAAATAGGTGGGGCACCTGGAAGCGCAGATAGGTAGTGCCAGGTCTATCAAGCCCTATGACCCCACGCTGGGCCACCTTGCTTTCAGTCTTCCTGCTAGCATGAAAGGGCTTAGGACACAGAAAAGCTCCTATCTCGAACCAAGCCAGATTCCCATTCCTGGGTGTTGGGGTACAGTGGAGGAGGAGTCAAATCAATCACAGAATATCCAATACCGGTGTTTGGGAAGCTGAACTCGGGGCTGACAAAGGGACCCCACGACAGCTCTGCGCACACCCAATTGGCTGAGGAGAGGGAGCAGCACACAGATTTGGCTGAGTGACTCTGCAGGGTCACTCTAAAGGCAAGGAAGACTGTGGAGGGTGGGGGACATGCATGCACCCCTCCCTCCCCTATACAGCCAGAGCTAATGGCCACAGCCCTTCCAGTGGACATGAGTAGAAAGGCCCTGCAGGGCAGGAGACCCTCTGAAGTGGCCCTGTTTCCATCCCTTCCATCTTCAAAGTGCATTATCAGTGCAAGAAGTAGGGCTGGATCTCAGGGGGTCCAACTCTGAGAAAGGGTTGTGCCCGCCAGCTCCCCTCATCTCTGCCAGCTGTCCCCCTTGCCCGCCTCAATCCTTTTCATGCTAAGACCAGAACTCCTGCTGGATCTCATAAGGGGCAGGCCTGTGCGTGTTCAGTTCCGCTCTGCACAGCGGCACGGTGCTGTCCTGACTCTGCCCCTCTGCGTCCAGGTCCAGGAGCGTCCGCTCGGTGGGGGGCAGTGGCCCCGCCTGGAACGGGAGCAGGGCTGGAAGTCCAGGCCGCTCCTCTACAGTGCTGCTACTGCTAGCAAAGCAGGAGTCCAGGTTGCTGGGCGTCTCTGTGCTAGAGCTGTTGGCTGGGGAGGTGCTGCGGGCATGGCTGGGGGACACAAACCACCAAGGGTCCAGTCGTTGCCGGTTGGCAGAAGGACGCGGCCGAGGCAGAAACTCCAGGGTCTTGGGTCTCTCCAAGGTAGAGTCCTGCTGAGTGTTCCAGCGCCTTGGGGTTGGGGGGAAGACCACATTGGGGTCAGGGAGACGGGGGAATTCACCTGGGTCTCGGCTGGGACTGGGGGTTTTCAACATTCCTGGTCAAAAAGACAAAGGGAGAAGCATCAGATGATGCGCCATATTTCGGGGTTAGATACCCACTACTCCCCCACAACACTACCATATCCCTATGCACTCAGGAGAACATGAATCACCAAACTTTTGTGGAGCATCTACTGGGAGGCACTGGGGATACAGTAGTGAACTAGAAGGCCATGATCCCTTTATCTGGTAAGAATAATAGGACATATGGGGGTCATATCTGTAATGAAATAACTTAAGGCAGATGTTGGCAAATGACACACAAGCTAGCCACCTGTGTTTATAAACAAGGTTTTAGGTGGAGTGCAGTGGCTCATGCCTATAATCCCAGCACTTTGGAAGGACAAGGCAGGACGATCACTTAACCCCAGGAGTTCAAGACCAGGCTGGGCAACATGATGAAACCCCATCTCTACAAAATTTTTTTTGTGAAATTAGCCAGGCATGGTGGTCCATGCCTGTAGTCCCAGCTACTTGGGAAGCTGAGGCAAGAGGATCACTTGAACCCAGGAGGCTTCAGTGAGCTATAATTACACCACTACACTCCAGCCTGGGTGAGAGTGAGACTCTGTCTCAAAAAAAAGAAAAAAAGGAATACGATAAAATTTTATTGAAACAGCCACATCCAGTGTCTGCTTTCCCACTACGGCAGCGTAGTTGAGTAGTTGCAACAGAAACTGCATGGCCTACAAAGCCTAAAATATTTACTATCTGGCCCTTCACCAAAAAAGCTTGCTGCCTCCTGACTTAAGGGCATGTCTGTTCATTTACTGTTCATTCATGTAATAAACATGTGACAGGAACAGAGCTAGGTATCAGAAGTCCAAAGGTGAGTAATGTAGGGTTTCTGTTCCCAAATAGGTCATATCTGAGTATAACAAAAAATGGGACGGCAGGTCAAGGCAAACATTTAAATACAATTGTTGTTGACACTTAAATCTCATTGAAAGGGTATTACCATCCCCCCTTTCCCTATTGGATTAGAGGCTGTTTCCAAGTCAGACTTAGGTCTTCCAGGGAGCAAGAGATGGTGACAGGAAAGAGACGGGACAGGAAAGAGTGTGTGCCCCCAGGTGTGTCAGGTGTTGAGGGCAGTCATATGCACAGGGATAGCAGTTTACCTGGACTCATCTCCATGCCTGAGGAGGCAAGTGTGAGTCAGGGGTGAGTGACGAACGGTGTGAGGAATGGGTGGAAGCCTGCCTTCTGAGTGCGTGTGAACTAAGGCTATAATGAGAGGCAAAATCCCAGCTATGTGGCAGAAAATACCCCTCCCACGTGCAGTGCAAGATTCCTTCCTGGAAAATGCATCCTCCTCCTCTGGGAATAACTAGAAGCTAGACTCCTTCCCTTCCTGTGCCCTGAAAACTACCCTAAGACTCAGGGCCTGGACATTCCAAAGGAGTCCCAGGTCTTCTGATTCTTCCTAGAACCTGCCTGTCTTCTTTCAATCCTCAGGGAAGACCCCTGAGGCACAGGTCAGAGAGAAGTCAGCCAGCCCTGGCTGCCTCCCTGATACCAAATCTGTATTTCTTGATTGGCTAAGAGGAGGCATGATATTCACGCAAGTCCAGAAGTGCAAAGAGAAAATGAGGTCTGCAAACATCTTCACTCCCTGAGGAGGCACAAAGAAAGGAAAGAGAAAAAGAGGAAGAAGACTCACCTGCTCCAGGACCGGGGCTCAACCCATTGCTGGAGGGGCTCCTGCTGGCTAGGAGAGTCTCTGGCTTAAGGGCCCCATCAGAAGGAGTCCGCCGGTGACTGCTGGGCTGCGAGGGGGCGGTGAGGGTGACGTGGGTGGGAGTCAGAGATTGGTTAGGATCTCGTTTGAAGCGCTCCACTCGGACATTGACCAGGGGGTTGTGGGTACAAGGGGTCAGGGGAGGGGCCTCAACTGGGCTGACTGGCATCTCGTACACGACAATTTCATCGCTGTCAGAGCGCAGCAGGGAGCGTGTGGAGTTGCACTCGGAGATGGAGGAGAGAGACAGCAGTGTCAGGGAGGCAGAGGGGTCTCCTAGCAAGAGCATGGGCTCTTCCTTCTTGAAGAGCTTCCGGGATGGGGGGCTGGTACTCCGACGAGGACGGCTGGACCTCTGAAAAAGACCCTCCCGTCTTTTCTTCTCCTCCCGAGCTGGTGGCTCAGGCTCCTCCAGGGGAAGCAGCTGGCACTTGCCAGCTTCCAGCAAGTCAAACCCTAGGCCTGTGGCTGCCAGAACAGCCCCACAGCCGAGTAGAGCCACCTCGCAGCGGCGGTGGTGAGCACTGCCCCGCTTGAGGCTGTTGGTTGGCGTCAGCTGAGGGGTACTGGTGGTCGAGTTGACTGGGGTGGGCTCCTCGTGGATTCCATCACTGGAGGGGCCATCCCCATCCTCTCCACGAGGGAATGGGATACAGAGGTAGGACTGGCTGGGTGAATGCTGTAGGCGACTCTCTCCACTCCCTGGGCCTTCACTGTCCTCATCCTCTGTGAAGATGACAAGAGCGGAAGAGAAAAAGGAAACGGAAGTGAGGTGACAGGAATAAGAATCTGGCCCTTTCCCCTAAACCCAGGCCTCCTGTCTCAGTCTCAGGGACACAAAGGTTAAATGGTATGATGACCAGGACATGAAATTGAACACTGAACCAAGGGGGCTTTATCCAACCCCCAACACAGGGAAACCACTCCCTATTCCAGAACCCATTTCCTTATAGCAGAAGAAAAGATCCGCTAATTTGCCATTTCTTTCATAAGGGACCTGTGATGGTGACTTGGGTATCCACTTGACTGGACTGAGGGATGCTTGCATGGCTGGTGAAGCACAGTTGCTGGGGGTGTCTGTGAGGCTGTTTCCAGGGGAGACTGAGATGGGAGTCAAGGGGCAGGGAGAGGAAGACCCACCTTCAATGTCGGTGGGCACCACCCAACTGGCTGCCAGCAAGGCTAGAACAAAGCAGGCAGAAAAAGGGGGATGCTCAGCTTGCTTAGCTTGCTCTCTCTGTTTCTCCCTTCCGGACAGGGACACGTTTTCTCCTCTTGCCCTTGGAAATCAGAGTCCAGGTTCTTCATCCTTTGGACTCTCAGACCTATAACAGAGGCCTTCTGGGGGCTCTCAGGCCTCAGACTGGGGGCTGCACTGCTGGTTTCCCTGGTGTTAAGGCTTTCAAACTGGGACTGAGCCACTCTACTGTCTTCCCTGGGAGCCACACGACAGGCTTTTCTCATTCTCCAGCTTGCAGACGGCCTATCATGGGGCTTTGCCTTTGTAATTGTGTGAGCCAATTCTCCCTAATAAACTTCCCTTTGGTTCCTATTGGTTCTCTCCCTCTGGAAAACCCTGACTAATAACAGCCCCTAACACAAAGTGCAGTATGAGTTTCTAGAATACTAAACATTCTAGAACAAAAACATTCCCAATGTTTTTGTACCTTAAAATTAAAAGGGCCTCTGGATTTCTAGGACAATGGCCTAGCAACTTGTCTTAGGATCAGTCTCCCGCAAAGGATTGGAATCCCTAGTGTAGGACAGCCAATCTACTCTGTTGACTGATGTATTATGACCCTGGAAATCTACAGAGACAGCATTATCTGAGAGACGGCGTGGAGAAGCACCTCCCCATTCAATCATCACAGGGCAACACGGGAAAAGCTTCCTGGGAGGAAGGCTGCAGTGCCCTTACTGCCATCCCCCACTTTGTGGACTCGCCACACTGGGGAACTAGATCCAGATAAGGTAAATGAATGATATAATGCCTCACCCATCTGCACTGCCCTAAGAAGACTATGACTGGTCCCTTGGGATAGAATTCCAAGGGCAGGCTCCACGGCAGCAGCAGGAGGAAATGATAATTTGGGGAGACTCAATGAAATGGGAGTGGAGCAAACTAAGAAGGGATAGGGTGGGGGGCAGGAGTTGAGTAGAAGGGGAGACGGCCTCCATGAAGCAGTAACAGGGGTCCTTAAACAGTCCTAGAAGCTTGGGCAAGAATGCCCCAAGGGAGCAGGGAGAGAACCAAGACAGGAGCTATGCTTACCCATCTCCATAAGGCTGGTGAACCCTGGCAGGGCCGGGCTACTCCTCGGGCCCTTCACCAGGTTGGGGGCACTGGACGACCACTGCTTATATCCATCTACCAGGGACTTGAGGCTGAATCAGACGAAAAGAGGAAACTGTCAGAACTGGTTACCTTCCTAACTCGACCCTCAGCTCCATGGGGCTACGGAGACGTCTCTCCCTGCCTGCTTCATTCTACCAAAGAGCCTTGGAGTATATATAGGCAATGACCCTTACCAAGCCCACCTGCTTCACAAACAGAAATGCACATGCTCCAGGGAAGAAAAGGGCAATGACATGACCCACCCCCCTCACATGCTGCTGTGGAACTGTAGAAAGAACTAGTGGGCAGGCTGGCAAGCAGACAGAAAGAATAAGGATGGCCCTGCTGGCAGGGGGCTTGCCTGAGCCCATCTTAAGAGAGAAGCACTCAAAGCAGACACTGAACACAACACATTCATGGCATTACAGTTACTATGATGCAAAGACCTGCAAAGCCAGGCAAGCACTGAGCAGCCGAGCTAGCAGAGGTGGATCAGGCTACTCCACACACAGCGTTTCTCAGGCTCTTTCCAAGCTTTATGGCATGCTTAGCCAATTTTCAAAGCCATCCCCTTTCCAAAAGGAAAGATCAACCAACAAAGCTGCACCAACCCAGTGCACTGTGGGACAGACCTATGTGGGTAGTGCACAGTGCTGAAGCAGAGCCCTCGGTTTGTCTGGGGGTGGAGAGCCAGAGGACAGGGGCTCGCTTTCAAATCCCTGTAATCAGCTCATATGGAAAGCCAGAAACTCTCCGAGGATATAGCCTCGGCACCCCGCCAACCACTTTGTGGGAGGGGGGAACAGAGGCCTAGAAGCACTGGTCTTTTCCCTAGAGCACAGTAAAAGGGAGGACTGAGGAATCTGTGGGATATGGTTGCCCTGGAAATATCAGGATTATGACCAGAGCTGCTCTTTTTGTTTGTTTGTTTGTTTAAGGCTAGAAAGAATCATTCAACTAAAGACCACTTTCCCCAAAGTCCCAGCCATCTTGAGAGAGACAGAGGATCAACTTTTTCCCTGTTCAGAATTCTGTTTCAAGTGCTATCAGAAATACCAGCAAATTAAAGTACATCCCAACCACCACTGGTTTCAACCAAAATACAGAGACAGAGATAAGCCTGCTGCCAAACCCACAGCCTGGGGCTTCCAACTGAGACTCTCGTAACATTACTTCCAGCTCTGGATCCAGGAAAATCCAGACTAGTAAAGTCAAAACCAGTGCTGAAGACCAAAGGACAAATAGCCACATATCTAAGCCTCTCTAAAACCAAGCAGGAGTATCCTAATTGGAGTGGTCAGTGGAGTGAAGAATATAGTCAAATTAGATCAACACAGGAATCTTCCCAAGGTGCACAATGGTACTGCTTAAAACAAAAACAAAAAAGTCAGTTCAGCCCTGGCAATAATGAGGCTTGATTCTATGGGGTATGCTGTGAGAACAAGGAAATGGAAGGGACATTGTAACCAGGACAGTTGGTGAAAGGGTGAAGATGAGACTCACCCCAAGTGGAAATGTGGAGATTCTGACGGGGTACTTAAACCATTAGCTTTCTCACGTCTCTGAGGGGATCTTCAATGAATAAAGAGAATCAGTAGCAGGCAATGGAGGGCACATCCAGCTCAGCTTCTCCCACATCAAAGATGGACTCACACTACATCGCCAGCTGCCTTCCTACTGTGCAGCCGCAAAGCCCACACCATGAAAGAATCTTAACAAGATGATCCTGTTTAAGCCACCACAGGCCCAGGACGAAGATCCCTGGGCACCTGCAGCACAGTTGCTGGGGGCCTGTGAACCCATAGATACCTAAGCAATCTATAGAGAGGTATGCATGTTTTGGACAAATACGTATTATTTTTTAAAAGGATGAGGATGCAAAACTCACTTAACATTACTGAATTCAAAATGGCTTTTGTTCATCACGTTTTCTTTAGTTAAAAAGTACTAAAACCAGAAATATTATCACATAGAAGTTCTCAAAATTTCTGACATTAAAGAGGTCTTCACTCAAGCCTGGATAGAATATACTTTTATTCCTTCAATAGGAACTGAGAATCATGAAAAAATTAAGTCATGTATTTTTTAATTCCTTCAAAAGTTTGTGAGGAAGAAGAAAATTCCAAAGTTAATATTTTGCAATGTGAAATAAAGTTAATTTACTACTAAGACCAAAAAAACTTCTTTAAATGATGCAGAACCATAGGAATTATTAAAATCCATAGCCAGTCTGGTAAACTCTATCTGGAATCACATTAATGGCAAGAAATATCAAGAGACTCAGGGTGACTGAGTTTCTCAGACCCAGTTCAACCCTACTCTAGCCGATAGCTCAAAGGACAAACTGGAGAGCTCTCGCCCCTACAAAACTTAGTAGAAGAATCTGCTCCCCCAAGGATTCCATTGCTGGATTCTTACCTAGCTGAGGTAGTTTGCCCTACATATCTAAACTTTCTGCTCAAAGGTATCTAGTGATTTCCAAAGCCTAGCTTCAGAGAGTCAATCCTTTATGAATCAAACTGTGATTTTTACCTTCAGCTCAGATCTGACATCAGAAAATCATAGATTTTGGACATGGAATCTTAGTATTTAAAGGATTACCAAGGCCATTTGCAGGTTCAGGGCACTTGTAAGCCTGATCCCACTTATAAATGAGAAAACATAAGGTTACACAGCTAGGTGTGGTGGTGCCAGCGTTCGTGCCCAGGCAGTTTGGTGCCAAAGTCAAAGATCTTCACTACTACACTATGAGTGCCTGGCCTGGGAAGAACCTAGGCTCAGGGGAAAATGTGAACCCCAGGCCTCAAGCCCATGAATGAGAATACAAGCACACTCAAGGCTCTCAGCCCCCTTGTGCCCTGCCCAGAGGAGGCCATCATACATGGCAGCATGGCTATCAGTTGAGACCTGAAAGAAGTTCTAGTGGCCCTGGAGTTGTATAAAACTGCACTACCAGGGCTGGGTTATTCTGCCTGCCCCTGCTTCAGGATGAACCTCTAGGCAAGAGAGTCCTGTTAACCTCTGCTCTTTCTTCTCTTTCCTCTGCATGAATGCTTTAAGGACGAAGAACAGTCTGGCAGAACTTTTTACATTTGGTTAATGCTTGGGCTACTTGCTACTCTGAGTAGAACGCCTTCAGGGGTTGGCAAACTATAACCAGTGGGTTAAACCCTGCCTGCCACTTGCTTTTATAAGGTTTTACTGGAACACAGTCACGTTCGCTCATTTACATGTTGTCCATGGTCTCTGGCAGCTTCTGTGTTCCAACAGTGGAGCTCAAGAGTCATAGGAATCACAGGGCCTAAAATATGTATTATCTGGCTCTTTATGGAAAAAGTTTTCCATGTCTGTCCTAGGAGGTTCCAGGAACACGGAGGTCGAAAAACTGTTGTAAAGATCAAGAAGCTTGCAATTTCTCAGAAAGCAATCAAACACACGACAGAGAAAAAAAAGGTATTTCATATCCCATGTTTAAATGGTGCATCCATCTTCAAGTGAGAAAGAATTTCATGTCATCTGGCACTTACCCTTCATCTCCCGAGGCAAGCTCCTTCTGACCAAGCGTCCCTGGCCCCCACGTCCGCCCCTTCTTCTTTGGGGCCCTCTTCTCCTCCTCCTCCCCTTCCTCCTTTGGGACGACTGAGCTCCTGCCCCAAGTTTTGCTGCTTTCACCTGGTGTCACTGTGAACAACAAGGGTTGGACAGGATCTAGAACATGGACAGACAGGGCTCCCCCAAACTAGCCTCTATACCACCAGACACACACACACACACACATTTGGAGCTGCAAGGAAGTTAGACCTTATCAAAAACTCTGTGCCCAAGTGGACCCTTCCAGGAAAGTAATGGAGTTCTCAGCCACCAATCATTTAGCTCTCTCAAAGTACTGAACACGGAAACACTTCTTCAATTTCCACAAATCCAATGTAAAGCTAGAGCTCAGGCCAGCCTGACATCAGAGTTCCAAACAGATCTGACTTAAGTTGTTTTGTTGGGTGGGATTGGGTAGTGAGCAAATGAGGAGGCAGGTGAGGGGGGAAAAAAAGACAAGGGGCAAGGAAGGCATGGAAATGCAGAAATTTTGGAAAGAAAGGGCTGGGAAGGAAGAAAATGAGGAGTTCAAGGTTATGGAAAAGGAAGTCAGGAGTAGGAGAGGGGGAAGGAACAGGCCTAGAGAAAGACAGATAAGAGAGGAGGAATATTTTTCTGACATGAAGACCTCGGAGCAAGGGCTGAGACCCAAATGCCCCAGGGATTGTGTTTATATCATAAATGAGTGAAGTGAACTAGTTACCAAAAAACAAGGAGTTGAAGCGGCTGAGGCAAAATATGGAGTTTTGCCTCCATATTTTGCCTCCAAAAAATGGAAGCTGCTATTAGTGCCAGCCAACTGCAGCCACATGAAAAAAGAAACCCACTGATTTCATTTTTCAAGCTAGAAATCTTTCTTTTTGAGACAGTCTCACTCTGTCACCCATGCTGGAATGCAGTGGTGCAATCTTGGCTCACTGCAACCTCTGCCCATCAGGTTCAAGCGATTCTCCTGCCTCAGCCTCCCAAGTAGCTGGGACTACAGGCGGGTGCCACCACACCCAGCTATGTTTTTTTTGTATTTTTAGTAGAGGCAGGGTTTCAGCATGTTGGTCAGGATGGTCTCGATCTCCTGACCTCATGATCTGCCTGCCTCAGCTTTCCAAAGCTGGGATTACAGGCATGAGTCACCATGCCCGGCCAAAATCTTGGATTTTTAAATAAAATCTCTCTGTCTTTAAATCAGAAAAACTAATTCATTCACATATAGGTGTATATTCACACACACACTTATATGTATGTGTGAGTATATTTTTTTAAGCAAATACTGCAGCTAAAACTGGTCCAGATTTGGCTTATTATAAAGTATATGGCAAGTTTCCTTAGGACCTATACTTTGAAAAAAAAACCCTTCCTTGGGACGCGTGGACGAAAGAAAAACAACAACGCCCCAAATATGTCAAAGAGTGTGCGAGGTTCTCAGGCCAGGTAGTAACCTGTATCTACATCACACACCAGTTTCCAAATTGCTTTGCGAACCACTAAAGATCCCATTAGTACCCACAAACCCCTTTGCTGATATGTGACTAAAAGGAAGAGGGGGCAGTAGTAAAGTTAATGGAGAGAGACAAGGGAGAGGGCTAAGGGTTTGCGTACATATGTGCATGTATATACACATTGTCGAGGAGAGGTGGCAGAAGTTATGGATGGAGCAAGCCTGGACCAGTCGGTGGCTGGACAGAGCAGGGGACAGGTGCCCCTGATGTGTTCTGGCCCCAGCTAATTTGGGAAACAGTCTCACACTGGATGGCTCGAAGACGAGGAATGATGGTGGGGCTTGCAGGAGGACTTGAGCGGCTGTTGATAAGACTCTTCCTTTTATCCATGGTGGGGGAGGCCTGCACCGTGAACTTGTGCTGGAAATCTGCTTGGGGAAAGACAAACACATGTATGCATTAACATTTCCCATAATCAAATTCATATAAGAAATCTGACATTTCTCAGCATCCTCGAGGGACAGGCCCCAGTTTCCTGAAAAGCTCTTTGTTCACCTGGGAAATGTTCTTTTAGAATCATCTCTTTTTCCCAAAGGACATGGGGAGATGAATGTATAAAAAGATGGAAAATTCACTGTGCAAGTGAACTTCATTAGTGAGCTTCATAAAGTTGTCTATATAATGAATATAGTTTGAGCAATTATGTATTAAGAATAGCTGTTTAGGGCCGGGCGCGGTGGCTCAAGCCTGTAATCCCAGCATTTTGGGAGGCCGAGACGAGCGGATCACGAGGTCAGGAGATTGAGACCATCCTGGCTAACACGGTGAAACCCCGTCTCTACTAAAAAAATACAAAAGACTAGCCGGGTGAGGTGGTGGGCGCCTGTAATCCCAGCTACTCGGGAGGCTGAGGCAGGAGAATGGCGTAAACCCAGGAGGCGGAGCTTGCAGTGAGCTGAGATCCGGCCACTGCACTCCAGCCCAGGCAACAGAGCGAGACTGTCTCAGGAAAAAAAAAAAAAAAAAAAGAATGGCTGTTTAGCTCATGAGATATTGTTGATTATTCTAGGAAATTTAACTTAAAATTATTGGTTTCACATAATCTATTATCAGACAGATTTGGTCCTTTTTTCTCAGGGACCAAAGCAGGGACACTGATTCTTCTCACTAACTGCAGGCAGAGCAGGATATCAACGACTAGCCCTTGTGGGAACCTAGGGCAGTGAGGGAGATGGAGCAAATGGCTCCAATTTGGACACATTCCAAAGGAAGTTACAGTACAGCATAAAGAATATAAAATTTACAGCACTAAATTTCTCAGTTTCAGTCTCCTCATCTATCAAAGAGGTATAATTGCACCTATGTCTCCCCATTAGACTGTGATCTCCCTGCAGGTGGGAACTACAGCTTTTCTATCTGCATCCCAGCATGCAACAATATGCTGGCACATGCTAGATGCTCAAGGGGTGCTTAAAGACTCCATGCTGTCTGAAAAGGAAAAACAAATGTGCAGCAAGGAAACATGGCTGATGAACATATTCACAACTGCATGGAATGAGTTCCCTTATCTGTACTTAATCAAGCCACCATTCTAGTGCTTAACATCATCTACTCCTGCCCCTATTAGACCATTCTTTCTTTGTTCCTTACACTTTTTTTTTGAGACGGAGTTTCACTCTTGTTGCCCAGGTTGGAATGCAAGGGTGCAATCTCAGCTCACCACAACCTCCACCTCCTGGGTTCAAGCAATTCTCCTGCCTCAGCCTCCTGAGTAGCTGGGATTACAGGCATGCACCACCATGCCTGGGTAATTTTATATTTTTAGTAGAGACAGGGTATCTCCATGTTAGTCAGGCTGGTCTCAAACTTCCGACCTTAGGTGATCCACCAGCCTCAGCCTCCCAAAGTGCTGGGATTATAGGCGTGAGCCATTGTGCCCAGCCTGTTCCTTATGCTTCTAATAAGCCTGCTTTCTAGGGCCTTATAGACTTAGAACACAGTGAATACCTTTATCTACATCAACACACATTTTAGCATTCAGCTCCCTCCATGGATATATTATACACCACAAAGATTCTAACTCATAGTTTCATATTTCTAATTTATATTTACCCCAAGGCTGAAGTACAACAAATGCACCTCTGTTCAACTGATGTGTCTGTCTGAAAGGTCACATGTAAATCTTATCAGGTAAATTCCCATACATTAAACCTAAACTCAACTGTACTCAGAGGACTAATTAAAGAAACCTCAGCCAGGTGTGGTGGCTCACACCTGTAATCCCAGCACTTTAGGAGGCCAAGGTGGGTGGATCACTTGAGGTCAGGAGTTCGAGACCAGCCTGGCCAACATGGTGAAATTCAAAAATCAGCCAGGTGTGGTGGCACGCGCCTGTAATCCCAGCTACTCAGGAGCCTAGGGCAGGAGAATCGCTTGAACCGGGGAGGTGGAGGTTGCAGTGAGCCGAGATCACACCATTGCACTCCAACCTGGGCAACGAAAGCAAAACTCTGTCTCAAAAAACAAAAAAAAGAAACCTTGAGACAAGTTATTTTGCAGAGCCAAAACTTCTCATGCCTCACACATGCACACTCTGGAATATTTTCCCCCAACTTCATGCTTCCCTCTCCAGGTTTGCCTAAAGTGAGACGTGCCCCTGTGAGCCACCAGGCTTCTAGCAGCCTGGACCTTGCCAGGTTGTCCTTACTTCATATTCTGCGTTCACTCACGTGCAACAATTTCCCTGGAGTCGGGTAGATTTTCAGCATGCCAGTCTTTCCACTGAACAGAATGGCCCATTTCAAACAGGCTGGAGTTTGAGCCCCAGGGTGTCATGTTTCCAAGCTCAGTCCCCGGCTCCCATAAACCCTCTGCCACACCAGCTCCTTGCCCTGCTCCCACTTCCCAGCCGGTCCCTGGCCACTGACCGGAAGGGAGGCTGATGCGGTTGCCGTCCTTGAGCTTCAGCCGGCTCTTCCTGAACTTGCCCTTGCGTTTCTTCACCCGGGGCTTCTCCTGGCACAGCTGGTGGATGATGATGTTGAGCTCCCGTTCCAGGATGTCAATCTCCCGCTCGGCCAGCTCCTGCTCCCGACGCCGCAGCAGTTCCTCCTGGTTCTTCTGCTGCAGCGCAGCCCGCGTCAGCTCCTCCTCCCAAGTGCGAAGTTCCTGCAGGAAGAGCAGAACCATCAGAGAAAAGACTGGGGTGCTCAGTGCAGAGGGGCTGTGGGGTGAGGCCTGAGAGCCCCCAGAGGGCTCATGGTGACCTGGAGAGTTCTCCTATGATGCTCAGTGAAGAGAGAAGACTAGATAGCTGGTAAATGAACATCAGACCACCTTGAATGGTGGGGAAAGGAAGGCTCAGAACAGCCACACTGAAGGGACAGCCGGAGAAGCTAAAGCCATAGGCCAAGCCCTAGAGATGGGGGCTAAGAGTTTCTAGTTGCTCCTTTCTTCTTCATTAAAATTGCCTGAGATAAAAAAATATATATATATAGGTTTGACTAGAAAATATAATCATGTATTTATTTACAGACTTGGTTCTACTTTACTTTCTATTTTTTGAGACAGAATCTCATTCTGTCACCCAGGCTGGAGTGCAGTGGTGCGATCTCAGCCCACTGCAACCTCTGCATCCCTGGTTCAAGTGATTTTCATGTCTCAGTCACCAGAGTAGCTGGGATTATAGGCATGCACCACCAAACCTAGCTAATTTTTTTGTATTTTTAGTAGAGATTAGGTTTTACCATGTTGGTCCCCTCCTGTCATCAAGTGATCCATCTGCCTCAGCCTCTCAAAGTGCTAGGATTATAGGCGTGAGCCACTGCGCCCAGCCAAATTTTTTCTATTATATAAAAGATGCTTTTTCACCAAACGCAATGGCAACAAAAGCCAAAATTGACAAATGGGATCTAATTAAACTACAGAGCTTCTGCACAGCAAAAGAAACTATCATCAGAGTAAACAGGCAACCTACAGAATGGGAGAAAACTTTGCAATCCATCCATCTGACAAAGGGCTAATATCCAGAATCTACAAAGAACTTAAACAAATTTACATGAAAAAAACAAACAACCCCATCAAAAAGTAGGCGACGGATATGAACAGACACTTCTCAAAAGAAGACATTTATGCAGCCAACAAACATATGAAAGAAAGCTCATCATCACTGGCCACTAGAGAATTGCAAGTCAAAACCACAATGAGATACCATCTCACGCCAGTTAGAATGGTGATCAGTAAAAAGTCAGAAAACAACAGATGCTGGAGAGGATGTGGAGAAATAGGAACACTTCTACACTGTTGGTGGGAGTATAAATTAATTCAACCATTGTGGAAGACAGTGTGGCAACTCCTCAAGGATCTAGAACTAGAAATACCATTCGACCCAGCAATCCCATTACTGGGTATATACCCAAAGGGTTATAAATCATTCTACTATAAAGACACATGCACACGTACGTTTATTGTGGCACTGTTCACAATAGCAAAGACTTGGAACCAACCCAAATGTCCATCAATGATAGACTGGATAAAGAAAATGTGGCACATATACACCATGATACTATGCAGCCATAAAAAAGGATGAGTTCATATCCTTTGTAGGGACACGGATGAAGCTGGAAACCATCCTTCTCAGCAAACTAACACAAGAACAGAAAACCAAACACCACATGTTCTCACTCTCAGTGGGAGTTGAACAATGAGAACACATGGATACAGGGGGGTGAATGTCACACACTCTGTGGGGGGTGGGGGGCTAAGGGAGGGAGAGCATTAGGAAAAATACCTAATGTAGGCGACGGGTTGATGGGTGCAGTTAACCACGTGGCACATGTATACCTATGTAACAAAACTGCACATTCTGCACACATAACCCAGAACTTAAAATATAATTAAAAATAATAAAACAAAAAACAAAAAGATGTTTTTTAAACCAGAGCCAACTTAATCCAGCTTAAAATGTGTCCACGGTACATAAATCATCCTCCAGGTAACATCTAACAATCAAATAAAAATATATTTCCAGGGTGGCTGCTCAAAAGCTATGTGAGGCATATCATCTGAATCTTTATGTTCACTTGAGGAATGAATCCACTGAGGTATGTGGTTTCAACTTTCACCTTATCTTAAAGGACAATGATTTGCTCTGGAAGAATCATGAAAGCATAGCAAGGAAAAAAGAGAACATTTCCTGAGGTCTTTTTCAGGTACTTGCTCTAGAACCAAATTTGGCTGCTGCTCTACACACTCCACTGAAATGAACTGTTCAATGAGCACAGGAGATGTCACCCCAGAGCAGGCTGTGCCCCTGCAAGTCTGAAGGACAGTCAGTCACACTGCTAGGGGGAGAGCTGAAGCCAGAAAGCTGGAGGGTGAAACTGGGACAAAGTCCCATTTAGAATTTCATCTTGTGACCCAAGACCGGTCCCTTTTGTCCTGCGCTGAGAACGGAGGTGGGAGCCACATCAGATGGCAGAACCTCTTCCCTACCTCCCCTTTCTCCTTCCACATGAGTTCAGAAGTGAGCCCAGCACTGAATTTCTGGAAAGAGGGGAGGGGATATCGAATCAGGAAACAGGAGAGAAAACAGGAAAGAAAACAAAACATGACTACAAAAATTTTAAACCTACAATTTAAACTGTTAATGCTGGTTACCCTGGGCCTTGCATTAAAGTGGAGTGTGGGGTGGAACCTGGAGCCATGTCTGAAAAACAGGGTATTTCTTCGATAAAGGAGCCACAGCAACACTTCTGTGGTCGAAACCTAATTTCTCAATGAAATACTCACTATAAGTAACCATTCTGGATCAAAACAAAATAGTGTAGAAAGAGAACCTAGAGCTAGAAAACAAGCATGTGAACCCATATTGGGGAAGCTGAGCAGGAGGTGAACAGTAGAAGAGAGGAAAGAGATCAAGAAATGAATATCATATTCTGATGCTACAAACTCTTCATTCAGCTTGTCTTCCATCCCCAGGAGAATGTCAACATAGCCATAAAAGTGACAGAAAGAAGGCTGGGTGTGGTGTCTCACACCTGTAATCCCAGCACTTTGGGAGGCCGAGGCAGGTGGATCACCTGAGATCGGGAATTTGAGACCAGCCTGGCCATCATAGTGAAACCCTGTCTACTAAAAACACAAAAATCAGCTGGGCATGGTGACGTGTACCTGTAATCCCAGCTACTTGGGAGGCTGAGGCAGGAGAATTGCTTGAACCTGGGAGGCAGAGGTTGCAGTAAGCTGAGATCGTGCCACTGCACTCCAGCCTGGGTGACAGAGCAAGACTTTGTCTCAAAACAACAACAACAACAACAAAAAAGGAATAGAAAAGAAATGACAAAAGAATTAGCACATTGAAAAGTGTCTAGCATGTGGTAAGTGCTCAGTGGTTGAATAACTACTGAGTCAATAAATGAATGAAGAGAAATGGTAATAGGAGATAGAGTGCAATTTTATGAATGAAATCCTTCTTTATGGGAACATGTATTTATCACAAGTTCCTGAGAGTTGAACTTGAACTTGAACTACTTCTTCCTTGATGAAATAAACCTCAAATTAATTGATGTGCACCCTCCAAATCCTTTGTTTCTCTGTCCTGTGACTTTGTTTTCATTACCAAGAGAAGAAAAATTCATGGAAGATGCCGAGAAAATATTCCTAGTTGGTTGATTTTGCTGTTAAGTGTAAAAGTTTAAAAGTCAAAGCTAATTTCAAGCTTCCTAAGTCCTCCTCTCCTCCATGCTCTTGTCTAAGGGATGGTTTGGCTCTAAGCCTCTCTCTTTAATGGAACACAAACCCCAGACGACACCAATGCATTCTCACAATAATACTTAAGAAGCAGTAGGTTGATCCAGCTTGAGGAATTAGCTGAATCATAGGGTAAATCAGGATATTTGGGGAATATACATCTATGACACCATTCACCTGGAGGACCCTTAAACATGTTGAATCTCCTCCTTGTGCATCACCTATTTGTGTTGCACAGTTTGCAAATCACATCTTCCACAACAGAATGAGTTAAGAAGAATCTCTCCAGAGAGAAAGCACATCTTACTCTCACTTACCAAACAACAAGCCTTATAACAGAGAGACATCATAGCACGGTGGCTAAGAGAAAGAACTCTGGAACAAACTGCCTATTCAGGTCCCAGCTTCACCACCATTAACTGTGCGGCCTTGAACAAGTTAATATGGGCATCACATGCAATATGGAGTTAACAGCACTGACATCATTGACACAGACAATTATTATCTCATTAAATAAGATAATTCATGAATATGGCACATAGCACATGTTCTGCAAATGTTAGCTATTATAAGAATGAGTTTGATTTCCTAGTAACTACTTACTGACAAAATCCAACCTTCATTTTTCTTACTGGCTGGTACCCTTATAATTTCATCAATTAAAAGAAAGCAACCAAGGGCCAAGGGTCAGTGATGCAGCAATTAAAAAAAAAAAAAAAAAAAAAAAAAAAGCCCAGCAACTCTTGGGATTCTTCTAATTGGAACAGTATTTGGTGACAGGAACAGTCTTTTGTAATCATTCTGCTCAAGAGTCAGTGCAGGTCCACCCACCAGGGTCCCTAAAGAGTCACTGTAAGCTCACTCCATTCTTCTAGAGAATGCTCATTGACTTGGCAAACAGTAGTATGTTCAGAATTGCTATGTTCCATAAAAAGAGTTTAATATCTTCAGATCAGCTCCAGAAATTATTTGTAAGTCATTTGTGTAGAACAAAAATGACAATGATAAGGTTTGGCTGTATCCTCACCTAAATCTCATCTTGAATTGTAGTTTCCATAATCCCCATGGGTCATGGGAGGGACCAGGCGGAGATAATTGAATCATGCGGGTGGTTCCCCTATCCGGTTCTCGTGATAATGAGTTAGTTCTCACGAGATCTGATGGTTTTATAAGGGGCTTCTCTCTTTGCTGGGCACTTACTCTTCTTCCTGCCACCATGTGAAGAAGAACCTGTTTGCCACCATGATTGTAAGTTTCCTGAGGCCTCTCCAGCCCTGTGGAACTGTGAGTTGATTAAACCTTTTTCCTTTATAAATTAACCAGTCTTGGGTATGTCTTTATTAGCAGCATGAGAACAGACTAATATAATATTACAAAGAATATAGGTTTTTGGAATCAGAAGACCCACATTCAAGATTCTGCTTTCTCACTTACTCTGTTACTTCAGGCAAGTTGCTGACCCTAAGCTCTGAGATGGAAACAATAGTAACACCTGGCCTACACACTGATGGCAGGAGCCATAGGATTCCTGGATAAAACAGACAAAAAGGGCCGGGCGCGGTGGCTCAAGCCTGTAATCCCAGCACTTTGGGAGGCCGAGACGGGTGGATCACAAGGTCAGGAGATTGAGACCATCCTGGCTAACGCAGTGAAACCCCGTCTCTACTAAAAATACAAAAAAACTAGCCGGGTGAGGTGGCGGGTGCCTGTAGTCCCAGCTACTCGGGAGGCTGAGGCAGGAGAATGGCATAAACCCGGGAGGCAGAGCTTGCAGTGAGCTGAGATCCGGCCACTGCACTCCAGCCTGGGCGACAGAGCGAGACTCCATCTCAAAAAAAAAAAAAAAAAAAAAACAGACAAAAAGGTCTCATCAAATTTTTTAGTGGAAAAAGTGGGAAACCATAAAGCCATAAACAATTTTAGCTATCATTATTATCATGTGGCTATTAACTTCCCAAATTCCCATAGTGCAGAGTGAGAAAATAAAAAAGAAATTAATGAAATCTATAAAGACTTCCCTCTTGCTCCTAGCTACATCCCTTAGATTTAGTCCTGCCCCTATATAAGCAAAATAACTGCATGTAACTGGCTTCACCTGTGTGTACACTGACTGCTAGGGACACACTGAGGGAACAGAAAGGGGCCATTTAGGGAATGGCCACCAAACAAAAAGGCAGATCTCTAGTAGACTAGGAGTCTCTGAACTCCCTGGTTGGTTTGGGCTTGAAATACTTTTCATAAAAACACAAAAAATGCCACACAATTTCAGACCTATGGTATTTTTAGCCCATATTCTATTTCTGATTCTGATGTCAAAAGACACTGGAAGGATGTTCTGATAACTATCCTCAAGGTCGAAGTATCCCTATATCAAGTTAACCTTCCTCTAGAAGTCCATTGCAGAATCAAGAAACATTTCCAGAATCTCTCATATTTCCAGCTGACAGGGTGAGACATCCCACTGGCAATTGCCCAACTGCATTCTTCTCTGGTTTGGATAATTAAGTAGATACCAAGCAGGAAGGTGGGCATGCTAGAATCAAGGTGGTCCGTCAGACTTGGTCCAGAGGTCCCAGTGGGTGAGGTCTACTAATTCAATGCGTATCTTTTTTGTTTTTGTTTTTGTTTTTTTTACCTTCTCTTTGGCCCTGAGTTGGTCAAACATCTCCTGAATCTCGTGTTTCCAGTCATCCTGCAGGCAGTGGAAGGAGTCCTTGGGCATTTCAAAGAAACCAGACTCCTCTATGGTGGTTAGCTGGTCCAGGATATTCGTGAAAGATGGTCGTGAGTGGGGATCAGGATTCCAGCAGTCTGAATAGAACATGTGAATACTCAGACAGCACGAATGGTCAGAGGCAAACATATAAGACTTAGGCTATTATGTGGCCTCACTTCCCAGAAAACTACCTCTTACTTCTTCCAGAAACCTCAAATAAGGCTCAGGAAGTAAAGCAAACTGGCCACCATTACAACCATAACAAGTGAAAACGGAAATGAAATGCAGCAGTTCTGTACTCATTCCATTCTGGCTGTTAATTAAGGGTAAGAAAAGTGAGCCCAAAGAGTTTTCTTATACAAAGCACCACCACAACACAATTTACCATGGACCTGATTCAAGAATAGACAAATGGGGAATGCTGCCCTGGGCTTCAGTTTCCCATAAATAAATGAATTAGCCTTCCCTCACCCACAATGGGATGATGAGGAGGCGAGGATGAAAAGCATTCTAGTGGGAGTCAGGGAAAGTGAATTCTATCTAATCCCAGCTCAGCCACTCCCTAATGGGGCGGCCACCTATCCACTCAACTTCGCTTAGCTTTAGATTCCTTAGTTACAAAATTATGGGATCTGACTAGAAGACTTTTAGAGTTCTTTCTCCGAAGATGTTCTTCACATCTCTTTAAGGTATTCAGAGGTCCTGACATAAAAGTTACTGTACTTTCTGATTTTGCATTACATAATAATATGCTAAATACTGGATAGCAGGCTTTTGTTACTAATTTCACTTCTACAGTCCCTGGAGATGTGACCTCCTTGCAGCAGGGTGTGGACGTCATCTTGAAGAAGCCTTTCCAGTTGCCCATAGGATTCCTCCTTAGGTGACTGAAACTTTATCTCCTCTTTCAGTAACTGATCTCATAGAATTGGCCAAACTCTACCCAGTGATTATAAGAGGCAAAGTGTCTCCAGTTTGGTCCAGGCCAGGGTTTACTTACCTTCCATGAGTTTGGCAAAAGGCTCTGGGCATGTAGAAGGAATAGGAAGGGCGAGTTTGTTCATGGCCACTCCATAAGCGACCGCTAAGCCATCAATGCCTCGAAAGGGCACCTCACCAGTCAGCAACTCCCAAAGTAGCACCCCGTAGCTAAGGAGAGAAAGAAGACAGAAGCCATGTAATAAACTTCAGGTACAACTTCACTGCAATAGCTCATGAGTCTTTTCTGAGCATCCCACATTCTCCCCAACACATAGTGAGACTAATGAAACAGAAATACTAATGTGATATAAAAGGCAAACCATAAAGCCTACTAGCTAAAAGCAAAATCTCCAGAGTCAAGCATACTTGCTTGGTTTTCAAGTTTTCTTCCATAATTCCTTAGCTATATGACCTTGGGCAAGGCACTACACCTCTTTAAGCCTCTAATTCCTCATCTGTAAAGCACAAATAACACTATCAGTCTGGCAAGGCTATTATTGAATTAAACGAGCTACTATAGTGTTTGAATAAGTGCCCAATGGCCATAGCTCTTTCGTTATCATTATTGTTTTGTTTTTAAGATGGAGTTTCGCTCTGTCGCTGAGGCTGGAGTGCAGTGGTGCGATCTCGGCTCACTGCAACCTCCATTTCCTGGGTTCAAGAGATTCTCCTGCCTCCACCTCCTGAGTAGCTGGGATTACAGGCGTGTGCCATTACGCCTGGCTAATTTTTGTATTTTTTGTAGAGACAGGGTTTCACCACATTGGCCAGGCTGGTCTCTGAAACTCCTGACCTCCTGTGATCCTCCCGCCTCAGCCTCTCAAAGTGCTGAGATTATAGGCGTGAGCCACTGCATCTGGCCTGTTATCATTATTATTAAAGAAATAAACTGGGAGAAGAGGCAGCCTCCCAAGTATAATTTTTTTTTCTGTTTTAAGAAAACTTCAGCTTTTGTCACAGATACATTTTTTTCCCCAAAGTGCTAGGATTAACAGATTTTTTTTTTTAGCTTTACAAAAAGCAGAGCGCTAACCACTCAAAGCAGATTTTGTTCCTATAAAAGATTTCTTTAAATGCCCACTAGGTTGAATAGATTTCTGTCCCCAGATCAGTGTGAGTGGGTTCTTAACAGAGATCTTTGTCTAATTCAAAGAGAAAAGTTTCACAAAGGTAGATAGACCACATCGGTAGAACAGAGCAGCGCATCAGCTGTGAGAACTTCAGTGTGCCCTCCCTATCTTTCAAGTCCACATAAAGAACTTCTTTTCTCGTGTCCTATGAGTCAGTGAATGTGGAGTACAAAGCTTAATGGAAGAATTATTCTGTGAATTCACGATCAGAACCAGACACAATCACACAGCACTCAGTCCTTCCAGGAATAAGTCAGGACGAGAAACCATAAGGCTATGAATAGTTAGAAGAATGGCTCTCCTCATGTTTTCAACACCAAACTCAACAGTAAGTCTTGCAACCAGTAATAAAGGTCATATTCATTTAAACAATAATAATAGGACAGGCGTGGTGGCTCACGTCTGTAATCTCAGACTGTAAATTCAGCCTCTGGGAGGCCAAAGCAGGCAGATCACTTGAGGTCAGGAGTTCAAGACCAGCCTGGCCAACATGGCGGAACTCCATCTCCACTAAAAATACAAAAGTTAGCCAGGTGTGGTGGTGGTACACGCCTGTAATCCCAGCTACTTGGGAGGCTGAGGTACGATGGTCACTTGAATCTAGGAGGCGAACGTTGTAGTAAGCCAAGATCACACCACTGCACTCTAGCCTGGGTGACAGAGCGAGACTCTGTTTCAAAATAATCAATAATAATAATAATAATAAATCCAGTAGCTATTTATCATGAAACCTTGTATGTGAAGATCGTGAAGACACTTTACAAACATCACTGTGAATCTCTACAATTCTGATAGGTATTATCAACATTTTGCACATGCGGAAAGCAAGTTTTAGACATGTTTAGGAGCATTTTACTAAGGGCATACACAGAGTACATCATGGTGGGCTCAGACCAATTGTCAATTTCTTCCCCCTAGAATACCTTCTACCATTTCTCTGCTTGGTAAACTCTAATCATCTTTCAAGATCCAACTCAAATGTCCCATCATTTATTCATTCATCAGATGATGGCTTTACCCCAGAGAGGCCTTCAAATACTATCATTTTCTTTATGCACCTTACCAGGAAAAACCAAAATGCCTGGTAGCCAGTTGGTCTTGACTTGTCTAGACAGGAGATGGATTTTAGTTTGGAGGCTTATGGGAATAGTGTTGGACACTTTACGATGCTTTCCCGACATCCCCAGATGTTACTCAGCCTGTTTGGGCTGCCATGCATTGTAGTTGTTTGTCTGCTAGCCTATGGGCTCCTAAAGACCGGGGAAAATTGTTTTTAATCTTTGTATTCTCAGGACCTAGCCCAAGCTCTGGTACACAGGAAGCACTCATAGATATGTGAGTGAGTGAGTGTGTGGGTATGGGAGTGAGCGCATGGTCAGACAGTCCTGCGGGCTGCCCTGGGTCCTCTAGAGGAAAATCCAAACATCATCAAGAATTGCACTATTACACTTCCTGACAAAGCTTTCATGTGACTTATCCAGGTAGTGGTCATGCTGGGGAGCTTCTACCAAGTGACCTCCAGGAAATCTCAGCACTGCCAACCAGATTCCTAGGTCAAAGCCACTGTTATCCTCCATTGCTTGCTCTTGGAATTAATGCCCACCTCTATCCTGGAGAATAAAAACCAAAGGTCCCACAGAACCCCTTTCTCCCAACCAGGCAAAGACAGTGGTATCTGGGCCCTAACTACCTGGAAAGATCACAGGGTGTTTCATGTTCTGTTTGTGTCCCTGCATCCCTTCTGTGACAGTTTTCACACTGAGCTCTAAGTGTCCTGTGAAGGTGTCTCAGACCTTCTGGAAGCAAGTGTGTGGGGGGAGGTGAGGTGGGGGGGGGCCATTAATGGGACTGGGACTGGCCCCGATGGCTCCAGCCAGGGCAGCTCTGGGCTTGTTTGTTTGTTTGTCTGCATTCTATCCCACTTCAGAGGTTCTACAGCTAAAAGGAATGTTAGAACTACTGCCCAAGTAGGCAGAATGCTACCAGAGAAAGATTTAGACAGACTCAGGTCAAATGCCTGTTTTATCACTTAACAACTATGTGCCATTAGAGGCAAGGTTGCCTCTCCAAACCTAATTTCCTCATCCCTGTAACAAAGACAGCAATACCGACCCTACAGAAGAGTTACAAGGAATCACTAACCCCAACAACTAACCCTCATCCAGAAATTACCATCTATGGCTAGTAGACCTGTGGTTTCTCCGAAAGGGCCTGAAATGAGAATGTGTCTGAGGAGGCTTATGTAGAGCTACAGTGTTGGTGAGAGCTTTGCTGAGGGACACTGGCATTCAGAGAAGAAGCCTTTCTGGGGCTGACTATACTAGTTTTCCTCTGCCAATGTCCCTCTTTGTTTTTACAATGGAAGGTGGGTGATATAAATGAAGACTTGGTATTCTGTTGGCAGGAAAAAAGACTGGAGAAATTCAAGAGAAATACAAGTTTACATGGATCTGAGCTCCAGGGAGAGGTGGGCAGTAGAAATGGATGTGATTTACCTCAGGTTTAGCCAACTTAGTTGCCCTCCCAAGGTTAAAAGGTCAAGAAGTCCTCTGAAGACCATTTGCAAGCAGCCTGGAAGAACTCGTTCAGCTAAGTCACTGCCTCCAAGTGCCTCCCCGCAACACAGACCCACCAGCTCCCACAGTGCTGCCAGTAATTTC
The DNA here is from genome assembly GCF_002776525.5 of Piliocolobus tephrosceles. Lineage (NCBI taxonomy): Eukaryota > Metazoa > Chordata > Mammalia > Primates > Cercopithecidae > Piliocolobus > Piliocolobus tephrosceles. Next base: position 35,787,156 of record NC_045439.1, on the reverse strand, counting down.
CTAAAAGTCCTCACTGCCTAACTCAACCCTCAGAGAATTTACTCTTAGTCAATAATTAATCACCTCCCGAGGCTTGGTAATCCCTTCAACCATTTCCTAGGATCAGAGGTGGAGGAGGGGTGTCTGATGTTTTTTCAAAGTGAGGAAAAGTGGACAGCCATCTTTCTTGACAAAAGGCATAGCAACTCCATGCCTGTGCTGGGCCAGAGCTCTATTTTGTAGTAACCTGCACCATCTCTCCACTGTCAGGTCAGGGTCCACGCTCTGAAAGGAGGTGACCAGTCTCCCTTGAATGAGGTGGGCTGGGGAACGTCTTGCACTTGGTAATTATCTGTGATTCCACATTCTAGGAACCATACTGACTGTTTAATAATCTTTGACAAAGATAATTGTACTAATATATGTGAAAGCACTTTGTAAATTGAAAGTACCATATAATTCTTCTTCTTAACTGAACCCTTATTCAAAACAATATATTAACATATATGTAATATATACATTGATAAACTTATTGACATAACAACATATTTATTAATGTGATTATATGTTCATGCTACATTACATTCAAAAAGCAGCTTACAAAACAGAAAGATCCCACTAGGGATAGGCCCACGAGCACATGAATAGGATAAATACACCCAAATATCAATACACATTATCTCTATAAGTGGGTTCAGGGTGATTTTCTTTTCCTGTCTTTTCTTGTTTATCCATATTTTCAAATTTTTTCTATAGAAAACGTTTTACTATTGTAATTTTGAGACAGAGTCTCGCTCTGTCACCCAGGCTGGAGTGCAGTGGTGCTATCTCGGCTCACTGCAAGCTCTGCCTTCCGGTTCATGCCATTCTCCTGCCTCAGCTTCCGGAGTAGCTGGGACTACAGGCACCCACCACCACGACTGGCTAATTTTCTGTATTTTTAGTAGAGACCTGGTTTCACCACATTAGCCAGGATGGTCTCGATCTCCTGACCTCGTGATCCGCCTGCCTCAGCCTCCCAAAGTGCTGGGATTACAGGCATGAGCCACCATGCCTAGCCACTACTGTAGTTTTTTTAAACTTAAAATGATTAAGAAAATGCCTCCACCTCATCCTGCATCCAACAGGCAAGAAGGCCTTGTGGGATGACGCCCTCTGACTGTAACCACTGCTCTACCCACACAGCGCAAAGAAAGGGAATAATTTCAGCAATAGCCTTCTTGAGGCAGTTCCCGATCCAAGCAGACCGGGGAACTTACACAGCTAAGGATCCAGCCCTTTATCATCTCACCCTCCATCACAACATTTGCAGGAGAACTTTAGAAGCACACTCAAAGAGCAGAAAGACAAACCAGTTGGCCCTGGGCACCTGGAACAGCAGAGGCACAGAGGCCCCCAGCTTTGGATGAGTTCCAGGAGCAGTGAGGTGTGGGGCACTCAGACTCAGCCAGTACCTGGCACAGGGCAAGCATTCCACAGACACTTCTTGAATGAGTCAGTGAGTTACAAGTCAGTTTGGGAAACAGCTTTGTACCAAGTTCCTAGGTATGCCCTGGCCTTCTCTGGGACACCCTGCTGGGCCCTAGGCACAGTGGGCTGATCATTCAGAAGAGGCTGCCTTAAGTGCAGGAACAAGACTGTACAGATGGTGGCATAACTACAAGCACAGACTGTCACTACACACATATCTAGTTCTAATCATAGCTTTATGTCTGCCACCTGGGTGAACTTAGGCATGTGACTTCAACTGTCTGAGCCCAGTTACCTCATCTGTAAAATGGAAATAATGATCCCTACTTTGGGGGATTCTTGTGAAGACTATAAAAGATATATAACATTCACCACAGAGCCTAGCCCTTAAGCATTTGTAGGTGGTAACAACTGTCACCAGTGTACAAGCATTGCTGTATGTATAGCAGTGGGCACACATTTTCCTCTGCTAAAGGTGAGAGACCATTTGGAGCTACTTAGATGGGTAGGCTTGAGGAAGGAGGAATGAAAGGCCCATTTAATGGGTTATAAATTGTGCCTTGAAGGAAATCCTGCAGCATAGAAGCTAAGACAGCTGAAAGGGAGCAGGGTGAATTATGTTTTCAAACCACAATCATCAACCAAACTGGGTCAGGAGGTCTAAGCCCTGGGAACAAGTCTAGACTAGAGCAACTAGAGACCTGCTGGCAGACCATGTGACAATATCCAAGACACACCATCCAAAGTGCTTCTGATTTGAGGTTTACCTCCAAGTGATTTCCTCTAGAGATCAGAATAATTTCATCAGATTTCTCTCACCAGAGGCTCTTCCTTCAAGCTTCCTTTTAGGATCATGGTTATAGGACAAGACCTAAAGGTTAGTCTTAGAACAAGAATACTTAGGGTAAAAGTGGAAAGGTCCTGCCCTTGTTCTTTCGGTGGAGAAAAAAGTTCTGCAATAGCCTTGTCCTTCCCTGTCTACCATTTCTGTCATCCTGAGAAGACTCTACATGAGGCATTTGTGCTTTCCCTTCCCACTGGGAAGGTGCTTGGATATATGACACAACTCTGTCCAAATCATCACCAGCAGAAACCTCTGGAGTGTGCGACAATAAAACCTGAGCAATTTCAGGGTTAGGCTGGGAAAAGAAACATAGTGGGAATATTGGAGGTAGAAAACAATCATGTTACTGAGAAGTCATGGTTTTCCATTAAAAAAGGCAAGAGAAAGTTAAGAGTGAAAAGCGGCTGCTTGTCCCCTCAAATCCACCCTTCCTGCCTTCCATAGTGGGGCACACAGTTGTCTAGCTAGAACATATATTTTTCTGCCTCCCTTGGAGCCAGGTGTGCCCACATAACCAAGTGCAGGCAATGGGGTGTGCAGAGATGTGCACAACTTCTGGATGGTCTCCAAATTAAAGGTAAACTGTGCTTGCCATGAGTAAGTTCTCCTTCCTCTTTTATGAAAACTGTAATACACATGTAACAGTCACCCAATTTAACCATTCGGTCAAGGTCAATGCACTGAAGGAATCTAAAAGAACCTAGGTTCCTAAAAGATCTCATGGGGCACAGTTGTCCTGCTAGTGTGGGCTATCTAGACTAGTTTTTGAAAGAAAGTATGCTTCTATTCTATTTAAGCCTCCATATCTGCAGGCCTCTTTGTAACAGCAGCTTAGCTTAATTAATATATTAATTTATCTCATCAGCATACAGTCAAGCAATGAAAGTGTTAAACTGAAACATGAAATTGCTGATTTTATATATCAAAAATAGTTGAATATCAGCATACAACTCAACTTAATGAGATCAGGTCAGATATTTTAAGGAAAGTTAAACTCATTTCTTTTCATTGGCTACTTCACCCTGTAATTAATGCATGGTAAAATAAGGTTCAATATACAGCTACTACAAAACATCACTGAAAGAAGTTAAAGGAGGTCTAAATAAATGGAAAGATATCCCATGATCATGAATTGGATGACTTATTAAGACATCAATAGGGCCAGGCACAGCAGCTCACATCTCTAATCCCAGCACTTTGGGAGACCAAGGCAGGTGAACAGCTTGAGCTCAGGAGTTCAAGACTGCTTGGGCAACATGGCAAAACCCTGTCTCTACAAATAAAAATAAAAATAAAAATAAAAGGGGGGAGCATGCCTGTAGCTCCAGCTACTTAGGAAGCTGAGGCAGGAGGATCACCTGAGCCCAGGAGGTCAAGGCTGTGGTGAGCCATGATTACACCACTGCGCTCCAGCTCAAGCAATAGAGACCCTGTCTGGGGGGTGGGGGAAAGATGTCAACAGTCCACAAAACTACAGATTTGATGCAATTCCTATCAAAATCCCAGCTATCTACTTTATAGAAATTAACAAAATTATCCTAAGATTCATTAAATGCAAAGGACTCAGAATGGCCAAAACAATCTTCAAAAAGAAGAATAAAATTGGAATCACATTTCCTAATTTCAAAACTGACCACAAAGTCATACTAATTAAGAAAGGGTGGTATTGGCATAAGGACAGACATAGATTAATGGAGTAGAACCAAGAATCCAGAAATAAACCTTTATAATTTCTGGTAAATTGATAAAAGTGACCAGACAAATAATTTGATGGGAAAAAAATAGTCTTTTCAATAAATGGGGCCTGGATAACTGAATAGCCACATGAAAAATAATAAAGTTGGACCCCTACCTCACACCACATACAAAAATTAAGTCAAAATGGATCAGAGACATAAAAGTAAGAGCTAAGATTATAAAACTCTTAGAAAAAAATATAGGTGTGTAAGTCTTCATGACTTTGAACTAGGCAATGTGTTTTAGATATGACATCAAAAGCACAATCCACAGATGACAAAATAAACTAGACATCATCAAAATTAAAAACACTTTTTCAAAGAACAGCCTTAAGAAAGTGGAAAAACAATCCACAGAATGGAAAAACATTTGCTAATCATATATCTGACAACAGAATAGAAAGGGCTCTTTCAGCTCAACAATAAAAAAAAAAAATACTCTAATTTTTTAATTGGCAAAGGATTTGAACAGATATTTCTTAAGGTTCAGAGATATAATTGGCCAATAAGTACATGAAAAGATACTCAACATCACAAGTCATTTAGTGAAATGCAAATCAAAATTATGATAAAATACTATTTCATATCCACAAGGATGGACATAACTATTTTTTAAAAAAGACAATAACAAGTATTGAAAAGATGTGGTGAAATTGTAACATTATTCATACATTGCTAAAGGGAATATAACAAAATGGTATAGCTATGATGAAAAGGTTTGGTGGTTCCTCAAAAAGTTAAACATAGAACTGCTACATGATTCAGCAATTCCACTCCTAGGGATAGACCCAAGAAAACTGATGTTTACACAAAAAACTTACGTTTAGACAAAAGCTTGTGTTGTACACAAGTGTCCATAGCAGCATTATTCATAACAGCCAAAAAGCAAAAACAACCCAAATGCCCATCAACTGACGAATGGATAAACAAATGTGGTCTATCCATACAATGGAATATTATTATACCTTAAAAAGGAATGAAATTCTGATAATGTTACAACATGGATGAATCTTTTTTTTTTTTTTTGAGATGGAGTTTCGCTCTTGTTTCCCAGGCTGGAGTACAGTGGCATGATCCCAGCTCACTGCAACCTCTGCCCCCCGGGGTTCAAGACTGCCTCAGCCTCCTGAGTAGCTGGGATTACAGGCACACGCCACGACACGTGGCTAATTTTGTATTACAACATGGATGAACACTGAAAACATTATGCTAAATGAAAGAAGCCTAGTCACAAAAGACCACATATGGTATGATTCCATTTATGTGAAATATCCAGAATAGGCAAATTCATAAAGACAGAAAGTAAATTACTGTTTGCTAGGGAGTAGGAGGAGGAAGGATTAGGGAAGGACTGATAATAGATATGGGGCTTCTTTTTTGGGTGGTAAAAATGTTCTGGAAATTGGCGGGGCATGGAAATTGCTCACCTATAATCCCAGCACCTTAAGAGGCCAAGACAGATGGATTGCTTGAGATCAGAAGTTAAAGACCAGCCTGGTCAACATGGCGAAATCTCATCTCTACTAAAAATATAAAAATTAGCTGGATGTGGTGGTGCACGCCTATAATCCCAGCTACTTGGGAGGCTGAGGCAGGAGAATCGCTTGAACCCAGAAGGCAGAGGTGGCAGTGGGCCAAGATCATGCCACTGTACTCCAGCCTGGGCAACAGAGTGAGACTCCATGTCAAAAAAAAAAAAAAAAAAAAGTTCTGGAAATAGATAGTGGTTGTAATGGGCTGAATGGTGGCCCTGAAAAGGTGGGTCCATGTCCTAATACCCAGAATCCTTATTTGAATCATTATCTCCACTAGAGTCTCTGGAGGGTGTGGCCCTGCCCACATCACTTTCAGGCTTCTGGCCTCCAGAACTATAAAAGCATGCACTTCTGTTGCTTTAAGCCACTAGGAATAGTAATTTGCTACAGCAGCCCTAGGAAACTAGTAACAATGGTGACCCATAAACACCTTTTAAATATACTAAAAACCATTGACTTACATGCTTATTTACTTCTTGAGACAGGGTCTCACTCTCTCACCCAGGCTGAAGTGCAGTAGTGCAATTACGGCTCACTGCAGCATCAACCTCTCAGCCTTAAGTAATCCTTCCATCTCAGCCTCCCACGTAGCGGGGACTAGAGGTGCATGCCACCACACCTGGATAATTTTTCAATTTTTTGTAGAGATGCTGCTCAGGCTGGTCCCAAACTCCTGGGCCCAAGAAATCTTTCCACCTTAGCCTCCCAAAGTCCTGGGATTACAGGCATTAGCCACTATTCAGCCAACTTCTATACTCTAAAGTGTACAAAGGGTTAGCTTTATGGTATGTGAATAATAGCTCAATAAAACTATTATTTAAAATATACTTGCGCGCGCACACACACATAGAAGCTCACTTTATAATACATCAGGATAACAACTCCATGGACTGATATATAATGATAAACTACAGTCCTTTCTTTTGTATACCAAGGTGATGCTACTGTCCCACAGCCATGACGACTGAGTAGTTGCTCATCCTTCCTCAGCTGGGAAAATTTTTAGATCTACTTCCTTGCAACCTTTTGGGCTCACATTAACTAGGAGGATGGCTGGTCATTTCTAGTCTGTGGCTCTGCAGTTCTGGGTACATACTTGGGAGCCTTTTTTTTTTTTCCCGATTTCTGGATTAATGTCAACAGATAGAGCCTTGACTAAAAGATTAACTAGATAACTGCAAAAGATAATTTTTAGGCCATCAAGAAAAAAGAGACTGCACAAAGAATATTCATTGGCTTAGGAGCTTAGCATGAAGACATTGGGTTAATCTTCTCCCCAAGTTCAGCAGTAACAACCATGAAAGCCTAGCACTGTTGCTAAGCAAGCCAGGCTGATCCTCGCGAAGCTCTCCAGGAGGGACTGAGTGTCCTTCCCATCTTACAGGGCAGAGATGGGAGTACATGTTGCCCCTGGAATCTACTGGCCTTTCCTAGGGAGCAAGCACCAGCAAAAAGTGGCCTGCGTATAGCACTTGAGGGATTTTTTTGGTAGATGAAAGCATTAGAAACTGTCCCCTGGCAACATGGGAATTGGCATAGATGACTGTGTGGGGAGGTCACTTAGACCTATTTCGGGTGCCTGGGATCCTATGTAACCTCAATTCTCCAAGTCTTGAAATGTGTGTGCCACCAAGATGGACCTGGGAAATGCTGTCCCTGGCCCTCTGGACCTTACCTCCACACGTCACTGCCTTTGGAAAACATGGAGGCCCGGATGACTTCGGGTGCCATCCAAGCATACGTCCCTGCTGCACTCATCTTGGTGGTTCGGTGCCATTCCCGAGCCAGGCCAAAATCAGTGATCTTCAGAATCTTGTTGCTCAGGTCTCCATTCTCCACCTTCTGGAGGATCAATACTGGGCAAGGAAATGAATACAGAAGAAACCAGAGTCTGCATTAATCACAGGAAAACCACAGAACAGAACTCTCCTGCCATCCTCCTGGCCTCTTCTGTGGGCTCCAGTGTTTAGCTGCCATAGATTGATGGTCAGAGCCATCATTTCTTAAACACCTATAGTGCATTCATTTTTGTACCACCCATTTTATAGTCACTATCTCTAATCCTCACAACAACTTACAAGGCAGGTACTATTGCCATCTCAGTTTTACTGATGAAGAAACTAAGATACACACATCACAATTAAATAAATTCCTGGCTGGGCACGGTGGCTCGCGCATGTAATCTCAGCATTTGGGGATGCCAAGACGGGTGGATCACCTGAGATTAGGAGTTCGACACCTGCCTGGCCAACATGGTGAAACCTCGTCTCTAATAAAAATACAACAAATTAGCTGGGCATGGTGGTGCACGCCAGTGACTCTCAGTAATCATGTCCTCAAATATTGGTATCTACCAAGCACCCATTGCTACTCATCATTAAAGCACCAAAGCTTGTGAAAGCCTTATTTTATTTTTTGTAGACCTTTTTTTTGAGCTGAAATCCACATAACATAAAATCAACCATTTCAAAGTGAACAATTTAGTGATATTGAGTACATTCACAATGTTGTACAACTACCACCTCTGTCTAGTTCCAAAACATTTTCACCACTCCAAAAGGAAACCCTGTACCCATTAAGCAATTATTCCCCATTCTCCCTCCTCCCAAACCCTAGCAACCACCAATCTCCTTTGTCTTTATGGATTTACCTGTTCTGAACACTTCATGTAAATTCAATCATACAATATGTGACACACCTGCTTATTTCATGGAACATGTTTTCAAGTCCATCCACATTATAACATATCAGTACTTCATTCCTCTTTATGGATGAATAATATTCCACTGTATGTACATATTACAGTTTCTCCTTTTGTCCACTGATAGACACATGGGTTGTTTCCACTTTCTGGCTGCTGTGACTAGTGTGTATGAACATGTGTATACATATATTTGTATACTTGTCATTTGGGGGGTATATACCTAGGAGCACATTTGCTAGATCACATGGTAATTCATGTTTGTCTTTTTAAGGAACCACCAAATTGTTCTGCACAGCAGCTGAACCATTTTACGTTTCCACAAGCAGACTATGGGGGCTCCAAGTATTCTCCACATCCTCATGAATACTTGTTATTTTCCTTATTATTGGTATTCTTATTGCCAACCTAGTGCATGTGATATGGTAACTCACTGTGGTTTGGGTTTGCATTTCCCTGATGACTAATGATATTGAACATCTATCTTCTCATGAGCTTATTGTCCATTTATATATCTCCTTTGGAGAAATGTCCATTCAATCCTTTGTCCCTTTTTAAAGTGGGTGGTTTGTCTTTTCATTATTGAGTTATAAGAGCTCTTCATGCCGGGCGCGGTGGTTCAAACCTGTAATTCCAGCACTTTGGGAGGCCGAGACGGGCGGATCACGAGGTCAGGAGATCGAGACCATCCTGGCTAACATGGTGAAACCCCGTCTCTACTAAAAAAATACAAAAAACTAGCCGGGCGAGGTGGCGGGCGCCTGTAGTCCCAGCTACTCGGGAGGGTGAGGCAGGAGAATGGCATAAACCCGGGAGGCAGAGCTTGCAGTGAGCTGAGATCCGGCCACTGCACTCCAGCCTGGGCGACAGAGCGAGACTCTGTCTCAAAAAAAAAAAAAAAAAAAAAAAAGAGCTCTTCATATATTCTGATACTAGACCCTTATCAGATACATGACTTGCAAATATTTATCCCATTCTGTTGGCTGTCTTCTCACTTACTTGATACTTTTGATACACCAAAGTTTTTAATTTAGATGAAGTCCACTTTATTTTTTTTATTTATTGCACATACTTTTGGTATAATATCTAAGAACCATTAACAAACTCAAGATCATGAAGATTTAATTCTATGTTTTCTTCCAAAAGTTTTATGGTTTCAGCTCTTACATTTAGGTCATTGACCCATTTTTAATTTCTGCATATAATATGAGATAGGGGTCCAACTTCACTCTTTTGCATGTGGCTATGCAGTTGTCCCAGCCCTATTTGTTTAAAGAGGAAAGCTTTAAAACAAAAACAGAGTGGACAGCAGTTATCTCCCAACATACTTTCCTGAGTGCAAGCAAAAGGTTATATTCACAGCAGTTTATGTATTTGTACCACTGCAGTAAGCCCACTGTAAACTTCTACCACTGACAAACAGCTGTGGCAATAACAAATTGTCATGCTTTCACATCTTGAAAAATGTAAGAATGTTTTATTAAATTTTGGTGAAGTCCATGAGAGTGCATTGTGTAAACCTCACCTCTTCTGTCAGGCAATGGCAAAAACAGTCATGTACCACATAATGACGTTTCAGTCAGTGACAAACCACATACATGACAGTGATACCACAAAGTAAGAATAGGGCTAAAAACTTCCTGTCGCCTATTGATGATGGCAGCTGTCATAATGTCATAGCACCACGTATTCTTATGTGTCTGTGGTGATGCTGCTGTAAACAAACCTACTGTGTGGCCAGTCATATAATAGCACAGCATATACAATTATGTACCATACATAATACTTGATAATGCTAATAAGTGACTATGTTACTGATTTATGTAGCTAGTTTTTTTTTTTTTGGACCCAAGGTCTCACTCTGTCACTCAGGCTGGTGTGCAGTGGTGCAATCATAGCTCACTGCAGCCTCGATCTCCTGGAGTCAAGTGATTCTCCCACCTCCGCCTCCTGAGTAGCTGTGACTATAGGTATGTGCCACCACACCCAGTTCATTAGTTTAGTTTTTGTAGAGAAGGGGGTCTCACTTCATTGTCCAGGCTGGTCTCAAGCTCCTCGGCTCAAGCAATCCTCCCACCTCGGCCTCCCAAAGTGTTGGGATTACTGGTGGGAGCCATTGTGCCTGGCCAGCATACTATACTTTTTACCATTATTTTAGAGTGCACTCCTTCTACTTATGTAAAAAAAAAAAAAAAAGTTAACTGTCAAATGGCATCAGGCAGGTTCTTCAGGAAGCATTCCAGAAGAAGGCGTTGTTATTACAGGAGATAACAGCTCCAGGTGTGTTTTGCCCCTTCCAGTGGAACAAGATGTAGAGGTGGAAGACTGTGATATTGATGATCTTGACCCTGTGTAGACCAAAGCTAAAGTGTGTGTTTGTGTCTTAATTTTTAACAAAAAAGTTTAAAATGTAAAAACAACAACAAAAAAACATATGTTTAAAAAAAAATGTAGGCCAAGCATGGGGGCTTATGCCTGTAATCCCAGCACTCTTGGAGGGCAAGGTGGGAGGATCGTTTGAGCCCAGGAGCTAGAGAGCAGCCTGGAAAACATAGCGAAACCTTGTCTCTACAAAGAAATTGAAAAATTAGCCAGGTGTGGTGGTGCATGCCTGTAGTCCCAGCTACTCAGGAGGCTGAGGTAGGAGGATCACTTGAGCCTGGGAAGTCAAAGCTGCAGAGAGCCATGATCATACCACTGTACTTCAGTTTGAGCGGCAGAATGAGACCTCTCACTCTCAAAAAAAAAAAAAATAAAATAAAGTAAATAGAAAAAAGCTCATAGAATACAGATAAAAGAAAGGAAATGTTTTTGTACAGCTGTACAGTGTGTTTATGTTAAGCTCTATTATTAAAAAAGAGTTACGAAGTAAACAATTTTTGTTTATAAAGTTAAAAAGTTACAGTAAACTAAGATTAATTTATTATTGAAAAAAGAAAATTTTTCAGCTGGGCGCGGTGGCTCAGGCCTACAATCCCAGCACTTTGGGAGGCCGAGGCAGGAGGATCACTTGAGGTCAACAGTTCAAGACCAGCCTAGCCAACACAGCAAAAACCCATCTCTACTAAAAATACAAAAAATTAGCTGGGTGTGGTGGTGCATGCTTGTACTCCCAGCTACTCAGGAGGTTGAGGCAGAAGAACTGCTTGAACCTGGGAGGCAGAGGTTGCAGTGAGCCATGATTGCACCATTGCATGCGAGCCTGGGTGACAGAGTGAGACTCCGTCTTAAAAAAAAGTTTTCTTTATAAATTTAGTGTAGCCTAAGTGTACAGTGTTTGATATAAAGTCTATGGTGGTGCACAGTAATGTCCTAGGTCTTCACATTCACTCACTATTCACTCACCCAGAGCAACTTCCAGTCCTGTAAGCTCCATTCATGGTGAGAGTTCTGTAAAGATGTACCATTTTTTATTTTTATATCACATTTTTACTGTACCTTTTCTATTTACAGATACATTTAGATACACAAATTCTTACCACTGCATTACAATTGCCTACAATATTCAGTACAGTAACATGTACAGGTTTGTAGCCTGGAAACAACAGACTACACCAGGGGTGTCCAATCTTTTGGCTTCCCTGGGCCACATTGCAAATGTCTTGGGCCACACATAAAATACACTAACAACAGCTGATAAGCTGAAGAAAAAAAAAAAAAAAGGAAAAAGCTATCCTGAGCCACAGCAGGACAGGTTTGGGCTACACCATATAGCCCAGGTGTATAGTATAAGTACACTCTGATGTTCGCACAATGATGAAACTGCCTAATGATGCATTTCTCAGAATGTATCCCTGCCATTAAGTGATGTGTGACTGTACTGAGAAGAACTAATGAGTCTAGGTATAAGTCAATGGGGGCCTGGCCAGGCAGTGGAACAGAAAGGAAAAGATACATTGGAACTAAAGACCTAGTGATTAACCAGATGTAGAGGCTTGATGGAGAAGGAAGACATCTCCAGCCTTTCAGGTTTGACAAGCAGAAGAATGACAAGCAGAAGAATGGTGGTGCCCCTGATTGGGAAGTTCAGAGAAAAAGCCCATTTGAAGAAGCCAAGTTTAGTTTTGGAAATAATGGGTCTAGATTCACAGTAACGAGAGTCAATATGGAACAGGAAAAGAGGAGATAATTTAAATCCTAGGCTTGACACTCTTAATGTGACCCTGGACAAATCTCTTACACTTTGTACCTCAATTCCTGCTTCTACAAAATGGGGATAAAGATTAAAGGTGATACAGTAATCAAGCAACTAGCAGAGTACCTGGCACTTGGAACACTATAGTTATTATTATAATTAGGTATCCTGTACATAATTGGAAACCATAGGGTTCAGTGCTCAAGGGACTGATATGGAAGGCCTGGCAGTCTCTGACACACAATAACCATGCAATACGTTTTTGCTGTAGAGATAAATGGAATGCTTGATTAATAATGACAGTCACTCATTATGGGTCACTTACTATGTAGCAGCACGATGCTGTTTATGTCCATCGCCTTTATTAATCCTTAAATCAACCCTCAGAAGTAGGCGTAATTATTTTCCCCATTTTATGCACTCCAAACCAAACACAGAAAGGTTAAGCCTGTTGCCCAGTCAGTGAGGGACAGGGAAGGGAATCAAATCCAGATCTGTCTGACTTCAGAACCACATTCTTTACCTTTGTGCCATGCCGTACAGAGGCCAGAAAGAAATCCTATGTGTCTTTAAGCCTTGCCTCCAATTCTGCCTAATCCCTAAAACTGTCATTGATCAGTCAACCCTGCACTTCTTTTTCCTGAATTCTTCCTTCAGCATCCAAATACCACATAATCTAACATTATATGCACTTCTAATCATTCCTGACTGCTGCATATATATGAGGGTCATCATTTCCGCTAGATGCGATACAGTATGACTCCTAGAAAGCAAAAACCTCATTCTTTTTCTTCTGGAACTTATGCCATATCCCCTTTAAGAACCAAGCACAGGACAAGGCTCTTTGAAAGAACTCATCCCGGCTGGGTGTGGTGGCTCATGCCTGTAATCTCAGCACTTTAGGAGGCCGAGGGTGGATCACCCAAGGTCAGCAGTTCAAGACCAGCCTGGCCAACATAGCACAACCCTGTCTCTACTAAAAATACAAAAATTAGCTGGGCGGGGTGGCAAACACTCGTAGTTCCAGCTACTTGGGAGGCTGAGGCAGGAGAATTTCTTGATCCCATGAGGCGGAGGTTGCAGGGAGCCAAGATTACACCACTGTACTATAGCCTGGGTGACAGAATGAGACTCAGTCTCAAAAAAAAAAAAAAAAGAACTCATCTCTTGCTGGTCATGTACTTGACCAATGGGATATCTATGCATCTTCTCAAACTATCCACTTTCCCATGTTATTGTTGCCAGGTATTGGGACAGGGGGTGAAGGGACATTGGGAGGAGACTAGAGAAAGAGTAATACCTCAGCCAGGGGTTCACCAGTGACTAACACACCCAGTTATTGCCAAGTGGAGTAGGGAACACACAGGGAAAGATAACCTGAAGACTCTCAGCTTATCTCAATGGCCTTTCCCCTTCTATAAGGAAAGATAACGTGACAAAAGTGAACATCAGGTCAAGACAGGGTCTCACTCTGTTGCCCAGCATGGAGTGCAGTGGCGCAATCATAGCTCACTGTCACCTTGAACTACTGGGCTCAAGCGTTCTTCCACCTCAGCATTCTGAGTAGCAAGGACTACAGGTGCACACCACCATGCTCAGCTAATTTTTTTATTTTTTATGTAGACCGGTTGGTCGTGAACTCCTGGCCTCAAGTGATCTTCCTTCCTCAGCTTCCTAAACACTGGAATTACAGAAGTGAGCCACTGTGCCTGACACAAAGACATCATTCTTGATTATTTCCCAATTAGGACACCACCTATATATACCACTTAATATTATCATTTAAATAATAGTTAATGGGCATCAAAAAATAGAATAAGACCTAGTATTTGATAGCACAACAGTGTGACTATAGTCAAATTAATTTAATTGTACATTTAAAAATAACTAAAAGTATAATTGAGCTGCTTGTAACACAAAGGATAAACGCTTAAGGGGATAGATACCCCATTTTCCATGATGTGATTATTATGCATCACATTCCTGTATCAAAATATCTCATGTACCCCAAAAATATATACACCTACTATGTACCCACAAAAATTAAACATTAAACAAAAATTTTAAAGAAATTTTATATCACGATTGTAAATGGGAAAGCCAAAAATTTTCCTAACATTGAGTAATCTGTACAAATATACAAAATGAAACAAAAATAAATGGTGTCGTAGACCTACATATGGTCAAAGTGCTGAGCCTAAGGCCTGCCTTCTCTGATTGAGAAGAAAGATATGAAGTGTTAGAGAGGAATTATAGACAAACAGCCCCAAAATGAATGTTGATCCTCCATTTATACAAAGAAGTTGAATGACTTTCTTTGGGATTCAATGTTGCTTAATGCACACCACTTAAAATGGTCTCAAGGCCATCCCATTAGGAGGTCGGCAGGAGAAATGGGAGGTGTCTTGCCACAAAGGGCTTTGTGAATCTGACCTAATATCATTTAGCTGAGGCCAGGCTCTCAAAACTTGGCATCACTGAGGTGACTCTCCCATTAGGTCCTAATGGTAAACTTAGCTTTGGTTGATGATCTACGTCATTTTCAGATTTCTTATTTATTATTCATCTCCATTAGTACAAGGGGCTCCAATCTGCTAAATGCTCACCTTGGTGCCAAGGCTCATGGCCTCAGGCCTGCATTTGGTTCAGATGATTCGGCACCATCTCTCCTACATTAGGTAACTCAGCTAATTTGGTTTTGAGGGTTACGTTTTGTTTTATTTCTTAAAGTTTATTGTTAAATGTATTATACACATAGGAGAGTACACTAAAATGTATACATGTAATATGTACAAATGTATATATGGCTGGGAGTGGTGGAGCACACCTGTAGTCCCAGCTACTTGGGAGGCTGAGGCAGGAGAATGGCTTGAGCCCAGGAATTCAAGTCTGTAGTGCACTATGTTTGTGCCTGTGAACAGCCACTGCACTCCAATCTGGGCAACACAGTGAAACTCCATTTCTAAAATTAAAAAAATGTATATATGGTTTAAAGAACATAATATGAAAACCCACATAACTCCATCCAGTCCCTTTAGAAGTTCCATGTGTCTCTCTCCACCACACCCTTTCCTTTTTCCCCAAACATCTGACAACCTTGACTTGTTATTCATTTCTTTACTTCTCTTTATGATTTTACCAGTTATGTACACATCTCTAAATAAGATAATGTTTAATTTTGAAAAAGTGAGTGGCAAATAAAAAATGAAGCTGTGTGTTGTAGCCTCCTAAGGCTGCCGTAACAAATTAACACAAACTGGGTGGCTTAAAACAAAAGAAATTATTCTCTCACAGTTCTGGAGGTTAGAAGTCCAAAATCAAGGTGTCAGCAGGGCCATCTCCCTTCAGGGTTCTCCGGAAGGATCCTTCTTTGACCCTTCTAGGTTCTGGTAGCTGCCAGTAGCTTTTAGTGTCCCTTGGTTTGCAGCAGCATAAGTCCAATCTCTGCCTGCATCTTCACGTGGCCATCTTCTCTCTGTGTGTCTATCTGCATCTTCACCTGATATTCTCCTCTCTGTTTGTCTGTGTCTCCTTATGAGGACACCAGTCATTGGATTAGGGCCCATCCTAATCTAGTATGACCTCATCTTAACTTGACTACATCTGCAAAGACGGTATTTCCAAATTTCACAGGTTAGGACTTCAACATATCATTTGTGTGGAGGG
The DNA here is from genome assembly GCF_002776525.5 of Piliocolobus tephrosceles. Lineage (NCBI taxonomy): Eukaryota > Metazoa > Chordata > Mammalia > Primates > Cercopithecidae > Piliocolobus > Piliocolobus tephrosceles. Next base: position 35,771,090 of record NC_045439.1, on the reverse strand, counting down.
TTGCAGGGGACACTATTCTCCCCACAATACCATGGGGGAGTAAAAATACTGCCTTTGCTAAATGAAGCCTTCCCGAAGGGAATAAGCTAAACAGAGTCTCTGGTCATGGTCCCATGGAATTTACAAGAGCTCTTCCTGGGAAAGTTGATAGGCAAGATCATGAACAAGTCCTAGAAACACAGAACGGGTAATCACAGTGGGGGCATCTGGCGGTAGGGGTCAAGGTCATTGGGAGAGTGGGACTCTTCTGTATTTTCTGTTTCTTTTGTCTGTTTGTTTTTGAGTCTCAATCTGTCACCCAGACTGGAGTGCAATGGCACAATCTCAGCTCACTGCAACCTCTACTTCCTAGGTTCAAGCAATTCTCCTGCCTCAGCCTCCTGTGTAGCTGGGATCACAGGCACACACCAGGATGCCCAGCTACTTTATTTTGTATTTTTAGTAGAGATGGGTTTCACCATGTTGGCCAGGCTGGTCTTGAACTCCTGACATCAAGTAATCCGCCCGCCACGGCTTCGCAAAGTGCTGGGATTACAGGCGTGAGCCACTGTGCCTGGCTCATATTTTCTGTCTCTGAATTCACTTGGGCCTACCTTTAGCACTGAGGGTTGGGCAAAGAAAACACTTCTGTTAATATAAAATGAGTCTATCCAGTCAGCAGGGCAAGGAGGGGCGACAGGAGCTTCATCAGCACATGAGCGAGACAGCCAAGAGCAGATACAATCTGCCCCAAGCTTCCCCAGGTAGTCAGTCCTCCAGTTAAATCAATGGCACAATGATTGCAGGTAAGTTGGTGATGACATCCTGAGTCACGCTACTCGGATCTAAGCTGCCCATCCTCTACGTCTGGTACGCTGTCCTCAGGAGTTCCCTTCATCTCCCTCCTGTGTTAATCCCCGTGTCCTATAACCCTCTCCCCTCTTTACTGATTCCTTCCCCTGCTTTGGTGGTGTGCACTCTCCAGTAGTTCCTTAGAAAGGATGTGTAGGAGATACGTTTCGTTTTATTTATTTTTTTCTGTACTTGGTGTCTCCAGTCCAGTAACTCTTGTTTTACCCTTTCCAAGAAGAAAAGGCAGTCAAATGGCTGCATAAAGTGGAGGAGACTCTGTGGTATAAAGGGATTGCTGTTTTTTGGGTTTTTTTTTTTTTTTTTTTTTTTTTTTTTTTTGCTTTCCCTACTGTCAGCTTAGAATTATCTTTCTCAAGTGTTCTAAGTCAATTACCACTTCTCCATCAGTTTTCCATCCTCCAGAACAAAACAGCTACCATCTCTTCTCCCATTCACCTTGTGGGTTTGCTGTGGTTTTCACTGGGTTTCAGGAGGGAGTAAAGGTAGTTGTAGCATTTGACATGTTCAATCTACTACCCTAGCATAGAACCTTGCATTCAGTTTTGTTTTCTTGGGGTAGGGAGAAGGAAACTAGCGTACCCTACAAAGGAAACTTTCAAAGGCTTCCAGCTTTCCATCACTTGGTTCTTCCATCTCTCCTGATATGCAAAATCCATCCCGGGAGGGCGTAATAGAGAAAGGCATACATGTACTCCTGCTTGTTACTGCCAAAGCCCAGGGCTTAAACTCCAGATCTGTGTCACCGCATCCTGTCTTGCCTTAATAAAAACAGTCTCTGAGCTACACCAAGGTAGAAAGAAAAAAGCAACAGATGGAGACCCAGGGTGTCTGGGTTCTCGCTCCACCACTGTGTGACCTTCACCAGGCCCCCATTTCCCTACCTCTGACATTCCTGGAGTCTATAACTCCCTGGAAGCTGTGTCAGTCCTTCCCAGGAGCCAGCCAAGCTCCACCATCTATCTGAGCTGAAGAACAGCTAAACGTAGGGGGAAAAGGAGTTAGGTGAAGTGATTCTACCCCAGAGAAAAGCCCTATTCATTAGACACAGCCAGCCATTAGAGCGCCTGAATGGCACTTGAGACATTTGCTTCCTACAGCACGTTGCCTCCAGTGGAGGAAGGAAGATGATCTCAGACCCAGCACAGAGCAGGCTCCCTGTTGTGCTGACGCAGCAAGATCTGCATGGGAGAGCCTGACTCATGGACCACTACCAGGCAGCCAGGGCACGGCCAGTGTGCATCCCCCAGCTTCTCCTGGCCCCTGGTGCTGTGCCCGCTCTGTCTCTCCAGGCAAAGCCAAGAGAGGCCAGACTTGCTTACCAAGGCAAATGATTCACCACCTAGACTCCCTGACTCGACCTCAGCAGAGTTGTGGTGCTGGCTAGAGATGGAAGGGAGATGCCAGCAGCAACGGTGGCCCCAGCAGCTTCCACATTGTCAGCAGAGCTGCACCGGGTTCCACTGGCACAACCAGCAAAGCTATGCTTCCCGACAAGGACTCAGGCACGGCAGCCAAAAGTCCCTGCCACAGTAACTACAGAAAGGTGGAGAGAATCAGGTCCTTGGGGACTTAGGAGTCACTCCCTTTTGGTATAAAAGAGGAAACCAAAGCAAATGAATGGGTACAAAACACCCCCGATAGAGAGAGCATTCACTACAGTGACCTTTTCCTGAGCTAGAAAGCCGAACTACAGTGGTCTCCCTTCTATGCCTGTAACCTGAAGAGGAATAATAAGTGCTCAATAAATATTCATCTGGAATTAATAAATGAATGCAAATCATCCTAAAAGGTATCTGCTTAAATCAGTTTAGGTACTGGTCCCCAGCTACCTGTTCCCGGGCTGGCTATATTGGAGTCCTCTGACAAGCTACAGTAATGATTTCCAACCTTTCAAAATATGTCGTTTCAGCTGGAAAAAAAAAAAAGCCATTATGATGCTATTTGTACTTTTAGTGTGTGTTGATTAAGAAGAAAATAATCACAGCTAATGTTTATGGAGTCCTTAGCACATACCAGGTGCTAAGCTAAATGATTTACACCTATAATCTTATTTAATCCTCTCATCAATACTGGAAAATAGGTATAACTATGCCCACTTTCAGATGTGGAGACTGAAATTCACGCAGGCTGGTCCACAAATGGGAAGAGGCGGAGCCAGGACATTTCATTCAGCTCAGGCCTGAATGAAATCGGTCAGGACCCCAGACCACCATGCCATATTAAACACTAAGAAAATACTAAACACCCTAAGAAAATGCTTTTAAGTGAATTCATATTGTAGCAACACAACAGCACCCATGCACATGTGAAAAACAGAAATATTTACACTTTATACAAACACTGTTAGATTCAAAGACACCTTTCAGTAACCCCCTCCCAAGGGAACTACTGATCTCAATGCTGCAACTATAAGCATGTTATGCAGAAAGCAGTAGGTCATTGCCCCCAAGGAAGGAATTACCTGTCTGCTTCCATCGCACATCCAAGCAAGTGTTTCAAGGCCTCCAGCTCTGAAGGGGTGAATGGGAGAGAAATCTCCAAGCAAGGGTTAAAGCAGAAGGACAGAGTCAGCAGCAGAAAGAGAAAACAAATTGAAAACACAGCAGAAAGGGATTGCTACATTAGCAATCCTGGCAGCACATCAGGGAAGGACTAACAAGGGATTAATGATAGGAAAAGAGCCTGAAATCTGTGACCCAGACTGCTAGTCGCCCTTCAGTGGTTATTCTCCCCTCCTCCCATAGTAATGGAACCCACAACTGCAACATGGGCACCAGGCCACTCAGAACATTCACTACATTTTCTAGCTTCTTGTTCCAAGATGTAGCCAGGTAACAAAAAAGTGTCATTGTAGGTGCTTTCTGTAACCTGTCTTAAAAGATTCCAGCTCTAGGCCTTTGGACTTTGTTCTTCACCCCTTTCTACACTGTGCTACCTGGAAAGTGAATGTGACAGCTGGAAGTCTAACTACCATCTTGGACCACGAGGACACGACCATGCCCCAAGAGTTGGCAGAGCTGTGAACGAGGAAGTAAGGCTCATGAAACAGAGATGTCTTGCCAATCACAGGCCATCTCCTGCCAAACTTTTACATACAAGAGAGACACTTGTTTCAGCTACTGTACTTTAAGTGTCTATTTCTCATAGCTAACCTAACTGAATTAATACAAAGTTCAACTCCTACAAAATATCTTGCTCATTACTACAGCAAAACAGACACAGACAGACTAAAATTGCAAATCTAAACCAAAACCAAGATCCCAGTCAACAGAGCCTCAGTATGATATCATGAAAGCTTTGGATAGCCTCTCCAAACTGCCGTAAAATTAATCAACCTGAAATCTGTGTTCTATACTAAGTACTGACTTAAACCTTTCAAAAACAATATGATAACCCACATGTACTGAAAGCCCATATGTATCATGCACTGTGCTAATAGGCACCAGGTATTCAAATACTGTATAAATTAAACCAATATCTCACCTCAAGAAGAGCAACAGCCAGGAGGAAGAGACAGTGAGTGAGAAAGAATAAAGCAGGAGACCTTCGTTATTTAATACAAGACTTGTAATACATTTCAGCTTTTTAAACTAGATTATGTACACATGTCACTTCCAGAATTTTATATCAGGCTGGCGCAGTGGCTCACGCCTGTAGTCTCAGCACTTTGGGAGGCTGAGGTGGATGGATCACCTGAGGTGAGTTCGAGACCAGCCTGGCCAACATGGTGAGACCCCAACTCTACTAAAAATACAAAAATTAGCCAGGCATGGTGGTGGGCGCCTGTAATCCCAGCTACTCGGGAGGCTGAGGCAGGAGAATCGCTTGAACCCGAGAGGCAGAGGTTGCCTCTGCAGTGAGCCAAGATTGCGCCACTGTGCTCTCGCCTGGGTGACAGAGAAAGACTCCGTCTCAAAGACAAACAACAACAAAAAAATTTATGTCAAAAAGACAGGCCAGGCGTGGTGGCTCATGCCTGTCATCCCAGCACTTTGGGAGGCTGAGGCGGATGGATCATGAGGTCAAGAGATCAAGACCATCCCGGCTAACATGGTGAAACCCCATCTCTACCAAAAATATAAAAATTAGCTGGGCATGGTGGCGGGCGTCTGTAGTCCCAGCTACTAAGGAAGCTGAGGAAGAGAATCGCTTGAATCCGGGAGGCGGAGGTTGCAGTGAGCCAAGATCGCGCCACTGCACTCCAGCCTGGTGACAGAGTGACTCCATCCCAAAAAAAAAAAAAAGATATAGTAGGCAGCTTAACATATGTAACTATATTATAATAAAACATTAGTATATAAGTAAAACACTTTTCTTCACTTTCATCATTGTCAAAATCATCTACGATAAACACATATGTTTGTTACATTCATAAATAATTTAAAAATAATAATAGCAGCTAGTATTTTTTTGCATACCTACTATGTCCCAGGTGCAATACTAGACACTTCACATCCACATTACCTCATGCAGTTTTCACGGCAATCCCGCAAGTTGGGTAGCATCCTCATTTTATAGTTGAGGAAGCTGGGACTCAAAGAGGACAAGTAACTTTTCCACATCTAGGAAGCGAAAGAGTCAAGATTTGAATCCTGCTCTGGATTCTAGGCCCATGCTCCTTCCACTATACCCTGCTGCCCCCTCCATTTGGGGATCAAATGTTGAGAAGACACATCTCTACAATGCCAGTCTCTCACAGGCCACAGTGTATGATCCACAACTTACTTTTCTTTGCCTGGGGACAGTCTCATAAATCCACTAGGCATAACCTTGCTGAATCCGACATCCTGAATGGACCAATGCCCATAACACTACTGAACACAGAGCCTAGCACTAGGAGTGGGTCTCTACAAGGCACTATCAAACTGATGGCTACTTCTCACTGGCAGGGACAAGGAGAGAAACCTGTGTTTAGAACAGAAGAGAACCGGCAGAGAAGCCACCAAAGCTAGCAGTCAAACCTAATTCTACCTCTAAGACCACTGCCCTTTCCAGTAGAACCCAGGAGGGCCCGGACTAAAACCAAACCACCTGAGTCTTATTTCATATCCTTCTAGGGAAGGGAACCAGGCATTCATATTTAAATGAGAGTGCTTAAGAAGTTAAGACTAAATATTTGGGGCCGGTGTGGTGGCTCAAGCCTGCAATTCCAAAACTTTGGGAGGCCGAGGCGGGTGGATCACCTGAGGTCAGGAGTTGGAGACCAGCTTGACCAAAATGGTGAAACCCTATCTCTACTAAAAATACAAAAATTAGCTGAGCATGATGGTGGGCGCCTGTAATCCCAGCTTCTTGGGAGGCTGAGGCAGGAGACTCGCTTGAACCCGGGAGGCGGAGGTTGCAGTGAGCCAAGAATGCGCCATTACACTACAGCCTGGGCGACAGAGCGAGACTCTGTCTCAAAATAAATAAATAAATAAATAAATAAAACAAATATTTGGGAAGCTCACAGACACTCAGGATCAAACTCTAATAGCTTGGCAAAGTGTGGTGGCAAAAGCTTACTGGCAGGCAGCATCTCCCCAGGCATAAGTTAGGACAAATATGTGCTAAAAGCACTATGGCTGAGATAGTATATTAGCCTGTGGCTTGTGGGGAGGGTGTTGATGGGCAGGAGAAGAAACCCTCCTACACTAGGTCTGAAACCATTTCAGAAGTTTTGAGTTTTGCTTTGAGTAGTACAGGCTGGACCCTGCAAACTCAATACTACCCCTCATCCTCTACATGGTATATCCAGATAAACTATAAGGAAGGTCAGCGGGAGAGCTAGGAACCAAAAACTTAAATGTTCACAAGTGTGAGAAAAAAAACTAATAAAGGAATCCTTACGCTCTTTTCTTTTTATTATTATACTTTAAGTTCTAGGGTACATGTGCATAATGTGCAGGTTTGTTACATATGCATACTTGTGCCACGTTGGTATGCTGCACCCATTAACTCATCAGCACCCATCAACTCGTCATTTACATCAGGTATAACTCCCAATGCAATCCTTCCCTCCTCCCCACTCCCCATAATAGGCCCCGGTGTGTGATGTTCCCCTTCCCGAGTCCAAGTGATTTCATTGTTCAGTTCCCACCTATGAGTGAGAACATGCAGTGTTTGGTTTTCTATTCTTGTGATAGTTTGCTGAGAATGATGGTTTCCAGCTGCATCCATGTCCCTACAAAGGATAAAAACTCATCCTTTTTTATGGCTGCATAGTATATTCCATGGTGTATATGTGCCACATTTTCTTAATCTCGTCTGTCACTGATGGACATTTGGGTTGATTCCAAGTCTTTGCTATTGTGAATAGTGCCTCAATGAACATACGTGTGCATGTGTCTTTATAGCAGCATGATTTATAATCCTTTGGGTATATACCCAGTAGTGGGATGGCTGAGTCATATGGTACTTCTAGTTCTAGATCCTTGAGGAATCACCATACTGTTTTCCATAATGGTTGAACTAGTTTACAATCCCACCAACAGTGTAAAAGTGTTCCTATTTCTCCACATCCTCTCCAGCACCTGTTGTTTCCTGACTTTTTAATGATTGCCATTCTAATTGGTGTGAGATGGTATCTCATTGTGGTTTTGATTTGCATTTCTCTGATGGCCAGTGATGACGAGCATTTTTTCATGTGTCTGTTGGCTGTATGCATGTCTTCTTTTGAGAAATGTCTGTTCATATCCCTTGCCCACTTTTTGATGGGGTTGTTTTTTTCTTGTAAATTTGTTTGAGTTCTTTGTAGGTTCTGGATATTAGCCCTTTGTCAGATGAGTAGATTGCAAAAATTTCCTCCCATTCTGTAGGTTGCCTGTTCACTCTGATGGTAGTTTCTTTTGCTGTGCAGAAGCTCTTTAGTTTAATTAGATACCATTTGTCCATTTTGGCTTTTGTTGCCATTGCTTTTGGTGTTTTAGACATGAAGTCCCTGCCCATGCCTATGTCCTGAATGGTATTACCTAGGTTTTCTTCCAGGGTTTTTATGGTATTAGGTCTAATATTTAAATCTCTAATCCATTTTGAATTAATTTTCATATAAGGAGTAAGGAAAGGATCCAGTTTCAGCGTTCTACTTATGGCTAGCCAGTTTTCCCAGCACCATTTATTAAATAGCGAATCCTTTCCCCATTTCTTGTTTTTCTCAGGTTTGTCAAAGATCAGATGGCTGTAGATGTGTGGTATTATTTCTGAGGACTCTGTTCTGTTCCATTGGTCTATCGCTCTGTTTTGGTACCAGTACCATGCTGTTTTGGTTACTGTGGCCTTGTAGTATAGTTTGAAGTCAGGTAGTGTGATGCCTCCAGCTTTGTTCTTTTGACTTAGGATTGTCTTGGCAATGCGGGCTCTTTTTTGGTTCCATATGAACTTTAAAGCAATTTTTTCCGATTCTGTGAAGAAACTCATTGGTAGCTTGATGGGGATGGCATTGAATCTATAAATTATCTTGGGCAGTATGGCCATTTTCACGATATTGATTCTTCCTATCCATGAGCATGGTATGTTCTTCCATTTGTTTGTGTCCTCTTTTATTTCACTGAGCAGTGGTTTGTAGTTCTCCTTGAAGAGGTCCTTTACATCCCTTGTAAGCTGAGGAATCCTTACGCTCTTAAAGCTCTGCTCTCTCCATTAGAGATTCACCCTCAAAATAGATTTATATTTGGTGCTAGCAGTAGCAGGTAGGTCCCATATAGCTGTTCACTAGGGCCCCAAATAAAGCATTCTCAACCTAGAACCACCACTTTGATTGTTTAGAAATCCTCTCCTCGGCCAGGCACAGTGGCTCACTCTTGTAATCCCAGCACTTTGGGAGGCCGAGGTGGGCAGATCACAAGGTCAGAAGATCAAGACCATCCTGGCTAACACGGTGAAACCTCGTCTCTACTAAAAACACAAAAAATTAGCTGGGTGTGGCGGTGGGCGCCTGTAGTCCCAGCTACTCGGGAGGCTGAGGCAGGAGAATGACGTGAATCCGAGATGTGGAGCTTGCAGTGAGCCAAGATCATGCCACTGCACTCCAGCCTGGGCGAAAGAGCGAGAATCCATATATATATATAAAAATCCTCTCCTATCAGCCCTTAATACACTAGGCTATAAAAACTATGAAACACCCTAAACTAACAGATCTCTCGCTTTTTTTTTTTTTTTTTTGGAGAAAAATTTTTCTCCTCTTCCCCCCCGGTTTGGGTAAAATGGCTTGATCTCGGCTCACTGCAACCTCTGCCTCCTGGGTTCAAACAATTCTCCTGCCTCTGCCTCCCAAGTAGCTGGAATTCAGGCGCCTGCTACTTTTTCTACTTTTAGTAGAGACAGGGTTTCACCTTGTTGGCCAGGCTGGTCTCGAACTCCTAACCTAGGGTGATCCACCTGCCTCAGCCTCCCAAAGTGCTGGGATTACAGGTGTGAGCCACCATGCCCGGCCAAAGATCTCTCACTTTCACCATCTCTAGGGCCCTGTTGCTTCGACCAATGCCCACCTCAAAGGGGTAGCCATTTCTCAGGGGACTCTCCAGTTCCTGCCCCCATCCATATCACATCACCATCCATTTATCTTTTTTCCTTTCTAAACTGTGTGCCCTATCCAATGACCCATTCCCCAGAGCAGCAGAAAGCACTCTAAGACAGTGGTAACAAAGGCTGAGACTCATACATCAGAAAGGCAAAGAATAAGTGTCCACTTCAAAACCTCTGGACCCCAGCTCCACTGTTCACCAGCAACCAGCCAGCCAAGGGAGAAGCATTACTCACTGCTCATTCATCCCAGGAAGGACCCTCCTGACATATTAGAAAGCAGAGGGAATGGTTATTTTACAGAAGGAGGGTCTTCTTGCTCCATCACAGCCCAGGGTTCAGAAAGTTTTCCCCATCAGACCAGTCTGATGCTATTAAGAGTAGTCAGGGGATACTGACTGGATGGAGTCCCAAAGCATAAGGACCACTGGTCACCAGAGGGTTACACACCCTAGCAAGTCAACTCTTGAGACACCAGACCTTTGGCTATGAAGAGATATATCAGGACCATGAGGCCCCACCCTGATTAATGCAGTGTCCACCCAGTTCTTGCAGAAGAGACACCAGCACCATGGGTGGAAAGGGCTAAAGCCTCTAAGACATAACCAACATCCAAGACCAGAATTATAACCAGGAAAGAATCCAAGATTTTACTCCAAAAAAATCAAGATTCCTCCCAGTCAACATGCATGCCTGACAATCTACCTACTTTGGCAGAAACTGGTAAAAGATACCAACCGTTGTGGTTATTAGAAAAGGTCAGCAGTTACCCAGACAGAAAAAAGGAGAGGAAAAGAGAGGGATGAATAGATGATCCTATAAAGGAAACTAGGATGGAACTTCTCTCTCTCCCTTTTATTTTTTGTTGTTTGTTGCTATTGTTGTTTTGAGACAAGGTATCACTCTGTCACCCAGGCTGGAGTGCAGTGGTGTAATCTCAGCTCACTGCAACCTCTGGCCCCTGCTACTTTGGGCTCAAGCAATCCTCCCACCTCAGCCTCCCAAGTAGCCTATACCACAGGCACACACCCACCACGCCCAGCTATCTTCTTTTTTTTTTTTTTTGAGATGGAGTCCCCCTTTGTCACCCAGGTTGGAGTGCAACGGCGCGATCTCTGCTCACTGCAACTCTGCCTCCCGGGTTCAAGCAATTCTCATGCTTCAGCCTCCTGAGTAGCTGGGATTACAGGCATGCGCCACCACACCCAGGTAATTTTTGTGTTTTTAGCAGAGACGGGGTTTCGTCATGTTGGCCAGGCTGGTCTCGAACTCCTGACCTCAGGTGATCCACCGTCCTTGGCCTCCCAAAGTGCAGGGATTACAGGTATGAGCCACCACACTTCTCTCATTCTCACATCTCATACTGGCCGTAAGTCTACACCCATAACATTGTCATCATCATTGCTAGCATTTACTGAGCACTTACCACATGGCAGGCACCGTGCTAAGCATTTTACATGCAGTATCTTATATGAAAACATATGTGCTGTTTTAATTTCTATTTACAGATACGTACCGTTTTAATCTCTATTTACAGATGAAGACGTTGTGGTTGAGAAGTGAGAATATTCCCCTGAGCTACCCAGCCAGAAAGTGGTAAAGTGGGGACCATTGGCTGCTCTCACGCTCTTGATGATGCCTTACTCTACCCCGTCCAGCCATGTTGTTTGAACACCTAACACGGAGGATGCCTGAAACAAGCATGTACAGAGGAAGGGGTTCCTTAGAAGGGGCTCACGAATAAACAGTTGCTCTCTGTGCTGTAACGAGAGGAGAGGGTTTGGTCCAGGGGGAGAATCAGGAGAAAGCCACTCCCAGCAGAGGGAATAACATGAGTTCAGGTCCAAGAGGGCTGAGGGGCCTTGACATATCTAAGAAATAGTCCCTTGTAGCTGGAGCAGAACTTTCATGAGGAGGAAGGGGAGAAGAAGGAACTGCAGTGAAGGGCTTGGGCAGGACTGGAAGACTGCAGACCCTGCCAAGGAGCTTGGAAATGACCCTGGAGTCACAAGTAGTTTTTAAGCAGAAAAGTGTTGTGACAAGATTTGAATTTCAGCAAAACAACTACGGTTGCAGTGAGACAAATTCAACTGAAAAAGCAACAGACTGGCAATGAGGCACAGTAAATAACCTATTACAATTGTCCAGGGGACAATGGTGAACGACAAACTCAAGTACTGGGGATGGGAAGGATGGGACAGTCAGACAGGGTAATTAATTTCACATACATGGAGAAAGAGTGGTCCATGAGTCCTAAGAAATCTCTCTGGCATCACATCACTTATTTGATCTAGCTAAGTCCCTGTATGTCACCAATCTTACAGGAATATACTAGCATTCAGTGAGTTCAGGGGGGTTTAGTGGTCCCACTCCTCCTACCTCTAGGCTAACATTCACCCACCCACTCTTCCCTTCCAACAGGAACTGAAGCTTCCCATTCTTCTGCAGCCCCAAACACTTAGAAACAGGGTTCCTTCATTTTCAGTTGTAGCCACCAACTCACATATTACTGACTGCTACTGACTAGACCAGATAGATGCAGTTCCATAGTTCTGGCATGCTGAGAACAGCTACTCTTTGCCAATGTGGCTCAGTCCTGCATTCATCTGGGACATCTCTGGCAAGCCCCCGGATTTCAGTGCAATACACTTTACAATGTCAGTCAAGGACCTGCAGCGAGGAACTCAGGGAATGGCACAAGCTAGGAATGACATCAGAGAAGACAGAATGGATAGATGAGCTTTCTGGAGCTGGCTAGTGTCTTGATCCTTCAGACAGGCACCCAGGCCTTATGCAAAGTTTTCAGACAGGCTGGTTAGTTAACAGGATTGGGATACTGGGGTGATAGTCTGAACCTGGAGGGTGTCTGGGGTTCCAGGCCACTCCCAAACAACTCTGGCTGCCCATAACGTGAATATGTTTCCTGGGGAACAAGGGAAAAAATCAGATGTATTCATGTGGACCAGCACTTGAGAAACAACCCAAAGCACCAACCTTCCTCGTAATGTGCCCACATCCGTGCCTCCCACATGACTTAACAGCATGAGGTGTGGATTTCTGCTGCCTTGTTGGGCTGGAGGATAGAAGGAGACATGACAGAGAACTAATATATTTATAGGCCTCCTGTAGGCACAGCACAATTCATCAGCCTTGAAAAATGTCTCCTTTAACCAGCTCCAATTTTCTATGGGAACTTCACTTTCATCTCTTTCTTGGAGGCCATACTCACTTCCCACATCTCCCATGCTGCTGAGTGAAAGGTTCTCATGATTAAAACAGAAGAATAAGCACTGTCTCCCTGACCAAACCTCCCACATGCGTCTGCAGGACACCTAGCTCTCTCTAACATCCTAAAATATAACTGCTTCAAACGACGTCAACTTGGACACCTACAGCCCTTGTCATCTTGTGCAAATTAAGCCCAGAAAACACAGCTGGGACTCCATTCCTCACCTCATCCAGACAGAGATCACCAGCAGGAAACAGAAAGCCAGAGGCTTTTGTGCAGCCAGTTTCCTTACTAAAGAACATCTCCTTAAACACCTGCCTGCCCTGAATTTTCCCATCGTACCAGCTCAAACTGACTGAGAAGAGCTGCCAGATCTCCGTCAAGTCTCTGAAGAACCCAGCTACATACCAGATAAAAATAACCAAAAAAGAGGAAGTCTATCAGATGCTTGATGGTTTTGTCAACAGAAAGTAGTTCTTTCTTGGCATATGGCCATGGGATGCAGCTGCCGCACAGGCTCTCCAGGGCCTTGTATCCCCAAGCTCTGCTAGCAGAGTTCCCTTAGCAGGCATGGAAGGTTGCATTTTCAAAGTGGTCCATCATCTCCCATCCTCTGTGCTTTTCCCCAGTGTGATCTTGACACTTTTCCCATTGAGAAGTGGGTCTATGTCCTCTCTACTTGAAGCTGGGTGTCTTGAGACTCACTTTAACAGAATGCAGAAGAAATGACAATGCCTGACTTCCAAGCTAGATCAGAAAAGATGCTACAGTTTCCCCATGTTCACTGGAACACTTGGACCTGTAGCTTTGAGCCACCACGTAAGGCCAAGAGCCCTAAGAGAGTCATGCTCATGGATGGATTGCACATGGGCACCCCCATCAGCAGTCCTGGCCTCTAGCTCCTCCCAGCTCAGGCACTGAGCATGTGGGTGAACAACCTTCAGATGGTTCCTGCTCCATCTGCAGCTTCCCCCAGCCTTTGAGTCTTCCCAGGTGAGGCCCCAGACATTGATAAGCCATCCCTAATGAGCTCTTTCCAAATTCCTGACCCAAGTCTCCATGAGCTTAATAAAAAGGTTCTTGTTTGGGGTGGTTTGCTCTGAAGAAATAGTAATGGAAACAGGAGGTGACACACTGTGAGTCTAGTCTCATATCTGCTGCTGCTCTTGAATTTTTTAAAAAGGAAAAACTACCTTTCACTGAGCATTTACTTCGTGCCAGGCATTATGCTAAGGGCTTACACACATAACTTCATTTAATCTTCATTACAATACCATGAGGAAATACTAGAATTATCTCCATTTTACAGAGGAGGAAATTGGTTCAGGGTTGAGGACTTTGCCCAAAGCCAGGTCTGCCTGATTCAGAGCCCACAACTGTACCAGCCTAGGCTCTCTGGCCACTTAGAAAGAGGAGCTGTTTCTACATAGAAGACTCAACTTCTTGGGAGCATGGCTTTCCTAGTCAAAATTCCAGGTCTGGGAATTGCCTAAAGAACCCAGGTGATGGGATGCAGCATCAATGAACACTTGATTCTGTCTGAGCTGGGGCAGGCTGCCTTCCCTGGGAGGTCATAGCTACAGCCTACCTGTCCTATTACCAACTCTTGAATCCTACCCATTCTTTAAAGCCTAATTGTTCCAGCAAGGCCTCCCAGGGAATTCTGCCTTCTCCAGACCCCATCTGATGTATCTTGACACGCAGTCCCCTACTGCATCACACTGTTCCGGTTGTTTGGGATGTCTTTACATAGTATGACTCTTAAGGTTGGAAAGAATGCAGTGGAAGTGACCTCTATGTTATGCATATACTAAATTTTTCATATTTCCTACAGCATGTATACAATAGCAGGCACGTCATTTTCTTATGAGGACATTTTGGGTAATAAAACTACCCAAATTGGTTGAGAATCATAATCTACACACAAAGAAAACATTCCAGGCTCTGAGACCTGGACTTCACCCCAGGCATCACAGAGGAGAAAGGATTTGAGGGCAGAGGAGGAAGTGGTACAACCCACCACAGATACCACCTTCATCCCTTGCCCTGGAGGCAAGGAAGTCCCAACCACAAAGGCTTAAAACACCGGGAGTTGCCATTTTGAACCACAAGTCCTTAATAGCCCTGGAAAGCTATGAAACACCAATTAAAGCGTCCGATGAATCACTTTTCAACCTCTCCATGTAAGAGCAGGGAGGAACCAACCTCAAGTACCTCCTCAGGCCAAGACTAGCTTTGCTCTGACTCACTGTCTTGCAGTCTATGATATGGATGCTTTTGTAATTCCTTCCTCCCACCTCCATGTCCATTGGATGGGGAAGATGAGACTTCCTAGCATCTTCCTAGTCTACCTCCGAAAATTACTCTACAATCCCGTTCCCCATGAGACAGAGTTGAGGATCTCACCATGGTAGGGAAAATTCAAAACCTTACAAATTCTCAAGATGTTATACCTCAGTTTCCAGGTGAAAGCCGGTCCTTTCTTTCCTTCCCTGCTACCTGGAAGGTGGGCATAACAGGCACACCCAGAAACTGCTGGGAAAATGCTCAAATGCCTTGTTCTCTGCCTTCAGTGAACATCCATGTGAGGAAAAGTCTTAGAATATCTTCTTTTTCCTGAGTGGGGTCACTTTTACTCTTCCTGGACGGGCATTATCCAGTTTTCCACCAATATACTACACATCAAATCAAGCACCAAAATGATTGTAAGAAACCTAAAATTGGCCAGATTCATGGTCCATGCAACTAGAGTCAAGCATATAAAGCCACAGACTCACATGTTAGAATCCCAGGATAGTACTGTGCCCAAATAAGGGTAAGGTGGGAAGGAAGACAGCATCCTGAAGTAAATTCAAATTAGTCTGACTCTTATCTTTCTTGAGCATCCAAAGGATTTCTATGATCCACAGCAACACTTCCTCAAATACCCCTTTTTAATTCCATCCACCGTCCTTACACAAAGAAGCTCCCTCATTTCCTGCTCAAAATTCCTCCCAAAAGAGCGCCTGAAGGATTCTACTCTTTCTCCCCTCCCCTTCCTCCCACCACAAAGTTCTAAAGTTCAGGAGCAGCGAAGTCAAAATTCTCTTTGTGAGGTGGGAGAAGGATATAGCCAGGAGGCTTTGTTTATTGATAGTCCAGGTATTATTCCACCAGCCATCAATCCAAATTGGAGCATCAAGGAATGAACAGTGAAGTCACATTTGTCTTTCATAATATTCATCTAAAAGTGTTACGTGGGCACCACAAAGCCTGCTCAGCACTCCTCCATGAGGAATGGAACTGCCCTCTTGCTCGCACACGGTCCATTTGGCCATAAAATCAGCTGCAAAGACACTCCCCAGAAGGGCCCATTCACCTCCCAGACTACACAGAGCTGAAAGACATGGCATGTGAATAACCACACAGGGCTCTGGAATGAACAGATGTGGCTAAACCCTTTTTGAATGTTTATATTACTTTTCTAGTTAAAATTTTTTAAATTCCATAAACAATCATCTGTGAATGTATCTGAAATCTATATATACTTCTTTTGTTTAAACAAAAACAAAACCACGGCCAGGCATGGTGGCTCACGCCTGTAATCCCAGTGCTTTTGGAGGCCGAGGCAGGCAGATAACCTGAAGTCAGGAGTTTAAGACCAGCCTGACCAACACAGTGAAACTGTGTCTCCACTAAAAATACAAAATTAGCCAGGCATGGTGGGGCATGCCTGTAATCCCAGGTACTTGGGAGGCTGAGGCAGGAGAATCACTTGAACCTGGGAGGTGGAGGCTCCAGAGAGCCGAGATCACGCCACTGCACTCCAGCCTGGGAAACAAGAGCAAAACTCCATCTCAAAAGAAAAAATAATAAAGTAAATAAAATAAAATAAAATAAAAAACCACAACACAAACACAAGTAAGAATAAGAGTCCAATAATGTGGAAGCTTCTGTGATGGCCCAACTTCTGGGGAGCTGTATGCAAGCACAATTTTGGTTCAGGACAAACACTAACAAGAAGCAAAGCTGAAGCCGGGCACGGTGGCTCACGTCTGTAAACCCAGCACTTTGGGAGGCTGAGGTGGGCAGATCACTTGAGGTCTGGAGTTCAAGACCAGCCTGGCCAATATGGTAAAACCCCATCTCTACTGAAAATACAAAAATTAGCCAGGTGAGGTGGCAGGTGCCAGTAATCCCAGCTACTCAGGAGGCTGAGGCAGGAGAATTGCTTGAACCCGGGAGGTAGAGGCCACTGTACTCCACTCACTGTACTCCAGAGTGAGATTCCCCCCCCCCCAAAAAAAAAAGCAGCAGCAAGCAGCAAAGCTGAGGCTACAGAAGGATGGCTGAGGTTCAAATTGTGTGCTTTTGGAGGGGCCCTGGGGAAAAGAGAAATGAGGTCTCAGGTCTTGTGCATTTTAGTTTCACTAGGTTTGGAAGTGCCAGAGGCCCTGGGTTGGAGAAGTGAAGGATCCCCTACCTATCGTTCCAAATGTGGGGATGATCTACCCCACAAAGGCCCCAAGACCAGGTTTAATGTCCAGGTCTAGCCCCGCTGCACCCTCTGGTGAGTCACAGGGTCTGTCCTGCAGAACAAGGTGCTAGAGGAGGATCTCCTATTGCAGTCTGTTCCCAACGAGCAGAGCAGAAGGAAAACCACACAAGCATTCAAGAGCCTGGTATTTGAGTCCAGGCCCTATCATTCTCTAGCTATGTGTTCTTGGGCAAGACATTGTTAAACCTCCCTGAGCCTCAGCTTCCTCTGTTATAAAATGGGGATACTACCACCTCTTCCTGGAGCACCTCAGGTAGATACTGTTTCAAATAAAATTCTAAAGGACCAAATACAAAGTATGATTACAGTAGTCCCTCCTTATCTTCAGGGGACACATTCCAGGATCCCCAGTAGATGCCCCAATCCATGGATAGAATACGTATATACTGTATATACTGTTTTTTCCTATACATTCATATCTATGATAAAGTTTAATTTATAAATTAGGCACAGTAAGAGATTAACACTAACAATAAAATAGAACAACTATAAGAAAAGCTTTATTAATGTGGTTTCTCTCTCTCTCTCTCTCTCTCTGAAACTCTCAGAGTCAAAACTTTCAAGGTCAAAGTTTGGGGTGAAATCAGTGTTTTTCCTGACTTCTTGTTTTCCTTTTCTTATTGTACTGTATTCGCTCTTCTTGTGAGGTTATAAGATGAAAAAATGCGTATGTGATGAGGTGAAGTGAGGTAGATGATATAGGCATTGTGACACAGTGACACAGTGTTTGCTACTTTTGACCTTCTGATGTGTAGTCAGAGGATCGTCTGCTTTGGATGACCCTGGATCATTGCGTTGTGACAATGTCAATGGTTGGATGTCAGGACAGACCATGTGGATGACTAATGGGCACATAGGATGCCCAGCGTGGACATGCTGGACAGGGTGTGATTCACATCCCAGGCAGGATGGGGTGGGAAGGCATGAGACGTCATCACGCTACTCAGAATGGTGTGCAATTTAAAACTTATGAATCGTTATTTCTAGAATGTTCCATGTAATATTTCTGGCTCACAGCTGACTACGAGTAACTAAAAACAGGGCGAGTGAAATGGCAGAGAAGAGGAGCCTACCATACTCTTTCTCCTACCTCTAGGACTATCTGGGGGATGAAGGACATGAGGGCCACGTATTACTGTCACCATGAATAATAAGCCAAGGAGAGTATCAGATAATGTCAGGTTACACTAATAATCTTAAATCATCCGAAGTTTATGTGAGAAAATTTTAAGTCCTTAGTTGATTTTCCATTGCCATTCATGGGATGTGATGTGGCGTCTCTCCTTGTCACTAGCAGCTGTGCATTTGGGCAAAGCAAGCTATTTTATTATTAATTTAATCCAAATACTTAGTAAGGGCAGGTCTCCTAAGGCAGGGGAGAGAGGAAAACAACTCTCTATCACACAACTGTGCCAGCTGCAGTGAGATTATTAACAATCCACTCCAGGATTCCCATCTATCTCTAAGCAGGGATTCCTATCTCTAAGTACAGGGAGCCAGGAGTCCACTGCTTAAGAAATAAAAAATGAGGCCAGGCGCGGTGGCTCAAGCCTGTAATCCCAGCACTTTGGGAGGCTGAGATGGGCGGATCACGAGGTCAGGAGATCGAGACCATCCTGGCTAACACGGTGAAACCCCGTCTCTACTAAAAAAATTACAAAAAACTAGCCGGGCGCGGTGGCGGGTGCCTATAGTCCCAGCTACTCAGGAGACTGAGGCAGGAGAATGGCATAAAACCGGGAGGAAGAGCTTGCAGTGAGCTGAGATCCGGCCACTGCACTCCAGCCCGGGTGACAGAGTGAGACGCCGTCTCAAAAAAAAAAGAAATAAAAAATGTTTTTATTATTCTTTTCTTCCTAAAAATTGTACCACCTAGCAGAATACTGAACACTGTTATCCTTCTACATAACATACCAAAAAAAATGACTGAGTTCATGTTAGTAACCAGGAAAAACACTGACTTCACCTCTAACTTTGATCTTGGGACCGTATAAGCAAGCTGTCCCCCAGGTTCCTTGAATGGGGTACAGCAGATCCTCTTTCCACTATTGTCCAAAATACTTTGGTCCTAGCTGGAAAGCCTGGCAGAGTAACAGAGTCCCACTGTAGGGCTAAAAGAAGGAACACTGTCATGAGTATCAGGATGACCTTAGGCAAGTCACCCAGCTTCTCTGGGTCACAACTCTAAGGTTCCGGTAAGCTCTAATCATATCAATAAGCAAAGAAGAAAGTCAAGAATGACCAGAATCCGCCGGGTGCGGTGGCTCACGCCTGTAATCCCAGCACTTTGGGAGGCCAAGGCGGGCGGATCACAAGGTCAGGAGATCGAGACCACGGTGAAACCCCATCTCTACTAAAAAAAATACAAAAAATTAGCCAGGCGCGGTGGCGGGCGCCTGTAGTCCCAGCTACTCAGGAGGCTGAGGCAGGAGAATGGTGTGAACCCGGGAGGCGGAGCTTGCAGTGAGCCGAGACTGCGCCACTGCACTCCAGCCTGGGCGACAGAGCAAGACTCCGTCTCAAAAAAAAAAAAAAAGAAGAAGAAGAATGACCAGAATCCAAAAACTATTGCTATTTTCCCTAACCACATTCCTTTCCTCCTTCCTCTTATTTATTGTTTTTATTTTAGTTTTTTGGTTTTTCTTGGTACTCCCTGATTAAGGTGTCCTCCTTCCTCTTGGACCCTGAAGGTTAACAGAATGCAGAAACAAACAAACAAAAAAATTTAAGTGTCCAGATGGCATGTACACCGTGACTTAAACGGCAGAAGGAAATGAGGTATATAGATAAGAATAGGAAAGCCAAATATAAAGATGAAAACAGTTGTATCTGCACACTGGAATCTAGCATAACTCTTTTTTTTTCCCCTTTTCAATGATACTTTTTCCTGTTACATTGCCTCATCAGCCCACATCAGCCTGCAGTCACAAGCATTTGCAGAGAAAGGTCTTAACTATAAGATCAGTCACTGGCCAGGTGCAGTGGCTCACACCTGTAATCCTAGCACTTTGGGAGGCCAAGACAGGCGGATCACAAGGTCAGGAGTTCAAGACCAGCCTGGCCAACAGAGTGAAACCCCGTCTCTACTAAAAATACAAAAAACTAGCTGGGCATGGTGGCGGGCACCTGTAATCCTACCTACTCAGGAGACTGAGGCAGGAGAATCACTTGAAAACCTCAGAGGCGGAGGTTGCAGCGAGTCAAGATGGCACCACTGCACACCAGCTTAGGTGACAGTACAAGACTCTGTCTCAAAAAAGAAGAAAAAAGGTCAGTCACTGCCAGCATCCTGATGCCCCCCTGCTGCAATGGGCCCCACTCCCAAACCTGCTCCAAGGGATGGATGGACAATCAGCACCTTCACAGCTGGGCAATTCCAGAGACACACATTGGGCTTCTGACTTTACAAACTACTCCAAGGAACACCAACAAAACAAGATTTTTTTGGTTGGCCACACTGGAACTGCCATCGAACACCTGGGCCGCTACATGCGACGTCCTATACTAGGCATGATGTGAGGGGAGAGGGACACGGGGGGAGCAAGGGAAGATGAAGGAAAGAAAAACAGCAACACCTCTGCTGTCAAGAATTCTATTGGGATTTCTGTTTTCATAGAAAAAAGTTACCAGAGACAAAAAAAACTTAATTGCATTTGCCTTTAAGAAGTAAACTTATGGTTTAGGATGAGAAGGAGACAGACTTTTCTTTCTTCTCTCTCTTTTTCTGGAGACAGACTTTTCTTTGTATTCAGTTTTGTCCTATTTTTACCCATGTGTATCCATTACATTTTGAATTTTTTAAATTCTACAGTACAACTGGAAAGATTACGACTCAAACAATGAAAATGCAAGTACAAGACAAAAAATACAATCACCAATTGTGATCTAAATACTAAGGGAATAAGGGTAGCAGATGGAATTATAATTAAAATGGTCAATATATTGGGTGCTTATGATGTGCCAGGAACTCCTAAGAACTTCACCCAGATGATCTTATTTAATCCTCACTTCTACGCTGTAAGATGAGATCGGTGGTATTATAATTATTCCCACTTTATATCTACAAAAGCTAAGCCACAGAAGGTATGTCATTTGTTCAAGGTCCTTAGCTAGCAAGTAAGAGCCAGGTAGGACTCAAATTCAGTTTCACCCACAGTTCACATGGGCTCATCTCCAAAAGAAGAGAGGGTTCATATCCTAAATGAGGGCTCTAAAGGAGAAGAGGTATGGTGTTGTTTGGAGAATGTCTACATGGGAAGGAGGTATGCATGGGAAAGACAGTGCTAGAATCTGTTATTATCATCTTGAGGACCTACTAAGTGCTGGACACAACCAGATTTAGACAGTAGCTGTAGAAACAAAGCTCTTATACAGAGATGAAAAAGAGCCAAATATGCTCTATTTACCTTCCAAAACAAGATCACAAAACTCAAAATCTCTTCAATCCACCGTGAATACGCCAAAGTCTTAAATGACACTGTGTAAAAAGAAAGCTAAGTTGACATAGGGAGGCCAGGAGAGGATGTGAAAAAAAGCAGACTAATGCAGCAGAGAAGGCAGGGAAAGAAATATATTGCCTTCCTCCTGGGGCAAAAGCATTTTAATTATCAACTGAGAGTCCAGCAGAGCCATAAAACTGGCCAGCTGTCCCATTCAATCAAGCCAAAGGCTGTAACAGACAGGACGAGGCAGCATTTTTCAGAGGACCGAGCACTTCGAGTTAAGGCTGAGTCTAGAGGGGTGCAAGACGCACCGGCCGTTTCCACAAGAGGCTTTTGCACAGTTAGAAGGGGCTGGTGGGGCTCAGTCCCTTTCAGGGGCTTCAGCAGAATTAAATCTGCCTGTTTCCGTGGGAATAGTAAAACTATGCCTGGCTGGCTTAGGAGAGGGCTACTCGGGGCTGCCTAAAATCCTCATGCACCACTTTAGAAAGGGAAATTCAGCCGTGTCATGTGTGCAACTAAAATAACAAGGAATGGAAAGAAGTTTCTCCTACTCCTTAGAAAGGAAAAAAAACACAGTGCCATTTACTGAATCCAGTGCCTGTGAGATACTGACACATAATAGCTCATATCATCTTAACACAGTATTGCTCATTTCTGTGTTGTTCATATTTTACAGATGAGATTTCCTGCAACTCCAAGAGGTTAGCCACATGCCCAATGTCAAGTGCTCAGGAAGTAGCTTAAATCCAAGTCTATCTAACTCCAAAGCCAGTGTTTCTTCCATTAGACCACAGTGGTTCCCAAAACCAATCTTATGGGGAAAATGCTTTCTTCTCAGATCAAAACCTTCAAGTTTCCTACAAAGAGCAAAAACTTTAGGGAAGTTAGGAAAGAAAGGGACATGCAATCCACAGCTTTTAGTATGTCTAATTTATATGTCTCACTTTTACAGTATAATGGACCACATAGGGGACATGTCTTCCTGTTATTCTGCTGGTGAGGGGGATATATGAGGCACACAATTAAAGTTGCCTAAGTGACCCTGAGCCCCACCTGGAAAAGCCCTATGTTGTTTCAAAAAAGTGAGCAGGAAGCAAGTGTAAATCAAAGCAGCAGCAAAGCTCTGAGACAGCAGGATGCCCCTTGCTTAGCTCCAAGGACAGAGTAGCAGGCGACTAACTGTGTCCTGCTTCTAGCAGGAAAGCTGTCCTTGGATTATTGTGAATCCCCAGGATGGTTCATGTGACCAGAGCATCTTCTCTCAGCAAGGCCATCTGTCATGCCCTGAGTAGCAGTGGGGGAAGGGGAGCACTTGTGGGCTCCTGTCAACTGTTTTCTCCACTAAACCACTCAGCAAAGATTCCGTTTCAGGAGATTCAGCCCCAGCCAGAACAAGTCCCAAAATGGGGAACCCGAGCACACTATAGCCTGACACACAGAGGCAGACAAACTGTGTAGTCACTAACATTCCCAAACACACAGACATTCACGCTTTAAAGTCCTGGGCGGGACCTCAGAGACCACTTGTCCAAACCTCTCATTTTCCAGATGAAGAATCTGAGGTCCAGAGAGATCACAGATGTGCCCAGGGCCACCCGGCTGGTCAGTGTCAAGGACAGCCCCGGGGCCCATGTTCCTTCCACTGCACCAGAACACCTCTTACACAGATGCCCACTTTAAGTTCTCTGTAATGATACTGATTCTTAACCTTCACTGAGTCTTACAATAATAAGAGCCCTGACCTTTTCCCTCCAAAATGAATGTATCCACATTTTGCATAGATTCCAGGTGGCTCCTTGGCCCTATGTTAATCTTTACGTTATAAGAGGAACAAAGTGCCGTTCTAAAGGAGGCCGTCAGGGGTCTTGAAGGAGACTCCACAGTAAAGACCTGGACTCCCCGGACATGGGACGGAAGCTCATTTTTCTCCTGACTCAACCAGACCACTGACATCACTGCTTTGTGTGCCATCCATAAGTGACCCTGAGCTACCTCATTGAAACGAGGTGAAGAACCAGGTTGAGGAATGGAAATTTTTCCAAGAGATGCGGAGGAAAGGAGAGATAGGCAGGCTCTTCTCTCATCTCCTTAGAGATCCTGAGGGACAAATCTTGAACCTGAGCAATGACGGTGCCACAGA
This sequence comes from Piliocolobus tephrosceles, assembly GCF_002776525.5. Classification (NCBI taxonomy): domain Eukaryota; kingdom Metazoa; phylum Chordata; class Mammalia; order Primates; family Cercopithecidae; genus Piliocolobus; species Piliocolobus tephrosceles. The sequence continues at coordinate 35,747,388 of NC_045439.1, read as the reverse complement.
CCACCTGCAAACTGGTCAATACCTAGCTCTTACCAGGTTTGCTTGGGAAGGGATGTGGGGAAGGGAAGACGCACAGCGTGGACATGCTGGACAGGGTGTGATTCACATCCCAGGCAGGATGGGGTGGGAAGGCATTGAGCCAGGATTATGCCACTGCACTCCAGCCTGGCAACAGAGTGAAACTGCGTCTCACAAAAAAAAAAAAAAAAAGTTGCCTGGTGTCCTGAGCTACTTGCTGCCCCACTGAGTAAGCTGCAGAGAACCTCCATGGTGATGAAATAGGAAGAGGCAGGCAGGACTCCAGAGCAACCACTGGGAAATGAAGGCATGTGGCCCACAAAGAGATCCGCTCCCCTTAAGAATCCTTCTCCACCAACCACAGGAAAGGACAGAGGCAAGAGAATCCAAGCGTGCAATTTGCCTCCCAGGAGGCCACAGTGTACAGAGCACTGGGCCTGCTGGCCTCCCTGCCTGGAACCTCCTTGCCCCACCTTCCCTTTCCACTTTGTCTCCACTCTTCACTCTCTCAGATCACATCGGAAACAAAACTTCCTCAGAGAATTCTCCAGCACTCCTCTTGAAGCATGTCCCGTTATCAGCCATGCTCATGGTACTCACCACAGTCTTGACTTTACATGTTGTGCAACTTTATTTTGATCAAGGTCCTTCTCCCTAACCCCACAGTGAGCTCCTGGAGGGGAGGGCCCATGAATATTTTTGTTTGCTGCTGAATTCTTAACACCAGGCACTTAGACTGGCCCATAAAAGAAAACCAACTTTGCGCAGAAGATGGCCACAAAGGCACAGGACAAAAGGGAAAGGCAAGGTTCCCAAACCACGTTCAAGAAGCCGAGATGCAACCAGACTTGCAAGTCAGATCTCTGGCCTCACTGGTTTCTTCTGCTGAGTCCTGCTCACCTGGCTGGTTATTTGCTTCATTTCAGCTTTATTCACTTACGTATTTATTTTGGCTTGCAGAACAGGTCTCTGTATTCATGGGAAATGCTACCCATCAACTGAGCAGGATGCTCTGAGACATGCCAGGTGGCTGCTAGCTAACCTCTGGCATAGCCTCCTGCAACCAAAAGATAAATCCAATTCTTTGAGCGCTTGTACACTTTTGCCTGGGTATACTTTTGCCTGGGAAAATCCTCAAAACACATCCATCATCCTCCAACTCCCTGTTAAGGAACACGTAGCAAAAACCACCAAAGGACCTGACTAAGGGAAAAAAGAGGGAGAGAAATTCAGAAGTATCTGAGCCAGGTAATGCCAAAAGTATTTCATTTGGAGAGGCCTCCATGAAGCATACAAAAAGTCATTTACTTACCTACCTCTCAAAAAGGACCAAGACTTGGGTTTTCCAGCTGATACTTCACCGCTTTCCAGGTCCACTCTGGGAATGCTCTATTGCCTATTTCATTCTCCTGTAGGAAAAAAACTGCTTTTTCGGCTACTCCTCATCCTTTTTTGAGGCAAGTCTATGCCACATCATCCCTGGCCAGGGTGCCTAAGCCTTAGCTGCTTCCTCCATCAGGTGGAATGGGCTCTACCACTCGTGCAGGACAAGGACACTAGAGACTGGGATCCAGCGGGTCACAGAGTGCCATATATCTGGCAGCCAGCAAACTCACCAGCCATGAGAAATCCTACACAGGAAAACCAGTCAGGAGCTTTGGCCAGTGTGTGGTCCAGGTATACTCCAGGGCTTAGAATGTTAGAGCCTGCTGAGCTGAGGCCAAGGGGAAGACAAAAGCTCTGTCATCCTCACACTGGTGAAAGTATGTCTTCAGCTTCCTGACCTTGTGAACTCCAAGAGAAGGTTGGAGATGAGGACAAGGTGCAAGTGAACAGAATTGGGATGGGGAGATGCTACATGGACCTCCAGTTACAAGAGAAGCAGCCAATCCAACAACTCAACAAAATTACAACAGGCACTATGAGGAGCATGACAGGCAGTCCCCAAGTTGGGAACAAAGGGAGTACTGAGGCTGGACAGAACAGACTGGGAGTAGACCCAACAGCACCGGGCAGTGGTCTGCTCCAGCAGCGCCTAGCAGCCGGCAACTGGCTACAGTGGAGACATGGGCCAGTGAGTTAGCCGGGGCTGGTGATCAGGAAAAGTGTGAAGAGGGGAGGAGGCAGAGGCGTTTGGGATTAATAACGAATGCACTGTCACACCACCACAGTCCAGCATCCAAAACAGGTGTTTGGGCTCAGACAATTAGGATGGATCAAGGGCCAGGGGATTCTAATAAGGATGAAAAGCAAATTCCATGTGGCAGGGGCTGGTGGCTCACACCTGTAATCCCAACATTTTGGGAGACCAAGGCAGGTGGATTGCTTGAGCCCAGGAGTTCAAGACCAGGCTGGGCAACATGGCGAGACCGTCTCTACTAAACAAAAAATAAAATAAATAAATAAATAATTCCACACAAGTGAGGTCTGAATGACATCCATGGATAAGAGAAAGGTAATGTTTACACTTTGGGATCCCATAAGTAAACCAGTTCATATGATATTTTATTCATTCATTCATTCATTCATTCATTCATTCATTCATTCATTCTTTTTATCTGTACATTTATTGAGGACCCTACTATGCACCTGGAACTATGATGGGAGCTAAAGACACAAAACCTATTTGGAGATGTAAGGGATGCTCCTGAAATCATAGCCAACAAAAAGAGGCCAGGTTGTATAACTTGGCAGGTTGGCCTGCACGCCACCATGGTGTTTTGTTATGGCCTGTGAATGCCTACCAGCGCTTTAGATTGACTCACCCTGGCTAGGTGGCAGTTGAACTCGCAGCCATTAGACCAGGGGTTCTAGTCTTTTGTCACTCCAACATTCTTCTACGAACTACCAGGTAATACACATTTATCAAATGACGACTTAGCACTGACTATAGCAAGTATATGTGATACACTACCAGAAGCAGCCAGGTTTGAGCTGAGCACAGAAAACTGCGGAGGGGTTGGATAGGCAGAGAGACGAGGTAAGGGCACCCCTGCTAGCAAGGGGGAAAGGGGAGACCAGCTTGGCTAAAGAAGAAAGTGCCTCTAGAAGAAGAAAAGGCAGCAAAGATTTCATAAGCATTTAAGCTGACATCTGAAAAGAGGAAGGCAGGTGTGCCTAGTCCCAACCCAAATACAGTTCACCACTCACCTCTGCTCTTTCAGCTATAAAGTTAAGGATGAGTTGGTTGAAACCCAAAAAAGGTACAGGCAGGGGATAAATCAAACATTAATGCAATGTGGATGCTGTGGCCTTGTGAGCAGAATGACATTATTCCCAATTATATGAAACTAAAGCACTAGGCCACACAGAACAACAATGAAATACCCCAGCTGTCCAACAGGAGTGTGCAGGCAATAGTGTAGTGATTAGGGCCACAGGCTGACAATACACTGACAGGGGGAAGAGAAACACATGCTACAAGCAATATTTTTGTTAGGATATTATCTAGGGGTAAAAATAAACACGCAAAAATGCACAAAAAAACTGGAAAAACACACAGTGTTTCTACCTGTGTTTTTCTGTTTTCTTTTTCTTTTCTTTTTTTCTGAGATGTTGTCTCACTCTGTCACCCAGGCTGGAGTGCAGTGGCATGATCTCGGCTCACTGTAGCTTCTGCCTCCTGGGTTCAAACAATTCTCCTGCTTCAGCCTCCCCAGTAGCTGGGACTACAGGCATGTGCCACCATGCCTGGCTAATTTTTTATATTTTTAGTAGAGATGGGGTTTCACTGTGTTAGCCAGGATGATCTTGATCTCCTGACCTCATGATCCACCTGTCTCGGCCTCCAAAAGTGCTGGGATTACAAGAGTGAGCCACTGTGACCGGCCTCCTCTTCTTCTTTTTTTTTTTTTTTGAGATGGAGTCTCGCTCTGTTGCCCAGGCTAGAGTGCAGTGGCTCCATCTTGGCTCACCACAACCTCCACGTCCCGGGTTCAAGCGATTCTCCTGCCTAGCTGCCCGAGTAGCTGGGACTATAGGCACATGCCACCATGTTCGGGTAATTTTTTTGTTTTTAGTAGAGATGGGGTTTCACTATGTTGGCCAGGCTGGTCTCGAACTCCTGACCTCGTGATCCGCCCACCTCAGCCTCCCAAAATGCTGGGATTACAGGCATGAGCCACCACACCCAGCCTCTCTTTTTCTTTCATTTATTTATTTATTTTGAGACAGAGTTTCACTCTGTCACCCAGGTTGGAGTGCAATGTTACAATCACTGCTCACTGCAGCCTCAACTTTCCAGGCTTAAGCGATCCTCCCATCTCAGCCTCCCAAGTAGTTGGGTCCACAGGCATGCACCACCACACCCAGCTAGATTTTATTGTATTTTTTGCAGAGATGGGATTTCACTGCATTGCCTACGCTGGTCTCAAACTCCTAGGCTCAAGAGATCCGCCCACCTCGGCCTCCCAAAGTGCTGGGATTACAGGCTTAAGCCACTGTGCCTAGCCCTTTTCTGTATTTTCTAAGAGAAGGAAAGAAATTACTTAATATGAATAGAAAAATAATGAGACTACCTTCAACGTTTTTACTTTGCAAAGCTTTTTCATATTACTTGAATATTCATATTTTTACTTATTTAACGTTTTTCTTTTTTTTTTTTTTTTTGAGACAGAGTCTGGCTCTGTCACCCATACTGGAGTGCAGTGGTGCAATCTCGGCTCACTGCAACCTCCGCCTCCTGGGTTCAAGTGATTCTGCCTCAGTCTCCCAATAGCTGGGATTATAGGCACCCACCACCACACCCGGCTAATTTTTGTATTCTAGTAGAGACGTGGTTTCACCATGTTGGCCAGTCTGGTCTTGAACTCCTGACCTCGGGTGATTCTCCTCCCTCAACCTCCCAAAGTGCTGGGATTACAGGCATGAGCCACCACGCCTGGCCACTTTAACTTTAACTTTTAATGGCCACTATTAAACTGCTCTTCCGCCAAATGTCATTATGCCAAGCCACTTACTATACAAAATCCTGAAGTCCATCTACCTGCCCCCAAAAGGACAACCTTTCCATTTAAGACCATCTTTCAACAATGTGTTTGCTAACAATCACATAACTGGTTTTCCCCAGTCTGATGGAGCAGAGACACATAAATCCATTTTTATAGCCAGAGGCTTTTTACAAGTAGTTTTAGGGTGTGATACTTAAGTTAATGAGGTAATGTGTTAAAGTTGTATAAACCAGTAGTTAAGCCAGGGGTCTGAGCCACATGTCCCAGGGCCTGGCTAAACTTGTTAGGCTGTGTGATGCTAGCCATCTGAGGTAACAGTTCATACCAATACGTGTCCTGCATTAAGATTCCATGGTAAGACTACTAGCTGCCAATTCCTCAGTGAATGCTCTTCCTTGGTAACAGACCCTGATTCTCAGCTGGGCTCACTGACACCCAGCATAAAAGCCTCCATCTCCCTGGTCTCCTCTGCAGTTAGCGATGGCCAGGCGACCACAGTCTGGCCAATTAACGCACGCACATACGGCACGCTGGACTTCTGGGAAATTAATGGGAGCAAACTCAGCCACATGGGGCACTTTTTCTGTACTTCTGCTTCCTCTCCTCCTTCAGGCCTGTGACCTGGACCTCATAACTGGCACTCCAGCAGCCATCTAGACTACAGGGTGACAATGAGGATGGAAGCCAAGTATTGGGATGAGGGGGTAAAAAATAGGAGCCTGGGTCCCAGACGACAATATGGAGCTGCCCTAAAATCCTCCAGACTTCTTTCCAAAGACAAGTAAATGTAGACCTTGTTCAGCCACTGTTATTTTGTTTGGCTTTTCAGGTTACGTACAGTCGATCTAAACTCAATGCAGATTTTTTATCAACATAGGATACTATAAGCCATACATGTTTCACTGCCAAAAAACGGCAAATGACTTTTTAAAGCAGATGACCAGGATAATAAAACATTTTAATAAGTCACTTTTTACTGAACCTTTCTAACATCTAGGCGTTTATCATCGACTGCTTTCTCTTTCCCACAAAGACAGCTCCCGTGTATACATACTCTTTTCTCTAATGGTCAAAGTCAACTAACACATATAATTCCTAGTATTTTGCCCTCCCATGACAATGACCAAAATCCAATTCTCCAGAACCCTTAACAAAGCAAGGAAAACAAGCCAGTGTTCCCAGGTCTACGAAATACAAAGAAGTTATGGCTCCCGAGCTGAGGCAATGGGCAAAGAAGTGGCATAGCACTTCTAAGATAATTTTCAGCCTGGGCCACAGAGCAAGACCCCTGTCTCTATTTAAAAAATAATAATTAAAAAAAAAAAAACCAAAAAAAAAAAAAAAAAAAAAACAAAGGCTGGGCGCAGTGGCTCACGCCTGTAATCCCACAATTTTGGGAGACTGAGGCAGGTGGATCACATGAGGTCAGGAGTTCCAGACCAGCCTGGCCAACATGGCAAAACCCTGTCTCTAGTAAAAATACCAAAATTAGCTGGGTGGGGTGGCGGGCGCCTGTAATCCCAGCTACTCAGGAGGCTGAGGCAGGGGAATTACTTGAACCCGGGAGGCGGAGGTTGCAGCAAAGCCGAGATCGCACCACTGCACTCCAGCTTGGGTGACAGAGTGAGACCCTGTCTCTAAAATAAATAAATAAATAAAATAAAAATAAAATACAATCATTTTTAAGTCATGCACACATTGCAATGGAATAAGAATGGTGGTATCATCGAGGCTCATATTAGATGTATACAATCCTTGGCAAACATCCACCCACAGACAAATGTCAAAGTGCTACCCCAACACACATGTAAGATTTACAACTGACATCAACCTCAGCACCAACCATGCAGTCCAGTGGACCAGAAACATTACTGGCCATCAACTATATTGAGAAGGTCCTTTAAAATACTGCCGAATGTTTAAGTATTATACAACTCCTGCAATCCTGATGGCTCCCCCGTGGCAATCCTAAAATCCACGTAAGGAAAAAGAAAGGACCAGAGTTTTGTCTCCTGAATAACAGAATGACACTCAGGTCTCTTGCCCTCTCCTACAAACAGCAGAACCTTAACAGGGTAACTTTTCCTGCATTAGAGCCTCCGCTCCTAAATACAAATCTCTTAAGAGGTAAAAACGTGTATGCAGAGCTTAAAATTACACCAAATTCAAAATTTCATCAAGTAAACTATTAACTTGTACAACTTTGTTATCCTAGCCCAACTTTCTAAATGGGCACAATTATGTAACATTACAGTACTTTGCCTAATTCTCTCAACATGATAAAAATATTAGAAAAAGTAAAATAAAGAAAATTCAGCTTCTCCATCACATTTTCACATTTTCCAGCAATACATCTGCTTCTTTTTACCCCATCACTTAAAGTAATCTCTAGGTAGAAATTACTTTGAAAAGAGGTCACCAAAAGTTTCAATTTATTTAAAGAAGAGAATTTGAGTCAGGGGGTGGGGGGGGATGAAAATCATCATATGATAAAGAGACAGGAAAATGGCAAAGGGAAAAAGAGAAACCTGATTTTTTATGTAACTTAAATACTTCACATGCATCATATCTAAACACATATCTAATGTTCCATATCCTTACAAGAAGGAGTTTTTCTATTATTAAGGGGGAAAAGAATACAGGTAGAAAAGATAAATGTATATTTGCATATATATATAAACTAGATACGCTTTAAAAATGTCAGGAAGAACATGCCAAATGTAACAGTTCTTCTCTCAGAAGGGAAACATTATAGGTTAACTTCCTCTTCTTTTTAGTTGCACTTTCTAATTTTCTACAACCGACACTTACTACTTACATAATTTTTCTTTAAGAGATGAGGTCTCACTATGTTGCCCAGGCTGGTCTCAAATTCCTGGGCTCAAGCCTCAGCTTCCCAAAGTGCTGGGATTACAGATGTCAGCCACTACGCCCCGCCACTACTTACATAATTTTAAAATGTAGTGTTTTTTTGTTTTTGTTTTGTTTTGTTTTGTTTTTTTGAGACAGAGTCTTACTCTGTTGCCCAGGCTGGAGTGCAGTGGTGCAATCTTGGCTCACTGCAGGCTCCGCCTCCTGGGTTCACGCCATTCTCCTGCCTTAGCCTCCCGAGTAGCTGGGACTACAGGCGCCCGCCACCACACCTGGCTAATTTTTTGTATTTTTAGCAGAGACAGGGTTTCACCGTGTTAGCCAGGATGGTCTTGGGCTCCTGACCTCGTGATCCGCCTGCCTCGGCCTCCCAAAGTGCTGGGATTACAGGCGTGAGCCACCGTGCTCAGCCTTAAAATGTAGTTTTTGAAGTACACAGATTCACAACAGCATCAACAGAAAAATAAACCACATCTGGAACAGCCTGGAACAAAACAGAGTCTGAAGGATTTCTAGGCTCAAAGCTGAAGGATACAGAGAGAGAGAAGTCCCTGGGGGCCCCTGCTACCCCCAAAGTCCTTCAACTCAAATGCCCTCCTCTCTGGGACAGGATGCTCCAAGTGATTTTAAGTACATACCATTATGCAATTGTGTCCTCTTTACCACCCAGTTTAGGCGAGAGAGAGCTCAAACTACCACAGAAAAGAAGCGTATTCCTAACCCTGCTGAGTCAGCCGATGTGAAGGACTGGAGCTTCTACCAACTCACCATTTAATATTTAACACTTGCTTTAAATCCAGTTTATGGATTCTGGATGTTTAATAAACAGTTGCTTCTCAGTTCCCTGCTATTAAATACTAGGTTATTATGGCATTTAATTAATACCACCCTTGGGCTACCAGGAGGTCGGTAATAGTACCAGCAAGCCATGCTCTCCAGGTGGACATTGCCACCTGAATCAGCTCAGTTTAAACAACAGGATTCTCTTCTTATAGTCCCTTCTGGGATGGGTACCTCAAGTTGAGGTGTTTAGGTAAACATTCAAACAGATAATAAAGGCTTGTTCTACCTCTCGTTCCACAAAAAGGAAAACCCTTTTAGTGATAATATTCACACTTCCCACAAGTTTTGTGCACAGCATTGTCAGAATTACACATTCTGATATGTGGAAAAATAGTAGGCAAGGCCACTCTTGACTGCTAAAAAAAAAAAAGCTCAAAATTATTCCAAACTCCTCAGGCGCCTCTTTCCTCTTTTCCTAAACTAATCTTTCTCGGCACTCATCTCACCTCCTACATCTCCATTCAAGGATGGAATATAAGCAAGGAGTTCCACTGTCCTCTAAGGTTCCATTAGGAGATCACTCCTACTGACGTCATGGAATGCATCTGCAACTGCTCTGAGCCCCTCCAGCCCCATCTCTTCATACTCACTGTTGCTGGACTTAAGGTCGCGGTGGATGATGGGGACAATTGCCTCATCATGTAAGTAGTTCATCCCTCTGGCAATCTGCACAGCCCAGTTCACCAGGATGTCTGGGGGAATCCTTTTCCCAGATAACACTCTATTCAAAGGTCCTCCACGAGCAAACTCCATGACCAAGCAGAGGTTGGGCTCCTTCAGACATACCCCTCTTAGGGCAATGATGTTGGGGTGCTTCAGCATGGTGAAGAGTTTGGCCTCTTGGCGAACATTCTCTATAGTCTGGCTGATGTCCTCATCGGGGTCATGGCGAGCTGCTTTCACAGCAACCTCATCCCCTATCCAGAAAGCACGATAGACCTTCCCAAAGCCCCCGATGCCAATAATCTCTTCCAAGGTTAGCTCCGCAAAATCAATTTCTAACACTGAGAAAGGGAAGAAAAAAAGAAGCAAGTCAAAAACATCTTGAAAACATCGTATTTAGGGTAAACACGGCAAGTTGTCTGTTTACTGGGCCTTTCTGTCTCCCCATTATAAAGCAAATTCCATAAGGGCAGGAGCTACAATTAACTTATTTTCCTTTGCATTTTCCTTAGTGACAGTCAGCACACGGTAGGCATTCTATAAATACTCACGAAAAAAATCCCACCTGGAAAATCATGCAGAATCCTGTACCAAAATCAACTATTGTAACTAAAGGGAATATGGGGGAGGACCTTTTTTCCATTCTTTCTTCCTTTAAAATACATTTAAATATAGAGATGGGGTTTTGCCATGTTGCCCAGGCTGGTCTCAAATGTCTGAGCTCAAGCAATCCTCCCGCCTTGGCCTCCCAAATTGCTGGGATTACAGGCATGAACCACTGCACCTGGCCGAGATCCTTTCTTCGAGACTTACTCAGCTTTACTGTGTGCTCAGTGGTGAGAAGCACCCAAATCAGTGCCAAGGCAGACACCCAACAACTAAACCATAGAATGAGAAGACCTCCCGCAGAAGTATGATTAGAGGCTTAGGAAAATCACTAGCTCCCACAGCAGCACACAGCACTAAGGTGAGTGGGGAAAGGATTCTCAGGGAAGGCAACATTTGAAATGGGCCCTAAAGAGTGAGTGGGAGAGATCTCAGGCAATGAAGGAAATCGGGGTAGGGAAGGACAATCAGGCAGAGGGAAGGACAGGAGCCAAGAACATGGAGTAGGAAGTATACGGTATATTAGGATCTCCAGGGAGTCTGCTGTGCCCGGGTCATGTGCATCAGGATTGGAGACAAGGCTCAAAGCCTTGTTGAGGGTAACCAGGCCAGGAAGTGTCTTTAAAGCCATTCTGAGGGGCTTGAACTTCACACTGTAAACAAGAGGAATCATGTATCTTTCAGAAAAGGAATGTCGTTAGACCTGTAATTTAGAAAGGAAACCAACTCTGGCAGCCGCTGGAAACTAACCTGGAAGACAGAGACCCAACAGCAAAAGGACCCTCTAAGGAGGCCTTGCAGCTCAGAGGTCTGAACCTCAGCAGCAGGGAATATGGGGAGTACGCAGTCAATTTGAGAGACTTTCAGAACTTGGGTTCTACCTGGACCTGGTGACTGAAACATAGGAAAGGAGTCTCATAAGAGAGATCTTATTCCAGCAGTCATCTGTGCCTCAGTTCAAGCCCTGATAGTCCCAGTATCCCACCCAGTATCCCAACCAATCATTCTCCTTCCCAAATCCAGAGTTTGCACCTAAGGTACTTGATTATATATTTCGGTGTGTGTGGAAAGGCTTTCATGGGTAGATAATAATAGCTGCCAGTGATTATAAATCGAGCTACATATGGGGCTAAGTGCTATATGAGCAAAGTGTGTTTTGTTTCTTGCAGGAAACCCTGTTCTGTATCTTCTCTTTTCTTTTGTCTTTACCTGGCTGATTCATACTCATACCTCAGGTCTTAAGTATCAGTTTCATAGTAGAACTTCTCCATCCCCAAGACCAAATGAGGTCAGGCCCCTATCAAACACTTTCATGGCAGTTTCCATTCCACAAGAGGCATCAAAGTTATAATTACTTAATTACTTGTTCAATGCCTATTGTCCAGGCCAGATTATGAGACCCACGAGGGCAGAGATTCTGCCTGCTCTATTCACCACTGCACTTACCATGCCAAACATTTTGTAGGTGACCAATAGATCCTTGAAATAAAATGGAAAAAAAAATCTACTTGATATGGTTTGGATATCTGCCCCCTCTGATTTTCATGTCAAAATGGAATCCCCAGTGCTGGTGGTGGGGCCTGGTAGGAGATGTTTGGGTCATGAGGGCTGATCCCTCATGAATGGCTTGGCATAGTAATGAGTGAGTTTTTGCTCGAATTCACACAAGATCTGGTTGTTTAAAAGAGTGTGGCACCTCCCCGGTTTTTCTCTCTTGCTCCTGGCTCCTACCATGTGACATGCCTGCTCCCACTTCACCTTCCACCATGAAAAAAAGCTCCCTGAGGCCTCACCAGAGCCAAGCAGATGCTGGTGCCATGCTTCCCATACAGGCTGCAGAACCGTGAGCCAATTAAACTTTTTTTCTTTATAAATTACCCAGCCTCAGGTATTCCTTCAAAGCAAAGCAAGAATGGACTAACACACTATCTCGATAGGAAATAAACCAAATTCAGATCTAAAAAAAAAACTGAACTGGAACTGGACCTTCTGAAACAAATACAGAAAATAATCACACTTTACTAAAAAAAACCTAAGAAAACAAAGATACATTTCTGAACTTTTGGCAAGACCAAAAGAGGAACTGCCACTGCTGACTACTCCCTTCCTCACTCAGCCAGCCCTGTAACGCCTCCGTTCTCCACTCAGATGCTGGTGGTGCTAAAAAATCTGTTCTTGCTTAATTATAGCACCTCTATCCCATCTGGGGCTAATATTCATTTGTATTTTGTAATGCAACTGGCAGTCTGCACAAAGGAAACTCTTAGGTGGATAAGTTAGGTGGATAGTCTTTAGATATACAAAAAGTATGGCCCATCCTGACCCCAAAATTCCAACTGTTTAAAGAGGTTATCACCTTATCCAGCAGTCTTCCTGGAGAATGAATGTCATGGCAGAATATTGTAGACTAGCAATCGGCATCCATTCCAAAACCCTTCTAGCATAAATTTCAGTACTACAGAGGCTAGGAAGCTAAAAACTACATTTCCCAGACTCCTTTACAGCTAAAGTTCTGAATGCAAATTAAGTTCTGCCAATTAGATGCACAAGATTTGAAAGACAGAAGTGAGATGAAGACCATCTTGCTGCGGGGATTTTTTGCAACAGCATGTTGGTGTCCAATCACTAAGTCTGTAGATGTGGAGAGGAATGTTTCGTAGCCAAGTGGTTGCCTAATCTCTAGGCTGCAGACACAACAGGGTGTTTTTGAAGCCAACAGCTTCAATGGCAGCTCCTGATTCTGTATGTTCCCAATTAGAGAGGTAGCAGCTGACCTGGTGGGCCAGTTCTGCTATGTTCTGGGAGTTGTTCACACAGGTCCAGCTGAGAGCCTCTTCTCTCAGCCCTTCCAACAATTCTGCAAGCACCGAATTTCCTGTGCTAAATCTCTTTCTTGCTTAAAATAGCTTGAGCATTTCTGAGCCCCAAAACGAATCCTGACTGATTACTAATTTGTGCCTGATGTCATCTCTATGAATGAGGAAAATATGCCTGTTATAAAGAAAGATTAGAAACCCTCTTGGAGAAATACATGTTAACAGTCTTCCTGGTCATGGAGGGAAGGAATATTCATGTTTTTCTAGCAGCTTTTACACATATGAAAAGATGTGTGATTATTTAACAAATTTGTATCTGTTTTCTTATTTCCTCAACTGAGTACCTGAATTCTCCTTAAGGAATTTTAACTATTGTACTTTCTCTTGTACCCTCCCTTCTTTCCTCCAGTCTTAAGCATAGTTGTAAACAAACAGTAGGTGTTAAATATTTATTTAAACGCAGGAGGGATTGAAAAAATAAATGCAGGGAGGTTTAAAAGATACGATTCAGTACTAGGGTGCTGAAAGGACAGCTCCTCTAAAAACCTCTGCAGGGAAGGGAAAGCAATAACCTCTCTTTGGGTAGAACATAAACATCTCAGGTTCTTGCTATTTAGTTAAAAAAAATATTATGACTTGACTCCAAGAAAAGTACAGAACACAGCTTTCAAACTGATAAAAGACAGAACCCAGGAAGAAGGGAGGGAGGAAGGACCATCTTTTTCCTTCCCTGCTCAGTCCCTTTGGATAGGAACGAAGGAACTAGACCTCCAGGTGCAGCAGAGTATGTGGGGCTCTCCTTCCCTTCCCTGCTCCAGTCAAGACCTGGTTTTAAGTAAGAATCAGGTCAAGTTGCATTCAGCACATTTTTCAGTTTCTGTAGAAGGATATTTCCAAGAATATCAGGAATAAATCCTTAGTTCTTCCATTTTTAAAGTCAAGATGTTATTCCCTCTCAATCACATGCTTGGAAACTGAATGTTTAGGCACATTTTGGTGGGTTTTGAGTAAGTGAATGGTATATACTTCACTCACTTAAAAATCTTAGGTACATCTGAAAATATGTCCTTCTATTTCTAGTGGATGTAGATAATAAAAAGTATGAACTAATAACCTTAATGTATGCCCTGTTTGAAAACTGAAACAACTCTCTTGTAAGAGAAACTTTCATATAATACCTAGGATTCCACCTCCCAAGATAGTGAGTTTGGAACTGTACATTTTTCATCTTTCACTAAAATAAAGAAGATGGGTGAGCTCCTGGGTTATTTTTCATCTTTCACTAAAATAAAGAAGATGGGTGAGCTCCTGGGTTATTTATATTTGTCATCCATAGGCAGCTAAACTCTAACAAGTACCTACAATGGAGAGGATTAAAGCACTATAAGAATGTAAAATGACTTAAAATAACATTTTTATATGTTTTCTTTGTCATGATATTTAGTAATTTTCCCCTTCTGTTTTGAATAAAGTTTGAGGCCAGATACAGTGGCTTACACCTGTAATCCCAACACTTTGGAAGGCTGAGGTGGGAGGAATGATTGAAGCCAAGAGTTCAAAACTAGCCTGGGCAACAAAGAAAAAGCTCATCTCTATTAAAAAAGTAAATAAAAATAACTGGCTGGGCATGGTGGCATGAGCCTCTGGTCCCAGCTTCCTTAGGAGGCTGGGGTGGGAGGATCCCTTGAGCCCAGGAGTTCAAGGTTGCAGTGAGCTATGATTACGCCACTGCACTTCAGCCTGGGCGAGAGAGTGAAACCCTGTCTCTAAAAATTAAAAAAACAAAAAAAGCTTTTAAATAAAGTTTGAAGCTAAATTTTCACTTAAGAAACAATAATATGAAACTAAAACTGAACACTATTGCTTGACTTAACATCTTCTATTCATGGTCCAGAATGCAACGTCACAACACATCCTTAGAGGGGAAGTTCAAAAGGGTAACTCTGGTGATGAAGTGTCAGTGGCTCAATTTCATTCCAAGTCTTTGGAGACAACGTTTGTCAATTGTCTTCACTTTCCAAGTGACACGAACTGAGCTGGTAGAGCACATAGATGAGAGATGCACCTGTCAGTAACAGCCCATGTTCACCCTCTGATGAACCAAGGCACTGCATCTTTACCAAGACACTGCACTGAAGTTTTATATTTACATCGTTAATCTCCCTCATGTAACTCAAAAGCACTTTCTGATCTTATCACTTCTTTATGTCCTGGTACTTAACACAATGTACAGTATCTATCATTCACTAGGTACTCAATGATTAGTTTTTGACTGAAACTAAATATTCTGAATTATCAAAAATTAATTCCAGTCAAAATCAGAACTCCCAGTGAGGCCAAATAAAAGAACGTGCTAGATCTTTCAAATGCCGTATTCTTCGAGTCAATTCTTTCCATTAGAACAAATTACTTCCTACTGTCTCAACATCTGGGTTCCAGATTTAGGAATCCACTCTATCCATAGTAACTTGTATGATAATGAAGATAAGTCCTGGTCACCTAATGAAGAAGTAGTACATTGCTGTCATGCCTGGCTCTGTGGACAGTTTTTCAGCCTAAGTCATACTGACTCTTGACTGCTCCAGCAGCCAGAGCACAAGATATTAAAGAAACTGAGTTCCTGATCACGAACCTCATCTAGCTCTTCTACTCTGACATTAGCTGTCCCTGAAAACAAAATCACAAAACTTCACCCACAGAATCAAAATCTGACTTATGTTTAAAATGACACTATGTTTTCTAACATGCCAGGCTATTCATATTTCTTCCAATATATGCCCAAGTTCATTTTCAACACTTTCAAAACACTATGCCAGGATGCTTAGCCTTAAGCCTACCAAACTAGTCCCAAAAAGATGTAGTATCTGGAAACAATTTAAAGTAATTTCCTACCTCCAAGCATTTTAAAGATTAAAATGAAGAAAAATGAAGTTTTAAACTGAATGAGAGGGAGGGGGGAACCTAAAGATTTGAACATCAATTTGATAGTCAAAACACCAACAGAAAAGGAAGAGCAGAAAAACAAGTTCAGAGGCAATGACTTTGATATTACATGCTAGTTTTTAAAAAACATCTTAAGACAGACCAGACACGGTGGCTCACGCCTGTAATCTAACACTTTGGGAGGCCAAGGCACGCGGATCACTTGAGGTCAGCAGTTTGAGACCAGTTTGGCCAATATGGTGAACCTCATCTCTACTAAAAATGCAAAAATTAGCCAGGCATGGTGCGGGCACCTGTAATCCCAGCTACTCAGGAGACTGAGGCAGGAGAATTGCTTGAACCCGGGAGGCAGAGGTTGCAGTGAGATGAGATTGCGCCACTGCACTCCAGCCTGGGAGACAGGGAGACTCTATCTCAAAAAAACAAAAACAAAAACAAAAAAAACCCTCAAGATTAAAGTAACACAATGTGGGGGTAAAAAATAAGTTACAGAGCCAGAAACGTAACTGTTACAAAGGAAATTTTAAAACTAAATATTTAAAGTTGGTCCTTGCTAATGACGTTTTAAAAAATCAACTAAGATGAAAGTATACAAAATAAGGAATAAACAGTAATTAATATATATTAACAATACCTTTTTAACAGATAAGAGATTATGGAAACTCTCAAATACAAAATAGTGCAAACTACACTAAAGAGATATTTAAGTGTTTTTTCTGAAACAAACTAATATGATCAAGGGATTCTGATGGCAATTTAACTCCCTTGAAAAAACAAAGAAGATTTCATTATAGGGTATGAAATATGGGGCTCCTGGAAAATTGACGGAAACCAGGACACTAGGAGAAAGGCCCTGGGAGGGACCCCTGAGCATGGTCCCCGTGAGATTTGACCAGTTCCAAATATAGGCAAGGATCTAGGGTGAGAAGAAAGAAGAAAATGTATTTCCCAAACAGCCTCACTGTCAAAGGGCTGGGATTCAGCCACTGTACCTTGCAATCCTGATCTCCCATGGGGCAACGACATACTTTTTCCTCTCTAATCATCACTTGTCCCACCCCCACTCCCAACACACACATCCCTCTTAGCACGTTAAACAGTGAGACTCCTAAAGGTACAACTTCTGAGATATAAGGATTAGGATCCAAGAAATCAACCCGACATTTTACAGGCACTTGGGCCTTGAGTTCACACATGCTTCCGGGACTTGTAAACCAGCCCAGCCCTGAGGAGACACCCCCATCTCTTTGAAAGCAAATGCCTTTAAGAGGCGGGGACAGGCGTTAGAAGAGGTGGTGGCAAGGTCCCTGATTTGAGGACTAAGGCTTGGACACTAACCACCAGCTTGCCCTAAACACTTCCAGATTGGGAATTGGGGGCGGGGAGGGGGGTGGGCGCGGTAAGAGAGGAAGGGACTGGGAAACGGGCAAATTATCAGGCTGGGACTTCAGGATGAGGAATTCGGGAGCCACTGCTGAGGTGGCCAAATGAAGGTGAAGCCCAAGCGCCTGAAGTGCGGGCAGGGCCTGCGGCGTCTCGAGCTTATCCGGCGCACCAAGCGAAGCCCGGGCAGCCCAAGCGCGCCACCCACACCCAGGTCAATCTTCCTCCCCACCCCCCCGCCTTCATCCTGGCCCTCGCGCAGGGCTCCCCCCTTCCCCGACCGCCCCCCAGGCCCCTGTCATTCCCCCTCCCCGCCCGGCTCCCGGGCCCCGCCTTCGCCTTACACTGAATGGGCGGGTAGCAGCTGGGGTCCTCGCCGCCGGGCTGGCAGCGGCTGGAGAAGGCGCTGCGCGGGGTCACGTAGTTGCTGGGGAAGATGCCCACCCGCTGGTTCAGCTGCCCGGTCCACCATCCCTCGTCGCCGGACACCTGCGAGTCCTTGGACAGCACCTCCACCACGTCGCCCAGCCGCAGAGTCAGCTCGTCCTCGCCCGCCGCCTCGTACTCGAACACGGCAGTCCAGTAGGGCAGCGGCGCGTCGCAGCCCAGCTCCCCGGGGCTCGCCGCCGCCGCCGCCGCCTCCTCCTCCTCCTCCTCCTCCTCCTCGGCCCCGGCCCCTGCTCCATCCTCCCCCGGCGGGGCGGCAGCGGCGGCGCTCGCTAGGCAGCCGAGAAGCGCTCTGGAGGGCTCCATGGAGCGGCCGATCCATAGGGTGCGGGGCCGCCGCTGCCCGCAGGAGCCGCCGCCGCCTATTGTTCATGCGCCTCCGCAGACCTGGGAGGACCCCCCCAGCCCCACGACGGCGGCCGCAGGTAGGGCCCGGGCTGGCGGGGCTGGGAAAGCCGGCTCGCCGCCGCTGTTGCCGCGGTACTAGAAGAGCGCCGAGCGCAAGCGCTCCGCGCAGCCTAGGGGCGCAGCGGGCCGAGTCCCCGCCTGCCCGCTCGCCCCCCGGGGGCGGCCTCGTCACCTCCGCCGCCGGTACCTGCTCGCGCAGCCGGTGCCGCCGCCGCCCGCCGGCCGCGGCTCTCCTCTCCGCGCCGTGCTGTGCCCCGCCCCCCGCACCGCCCGCTCGCCGGGACCACCTGACGCGGGCCTGGCTCCGCCCCAGCCCTGCGGACCCGAGGGGCCCCGCCCCAAGCCCGCCCCGCCCCGCCCCAAGCCCGCCGCCTTCCCATTGGCTGCGGCCGCCCAGTCCCCGGTTCCTCCGCCTTGGTTGGGGTAGCCTCGCTGGCAGCCTCACAGGTCCCTCTCACCCACTGCGCCGCCGTCGCACCGTGCCCTCCCCCTTTGTGGGCTCTCTGGTTCTCAAACCCAGGTCGACCCACTCCTCCCGCCCACTGGCCCGCCGCAGGTCCCACCATTGGCCCGCGGCACTTGTCCGTTTCCTGGGAGAGTTCAGCTCCTCCCGGCAGGAAAAGGCTCTGGCCTCATTGGGTGCGTTAGGAGGGAAGGGTGGATCCTAAAAGGTAATACTGAGCCTTCGTTCAAACTAAAAGGCTGGAAGAGAGGCCGCTGCCTTTGTTTGCCTTGGATGGGTAGGGGCTGCACTGAGCAGCACCGGTGTTCTTCATCCGGCTGCACCCCCAACAGAGCTCTTTCTTCCCCAGATCATTTTACAGTTGGATTCTCCCTCTCGGAGCTGGCTCTGCCTTAGTCCAACCTAGAGGGATCAGCTTCGCCCACGCCCACTCTCACCCCGAAACCTTTCATCTGCTATTGAAGCCTTTTAGGCCCATTGAGATGTTCATTAGAAGAACTCTGAAAACTACGGTTCTCCCCTTTAGGAAGACTGCACCACAGCTCGCCCTCTCCTGGGTTCCGGTAAGAAGAGATTCCAAAACCACTCTTTTCAGAATTCAGAAAGGCAAGAGACCACCTTACTGGGCTTCAACCTGAGGCTGGGAACGCTGCCATGAATTGGGCTTGGTCTGTCTGAAGGGAGCCAACTGTTCGACAAGCCTTAGGCTTCTTTTGCCTGTTGGAATTACACCTTGGATCGTGGTGAAGTCTACAGAGGTCAGATTAAGAAGAACCAAAGCAGAATAAACGTAGAAAGCGATGTTGAGTTCATGAGTCAGGACGACCTCTTTCTATATGCTTTTGCTATACCCTGCATTTTGAACATTAAGAACAAGATAGGAGGCCCATAATGTTTCTTCTTACTTTAATCCTATCATGGCAACGTTGACTTCCAGTAAGAAAGGTTCTCTGAGCTTTCTTTCTTTTTTTTTTTTAGACAGGGTCTCAGTTTGTTGCCCAGGCCGGAGTGCAGTGGCGCAATCTTGGCTCACCGCAGTCTCAATATCCCAGGCTCAGCAATCCACCCACCTCACCCTCCCCAGGCATGTGCCGCCACGCTTGGCTAATTTTGTTTATTTTTTTGTAGAGACAAGATCTCACTGTGTCACCCAGGCTCTTCTCGAACTCTGGGCTCAAGTCATCCACCTGCCTCGGCCTCCCGAAGTGCTAGGATTACAGGCCTTAACCACCTCACCTAGTCCTCTGAAATTTCTAAATAAGCCAGTGCAGATCTAGCCCAATCTCTACCAAGCTTTGTGACCTTTTCCCCTTCAGTGGTAGGAATAGACATTATTTATTTAGCAAGGGTGAGTGCTTTTGTTGAATTTTAGTTTGGGTTTATTATTACACAAACTAAAGACAGTGGGACAATTTGGAAAGATAACTAGGCAGCTACATGACTTTGGGCAGGTGGCCTAACACTGTACTCTTAAAGTGAGGGGAGTGAACTGGAAGATATCATATGTCCTCATAGTTTGGACATTCTGTGGTTTGCTCATCAATATGACTAACTACACTGTATATAGCACACATTTAAGGTCTTGAAGAAGAGACATGAGGCTTGTTCTAAAAAACATCCAGAGTAGGTCTTGAGAAAATTTCTGTTTAAGTAAAGACCCTAAAACAATGCTCAGGTTCTTATACATAGGATCCACGAACTGGAAAAGATATGGATGAGTCTGAGTAAATTCTCTAAGTTTTGTTTTAGACAAAACCATTCCACCCTCAAGCGGAAGAGAGCAACGGAGTGGGGGCGGAGGTATTTTGTGTTTTTTTAAAGGCCATAAAATAATTGTCTTGATAAAATTTTAACTTGGGGCTGGGTGTGGTGGCTTGCACCTGAAATCTCAGCAGTTTGGGAGGCTGAGGCAGGAGGATCACTTGAGCCCAGGAAGGAGACCAGCCTGAGCAACATGGCGAGACCCCTATCTCTACAAAAAATTTTAAAATTTGCCAGGCATGGTGGTGCGAACCTGTAGTCCCAGCTATTTGAGAGGCTGAGGCAGGAAGATTGCTTGAGCCTAGGAGGTCAAGGCTGTAGTGAACAGTGTTTGCTATACTGCACTCCAATCTAGGTGACAAAGCAAGACCCTGTCTCAAAAAAAAAATTTTTTTTTTAACTGGAGGGAAAAAGAGTTTTACAAACTGTAGACACACAGCACAACAGAAACAGGAACAAAAAGTACTAAAAAGAGAAAAATGTCAGTGGTGGGTCTCTAAGTAGTTGGATTATGAGTAATTGGGTAACTTTATTGTCATTTTACTTCTCCATAATTTTGTATGTTCCATTATTTAGTGGATTCCTTCCCACTCCCTGGGAAGAGGGGAAGAGAGGAGAAAAATCATTGATCCTTCTCAATAGGAAAACTCTAATTCTCTGCACAACTTAAACCTTTAATGCCATAGCGTATATTTAGAATCTCATATCATCAAACATTTCAACAAGTCATTCAGTTAATAGTTGTTGAATGGATAAGTGCTAGGAATTCAAATGAGGGTAGATCTTTCAGACTAAACTTGTCTGGCAGGGTTGCATGTAAGCAGCAGCAGCAGAACTGGTCCTGGAGGGGAGTGGGGTGGAGCAGGGAAAAGTGTGTTCAGGAAAGAAAGGTGGGAATAGGCACGGCCACAGAGGTAGGAAAGCATGGAGAGGGGGACCATTTGGATGGAATGGAAGGATGAGAAAGAACTCTGAAAAGATAGGTTGAGACCAGATTGTAAAGGGCCCTGTAATTACTTGATTCACACTAGTAATTATATAATTGATTATTTGTAATTATTTAATGTCTAGTGCATTCACCATAAGAGCAGGAACCAGTCTGTCTGGTTCTCCACAGCTCTCCCAGCACCTAGAGGGTACTTAGCACATAATTGAGTCTCAGTACTTATTTGCAACTGGATGGCTGACTTGAATCCGAGGCGAAGAAGCCTTGGTTTTGTTCAGCGTATAAAAGATTATCACTGAAAGGTTTTGAGTAGGACTGTGGGGTGATCAAATATTGCCTTCTCTGCGGACTGGAATGGATAAGGAGATGCTTAAGTTGGACATTGAAAGATACATACAATTTGATTACTAGAGAATAAAAGATGTGGAAATAGAAATTAATGTAGTGGGTAGCAATAATAGAAATTTCAGCCAGAGAAGAGGAGAGAATGTGAAAAGGGAGTGATGGGAAATAAAATTGCTGAAATAAAAGAAGGGCAGATTGTAAAAGACTTTGAAAATGAGGTGGAATTACCAAGATTTTACCACGAGGAAGTTTTTGAGGAGGGGGTTGGCAGATGTCACCCCAAAAAAGAAACATTTTCTCTACCACACTGAAAAGCATAGCATAAGGAAGGGAGAAAAGAGCCATCAGTGATGCGAGTTGACATTAGACTTAACTCAACAGATCATGGTTTATCCTGGCTTTGTCCTTTAAAAACGCTGTGACTTTGGGCGAGACGTCTGTCTGAACCTCAGTTTCCTCATTTTTAAGTAGGTGTAATAATAATCTCTGGTTATAATGGATGTTTATAGGATTAAATGAGACAGGACATGCAGAAGTTCTTAGCATGCTGCTCACACCCAGCAAATAGTCAACATATTTTTTTTCCTTCTTTCACCTGCCTATTACCTCCCAGAAACACTCTTTAATTACACCCAGGCCTCTTGATTGGAAGTTGAACCCAGGGTTTTCCCCGAAGGAAAGAGAGAGAAGGAAGGAAGGAAAAAGGAACAGAGGCCTCTGGGAGGCTGAGGTGGGTGGAACACTTGAGCTGAGGAGTTCAAGATCAGCCTGGGCAACAGGGTGAAACCCCATCTCTACAAAATAGAAAAATTAGCCAGGCATGGTGGTGCCTGTGGTCCTAGCTTTTGGGAGGCTGAGATGGGAGGATTGCTTGAGCAGAGATGTTGAGGCTGTGGTGAGCTGAGATTGCTCCACTGCACTCCAGCCTGGGTGACAAAGTGAGACCCTGTTCTCAAAAAAAAAAAAAAAAAAAAAAGAACAGATAGGAGAGGAGAGGAAGGCGTGAAGGAAGGAGGGAAGACAGGAGGGGAACAAAAGAAAGGACAAAAAGAGAAACAGGAAGGAAGCAGGGAGGGGAGAAAAGGAAGGAAGGAAAGGAGGGAAGGGAAGAAAGGGCAGGAAAGGAGGGCAGGTTTCACAGACTAATGAAGAATTTGGGGTCTTGGCTTCTGACTGAATTTGAATCTATGCTTACTGCACGCCATTAGGCAAGTTAACCCTGCTGTGCCCCAGATCCCTCACCTGGAAATTAAGAATAATTGTACCTATCTTATATATGTTATGTGCTTAACACATAATCTAGCATGTAGTTACTGTTATTATTTGAGCCTAAACTGTGACTTAGTTAATGAATGTCACCCTTTCCTTGATTCTTTTGGGAAATATTTAAAATTAGTACTTTGATGCAAAAAAAAAAAAAAAAAACCCCCCAGCCAGTTTTTTTTTTTTTTTTTTTTTTTTGAGAAACGAGGTGTCACTGTGTCACCCGGGCTGGAGAGCAGTGGCACGATCATAGCTCGCTGATCACATGGCAGCCTCAGACTCCTGGACTCAGTGGGTCCTCCTGCCTCAGCATCCTGAGTAGCTGGGTCTACGGGTGCATGCCACCATGCCTGGCTTATTTTGTTAATTTTTGGTAGAGATAAGGACTCACTGTGTTGCCCAGGCTGGCTTCAAATTCTTGGCCTCACCTCAAGGGATCCTCCTGCCTCCATCTCTTCAAATGCTGGGATTACAGGTTTGAGCCACCATGCCTGGCCCCTTTGACCTGTTCTAAAAAAACCAGCCCACCACTTTCACCTCTCATGTTATACCATTTCAGAAAAGAAGCCCTAGTTTCTGATTCATAAACTCTGTTTGCATTAAACATGATTTTAAGCAAGTGGTTTGGGCAGATGTGTGGCAGGGCTTATGGAACAGACCTTTGGAGTCAGACCCGGGTTTGAATTCTTGATCAACTTGTCATGGGTGTGGGAGGCCTTTCACCTCTCTGAGCCTCTGTTTCATTGTTGGTAACATGAGATTGTATAAAATGGGGTTGCTGTGAGGGTTAGATGAAGTAAGAGGTCCTCTTGGCAGTGCCTAATGCATAATAATAAGTGCTTAATAAATTGTGAATGTTATTACAATTGATAGTATTTAATTCTTCTATGAGGAATTATGAGTTAATGCAGCTTGAACCACTAAAAAGGTAAGAAATCTTTCCTCTTTTCTTCTATCTCCTAGGAAAACCTCAGTTCAGAAAAGCAATAAACTATGAGGGGCTGTTTAGAATGTCGCATCTCTGGAGAGCAAGTTGCATTTTAACAATGATCAGAGCCTTTAATTAAGGCGTGAAGGTCAAATCATTTCTGCTTCATCCAGCCTGGTTGCAGAGTGAGCCCATGGGACATCCCTCTGAAATTATACTGCTTACAACCATATTGAGTCTGCAAGGCCTTCATCCAAGCCTTTCCGTCCAGGACCTCAAGCAGCTCTAATCACAAGAAGAGAGATTTCAGGAAAGAGAAAATTATTCCTATCATTGGCATTTTTGAAGAACATGAAATGACTGGGAAAATAATCATGTTAAGTAGGAAAAAAAAAGAAATCTGTTGTAATTTTCAAATAATTTTTAAATAAATTTGAAAAATTAAGAGAACTATATGTGTAATATATTCCTAATCTTATGAAAAATACGTATGCATTAATATTATTGAAAAAAATATATCAAAAGGTGAACAGCAATTATCACCAATCTAGATTATGAGATTAGGAGTGATTTTTTTCTTTGTCCTGTACTATTTAGCATTTTCTACCATTAAAATATTCTGATTTTCTAATTAGAATAGTATGTTAGACAGAGAAGGACAAATATCACATGAACTCTCACTCCCTTATGGAATAGATCTTGTGGAATCTAAAAAAGTTGAACTCGGCTGGGTGCGGTGGCTCATGCCTGTAATCCCAGCACTTTGGGAGGCCAGGGCGGGCGGATCACGAGGTCAGGAGATACAGACCATCCTGGCTAACACGGTGAAACCCCATCCCCATCTCTACTAAAAATACAAAAAAATTAGCCAGGCATGGTGGCGGGCGCCTGTAGTCCCAGCTACTCAGGAGGCTGAGGCAGGAGAATGGCGGGAACCCGGGAGGCGGAGCTTTCAGTGAGCTGAGATCCGGCCACTGCACTCCAGCCTGGGCGACAGAGCGAGACTCCGTCTCAAAAAAAAAAAAAAAAGAACTCATAGAAAAAGAGAGGAAATGATGATTACCAGTTAGAAAAAAGGAATAAGTTCAAGAGATCTATTATACACCATGGTGAATATAGTTAATAACAATATATTTTATACTGTAAAATTGCCAAGATAGTAGATTTTAAGTGTTCTCACCACACAAAACAATAAGTATGTGAGGCAAAGCATCTGGTAATTAGCTTGATTTCACCACTCCACAGTGTATACATACGTCAAAACGTCATGTTGTATGCTATAAATAAATACACTTTTTGTCAATTTTAAACAGGTTATTTAAGAAAAGTATGTTATTGATAATTATGAAAAATTTTAATGATGTGGAAATGTGTACAGTATAATGATAAATGAAAGAGTAGTAAAAAAATCCTTATAAAATATAATTACAAATGTGTTGGGTGGATAATATAAAAATCTTAACAGCTATTTCTGAGCTAAGTGGTGGAGCATGGGTCATTTTTAGTGCCTTCTGTGTCAGGCTGTTCTTGCATTGCTATGAAGAAATACCTGGCCAGATAATAGGTGGCTCATGCCTATAATCCCAGCACTTTGGGAGGCCAAGGCAGGTGGATCACATGAGTTCAGGAGTTCGAGACCAGCCTGGCCAACATGGTGAAACCCTGTCTCTATTAAAAATACAAAAATTAGTCAGGTGAGGTGGTACGTGCCTGTAGTCCCAGCTACAGGGGAGGCTGAGGTAGGAGAATCATTTGAACCCAGGAGGCAGAGGTTGCAGTGAGCCAAAATAGCCTGGGTAACAGACCAAGATTCTGTCTCAAAAAGAAAAAAAAAAAAGAAATACCTGAGAAAAGGTAATTTATAAAGGCAAGAGGTTTAATTGGCTCACGATTCTACAGGTTTCACAGGAAGCATAGCAGCATCTGATTTTAGGGAGGCCTCAGGAAGCTTCCAATCCTGGCAGAAGGCAACGAGGAGCAGGCACGTCACATGGCAAAAGCAGGAACAAGAGAGAGTTGACAGGGGAGGTGCCACACACTTTTAAACAAGCATCTCATGAGAACTCACTATCCTGAAGACAGCACCAAGGGGATGGTGCTGAACCATTCATGAAAAATCCGCCCCCATGATCCAATTGCCTCCCACCAGGCCCCACCTCCCGCATTGGGGATTACGATTCAACAAGAGATTGGGGCAGGGACAGATGGCCCAACTATGATTTCCACATCATTACTGTACATGTTTCCAAACTTCATTTTACTTTATTTTTGCTACAACAAAAATAACCATGTGATATTTGTGTAATTGTAATAAAGAACTACGAAATCACTTTTATCTTTTTAAATACAAAATTCAAACTAAAACCTTTATTGTTAGTTGGAGAGATGGTGGAGGAAGGAAAACAGAAGCTGAGGATGACACTATTAATAAGTAACAATAATGACAATGACTCCTGTTAAGGGCTTACTTAGGTTCACAGTCATTTATTTGCTAGAGGCTTTAATGGCTTCTTCCAAGCAAACAAAAGGTCTTGGAATCCAAACAGTCTCTTTATTCCCCACCCCTCCTACCTCATGGAGGGAAATTCTTGGTTATGTGCAGACAGATATGTGGACTAAGTTAGCATGGCTGTGACACCCCTCACCTGACACAGATTTAGACTTCTTTAGCTTTTCAAACGTTTTGGTATGTATGTGTGTAGGTATGTATGTATTGAGACGGAGGCTCACACTGTCATCCAGGCTGGAGTGCAGTGGCACCATCTCGGCTCACTGCAACCTCTGCCTCCCAGGTTTCAGTGATTCTCCTGCCTCAGCCTCCCAAGTAGCTAGGATTACAGGCGCTCTCCACCACACCCAGCTAATTTTTCTATTTTTAGTAGAGACAGGGTTTCACCATGTTGGCCAGGCTAGTCTCAAACTCTTGACCTCAGGTGATCTGCCCGCCTTGGCCTCCCAAAGTGCTGGGATTACAGGCGTGAGCCACCGTGCCCGACAAACATTGGTCTTTAAATCACGTTGGCAAGACTGAGCTCAGATTTGTGCCTTCTTATCTAAAACAGTAACAATTTAAATATTTTTGTTATTTGAACAAACCAATAAGATCTGAGGAATGAGCAACCGTCACAGTTGTCTGAATAATACATTGCACGGTAGTAGGGGCTGTTTCATAAAGGACTTGGCACAGCATTGCCCTCTTAGAGACAAAGGTGGACCATTGCGCCGCCGTGTGGTATTGAGGGGTATGGCGCCTTTTTTACGCTTTTTCTAGTTTAAGAGCTAGACTAACCCTCGCGGTCGCTGGGTGGAGCCCTTTCCATTTGTTTGTGTGAGTTGAAACTAAGACTCAGGCAAGTGATGTTACGGGGGCTTGAACCCAAATCTTCAGACCCTTTTCAAGGTCCTAGCTTTTCAAGTTAACTCACAGATGTCTGCACATAGCTGGAGGGAAACTGGGAGCTGTCTTAATGCAAAACTCAATTTCACATTCAAAGAAACTGAAGTGTAGAGAGGATAAGTGACTTGCTAAAAGGTCCACGCTAATTTGGGGTCCTTCATTTTTTATTCTACTCATTCGTTTATTCACCAAATATTTATACATGTGTCTACCACGTTTCAGGCACCATTCAAGGCACTAGAGATAAAATAGTGAACAAAGCAAACAAAAATCCCTTCCTGAAAAATCCCTTCATCTCTTCCCTTCATAAAGCTCATGTTCTAATAGGGGGAACAAAGTAAGCAATTAAACACATAATATCAGATTAGAGAGAGGTAAATGCAAAGAAGAAAGAAAGGGAGGGGGGGTGTGAAATGTTAGGAGGGGCTACTTTTTGGAGTGGCCAGAGAAAAACTCCTTGACAAGGTAACTGGTGACTTTTTTGTTGTTTTTTTTGAGATGGAGTCTCACTCTGTGGCCCAGGCTGGAGTGCAGTGGCACGATCTCAGCTCACTGCAACCTCCACCTTCCAGTTCAAGTGATTTTCCTTCCTCAACCTCCCAAGTAGCTGAGACTACAGGCGTGTGCCACCATGCCCAGCTAATTTTTGTGTTTTTAGTAGAGACGGGATTTCACCTTGTTGGCCAGGCTGGTCTCGAACTCCTGACCTCAGGTGATCCACCTACTTCGGCCTCCCAAAGTGCTGGGATTACAGGTGTGAGCCATGGCACCTGGCTGACAAGGTGACTTTTGAGTAAAGACACCTGAAAGAATTTAGGAAACCAGCCATACAGATACAGGGAAAGAGCATTCAGGCAAACTGCATTGTAGTGCAAAGGCCCTAAGACAGGAAAATGCCTGTGTATTTACGAAAAGATAGCAAATTAAAGGGTGGTAAGAGCTACAAGAGGTAGGGTGTCCTATTCACATGGGGTCCTTCAGGTCAAAGGAGGACTTTGGTTTTACTTTAAATGAGACAGCCTATTGAAGAGGTTTGTTTTTGTTTTTTGTTTTTTTCTGAGATAGGGTCTCACTTTGTTGCCCAGACTGGAGTGCAATGGTTTGATCTCGGCCCATTACAGCCTCAACCTGCTGGGCTCAAGTGATTCTCCCACCTCGGCCTCCTGAGTAGCTGGGACTACATGCATGTGCCATCACACCCAGCTAATTTTTGTTGTTGTTGTTGTTGTTGTTGTTTTGTTTTGTTTTTTGTAGAGACAAGGTCTCACTATGTTGCCCGGACTGTCTCAAACTCTTGGGCTCAAGCAATTCTCCTGCCTTGGCCTCCCAAAGTACTGGGATTACAGATGTGAGCTACCATGCCCTGCCACACTGACGATTTTAATGAGCAGAGGAGTGGTGTGGTCTGCCTTTTCAACAAGATCACTCTGGCTACTGGGTTTGCAACAGGCTTCAGAAATCAAGTGCGGGGACTGTGAGAAGGGGCTATTCAATAAGCCTGTCAAGGGATAACAGCAAATTAGAAAAGGGAGGTGACAATGGGTATGGTGAAAAGTGGTCAGAATTTAGAAATACATTTTGAGGCTAGACCAACCAGGTTTGCTGATGAATCAGAAAGGGAATAAAAGAAAGAGAGGAGTCAAGGATGACATCAAGGTTTTTGGTTTGAGCGACTGGAAGGCTAGCATTGCCATTTATGGAGAATGTGGGAAAAGCTGGTTTGGGGGCAAATCTCAGCAGCTTAATGTTGGACATGGTAAGTTTGAGATCACTGTTCTATACCCAAGTGGAGATGTCAAGTGGGTAGTTGATTACATCGTCTGAAGTTCTTTCAAGAACTGTTAGATGACAACAGTCTAGTCCCTGAGAACCTTAACTCTATAAAATGACTAAGGGCGCAATAATGATTAGAAAACATTCAGACTCAAATGATAAAATACTTTCTACTTTAACATGTGGTTTTCCAGATTTCTACTCAATGAGACCTTTTAAATGGCTCTGCCTTTTCTAGTTGAAGGCTGTGAATCTTTTGCTCACAAACATGAGACACAAGTCTCCTGACACTGATGAGACCTCTAAGACACTTGCCTGTTCTCTGGGTTACTGGATGGAACCCTTTGTGAAGTCAGTGGGAGCCCCAGAGAGCAGCCTGTTGGGCCGGTGGAACATCAGGGAAACTCTCCCGTGCTTTGTGTTTTATGAAAAGTAGGGGAGATTCCAATCCGAAGCCTTTCCATCTTTGCTTCCTTGGGTTTTGTTGATGCCCAGGTCAGGTGCAATTGCTTGCAGCTTCATGATCTGTCTCCTCAGTATTTGATAGTCTGCCCTCTTCCCCTGCTCTGTACATGATGGAATTGCCATTCTTTTGCATGGATACACTCCTTCTTGGGATGTGGGCAAGGGATGGCAGAGTGACTGAGAGCTTATTGAGTACTAGGCAGTAGGTTAGGCACTGATAGATATACCCTCCATTAGTATGCGAAGACGAACCCACCGACCTACCAGCTGTACCACTCACTGTAATCACAGCCAACATTTATATACTATTTTAGAGTTCAGAAAACACTTTTACAGATAGGTGCCTGCTCAGTGACTCATGCCTATAATCCCAATGCTTTGGGAGGCCAAAGCAGGAGGATCACTTGAGGACAGAAGTTCAAGACCAACCTGGGCCACAAAGTGAGTCCCTCCCTGTCTCTATAAAAATTAAAAACTTTGCCAGATATAGTGGTGCACACCTGTGGTCCCAGCGACGAAGAGTTCAAGATTACAGTGAGCTATGGCAACACTGCGCCACTGCACTTCAGCCTGGGAGAGGGAGTAAGACCTTGTCTATTAAAATAGATATATATACAGACTCTGGAACCAGGTTGCCTGAGTTGAATCTCAGTTCTCTCCAGTTCTGCTATGACTCACTGTGTGGTCTAGGACAATTTACTTAGCCTCTCTGTTAAGTCTTAGTTTCTTCAAGTGCAAAATGGAGATTTTAAATAATCCTAACTAACTCCTAAACTAGCTTAGAGATTAACTGAGATAATCCAGAGGCAGCCCTAAGAGCAGGGCCTAGAACATAGCGAGCCCTCAATAAAGGCAGAAGGGATCGTACTACCTGGTTGGGACCTTTGTAGCCAATTTTACTAATAAGGAAACGGAAGCCCAGGGAGGTTATTCAATGTGGCTAAGTACTAAGGAACAGTACTAAGGAACAGAGAAGCCCAGGACCCAAGCAGGGGTTCCTGCTCCTGACTCCAAAGCTTTTCTCGCTCAGAATCCACTTTCTCGGAGAGTGTGGGTTTTCTGTTAAACCAAGCCAAACTTTCGCACCGGGTCTTCTGGTGTCTACTACGTTTGCTTCTGTGAAAGGACAGCTGGGGTTGGAGGGAATAACAGCAGAAATAATTGACATTCTTGGGTCCATCGGTCGGTGTGCCGGGCCTGTGCCAAGGACTTCACCTGCCCTTCCCATTCAATCTTCACCAAAAACCTATGTGCTAGGTCTTTGAATAACCACTTTATATAAAAAGTGGGGTGCAGAGCCACTAAGCAAGCCAGGGTGGCGTGTGTCGGAGCCAAAATCCATTCTCGGCTCTCTGATCAGTTTACCCACAGGAGGACCTTTCCCCGACCCCTCACGCCGCCGGGAGCAGCCTATCTTCGTGCAAAATGCACGGAGCCACAGAGGCTGCCTTCCAGGACTCAGCGCGGAGGGTTAGGCTGCCTTGAACCCCTTTGTGGTAACTCCATCCCTGCTGGGACGCCGGGCCCTCTCTGCCCCTGGCGCCCCACCCCTCCCCTTCTGCTACCCAACACCTGGACCGGGCGGGCACTGGGTCTGCGCCCCCGCGCCCCCGCATCAGGATCCCCGGCGCTGACGTTCTCTCCCCCCGGGGAGGAGGGGCCCAGGATGGGCTAGGTCCGCAGCCTGTGCGGAGAAAGGGCCCTGGGCTGGGGTCCCACGCTCCAGCCGGCCTCCCGCCGCGGGGTCGGAGCTGCGGTCACTCGCCTATTCCGGGCCGTGGCGTCCCGCGCTCAGCTTCTGCGCCTCTGGAAGGCGGTGAGTCGTTTCTTCCCGGTATAGGAGGGACAGTTTCCCCACGTGGACCCAGGGCTGGCAGCGGGAGGGGGAATAACGCTGGCGGAGCTCAGGGTTTCGCTGGTGCAACCAGCGCGCGCGCCTCTCTCTCCCCCCTCGCCTCGCTCGCGCTCGCTCTTCCCCCTCCCCCGTCTCTCCCCTCGCTCTCTCTCGCTTTCCCCCCACTCTCTTGCTTTCCCCGCTTTCTCTGTCTCTCTTCCCCCTCCCTCGCTCACTCCCCGTCTCCCCTCGCTCTGTCTCGCTTCCCCCCGTCTCTCTCTCTCCCTCCCCCTCTCCTCCCGCGGTCTCTCGCTCTCCTCTCTCTTCTCCCCGACCTCCTCGCGTTCTCTCTCTTTCTCTCTCCCCTCGCTCTCCCCTCCCCTGTCCAGTCCCTCTCCTCTCCCCTCTCTCCCTACATCTCTCTGGTTCGCCCCCTCTCCCCTTTTCGCCCTCTCACTCTCCTTCCTTCTTCCCGCCCTCTCTTCCTCCGTCTCTCCCTCCCCGCCTCCTTCCCTACCCCCTCCCTTCTTCCCTTTTTCTCTCCTCCCCTCCTCCGCCCCCTCCTCTCAAAGGGAAGGATGCCCTTGGTTTCGCGGCGCCCTCCCAGGAGCGAACTCCCGCAGCCGCTCAGGCCAGCGCCAGAGGCCTTGTCCCCTACGAAGGCGGGCCGCGCCCCTGGGTGGGCTGGGCTCAGGGAGCGCGCTTTGCACACTTCAGATGTCTTTGTGGGAAGCTTGGGAGTAGCTAGGTGTGAATGTGCTGCCCTTGATTTAAGCCACCCGTTGTAAATATGTGTCCTAGTGCCTGTTAATAACCCTCCCTCGACCCACTCGCCTCCTGCCACTCCAGTTGCTCCAACAGGGACCCTCTTCCCTTCCCTCCGGCCCGCAGCTCTTCCTGTACAGGAGAAGCGATCTGGGTAGCTCAGGAGCTGCCTGTGGGTCTGGTCTGCGTATGGCCTGTTTCTCTTTCTTCCCCTCTGTCCCATACTCCCCGCTCACTCCTGTCTCCCTGCTGTCACACTAGATCACTAATACGGATAGGTGAGAAGGAAAGGGAAGAGGAAAAGAAAATAACAGCCATTTATTCTGATAAACCCTCAACATGCGACACCTGGGTTCCTTCCAGTCATTTGCTGTGAAAATAGGTGGTCCTGGTTCTCAGCAGTCCCAGAGCCTCTGGGTTGGGTGAGGGTAGAATTGCTGCAGATATGGAATCCACTAACAGTCGAGGAAGCTTATCTTCCTGGAAGCCTTCAGCCTCCCACTCCCACCTCTGCCCCATTCTGTTTGCTTCCTCCCTGTCTCAGCTTCTGCTTCTCTCCTTTTTATAACCTGCTGCTAAGAAAAGTCTGAAAACTTGAATTATAAATACGTAATATATCAAGTATTGCCTGAAATAGAGATTTGAAACTTAAAAGGGAGGAAAGAAAAGAAGCATCTTGAATTCCAGGAGAAGCAGTCCCAGGGGCCATGTCCCCAAAGATGGCTGCAGCTTCTCTCAGCCGTGGTTGCCTCGTTTATAACATGGGGCTACCCATCCATACCAACCATGGTGCAGAGGATTGCACCAGATCATTCTCAGATCTCTTCCGGCTCTGAAGAAATGGAGATGAACAGAGGAACAGCCACTGCCAGCAAGCAAGGGAAGAAGAATCTTGAAAGCCTGTGATTTCCCAGAGACTTCGTGGTTGATGCCCCTGAAATCAGCCTGCCAAGTGTGGCCTCTGCAGCATAAATACATGGAGTCTGACGGCATCTGACAATAGTTCTGTCACCCTTGGCCATATTGTAATTCCATGTCCTCAAAGTCACCCTGTCACAATCCCACCGTATCCTACAAACACAGCTTCTCCTGCCTGATAAAGTCTTATCTATCCTTTAAGACCTAGCTCGGACCAGGCGCAGTGGCTCATGCCTGTAATCCCTGCACTTTGGGAGGCCGAGGCAAGTGAATCGCTTGAGCCCAAGGAGTTCGAGACCAGCATAGGCAACACGGCAAAACCCCAGCTCTACAGAAAAAAAAAAAAAAGAAAATTATCTGGGCATGGTGGTGCACACCTGGGGTCCCAACTACTTGGGAGGCTGAGGTGGGAGGATTGCTTGAGCCTAGGAGGTCAAGACTGCAGTGAGCTGAGATCATGCCACTGCACTCCAGCCTGGGTGACATAGTGAGACACCACCCGAAAAAAAAAAAAAAAAAAAAAAGCCTAGCTCTAAAGTTCCACACTCTTGGGAGCCTTTCCTGACCATCCTGAGGATACAGGGGATGCTTCCTCTGTGGGCTCCCACAGGATCGACGCACACTTAGAACCCTCACCACTTTACTCTGCCATTTGCTCCCCTCCCTTGACCATCAGTCTTTGAGGAAAGGGACTTTGCCTTCTTCATCGTTGCCTGGCACAATTCTTGCTTTTGCTACCTTGAATGAAAAGAGATGATAATCCTTATGTAATGACATATGACTTAGATTTTCTCATTTAACCCTCACACAACTCTGGGAGAATGAACACAGCCAAAGTGGCTTGTCCAGGTCACTTTGTAAGTGGTGGAACTGAACGATCTTGCCCACTTCAGAGACCATAAGCTCTAGCTTGCAGCTGTCCCTGACTGCCTTCTGCCAGGTGGTGGGGAGCTTCTCACAAAGGCAGTATCTACCTCAGCTTCTTTCTCCTTTCTTTCCCATCAAACTCAAATGTCAGGCAGCTAAGACAGTTGAGTCAACTCCTGAGAAAACTCAGGTTTTAATAACCTGTCTTCCTTACGTGCTTGCCCAACTCCTCTGGCAAGGACCCTTCTTGGAGGGCTGAGATTGTTTCCCTGGAGGCCACCAGACTTCAGGCTTCTAACCTCAGAGCCTGGGTACTTTGTCTTACAGCATGGGCTTTCTGAGCTGCTGGAGACCTCTCAGGTGGGAACCTAGTCTAAGCCACCATATAACTGGGGGTCCACAGGCTTGTCTGTGTTGTTAAGAATCATCCACTGGATACATAGAGGGATGATAACTGGCTGCAGATCATTAGGTTCTTGTTCCTGGAGTTGTGTGTCCCAAAGCAAGCCACTCAGCATTCTGGACCTCAGGTTTCCTTCCTTCCTTCTTTCCTTCCTTCCTTCCTTCCTTCCTTCCTTCCTTCCTTCCTTCCTTCCTTCCTTCGTTCCTTCTTTCTAGTTCTCTCTGTCACCCAGGCTGGAGTACGGTGGCGTGATCAAAGATCACTGCAGCCTCAATCTCCCAGGCTCAAGGTATCCTCTTGGCTTAGCCTCCTAAGTAGCTGGGACTACAGGCATGCACCACTGCGCCAAGCTTTTTTTTTTTTTTTTTTTAGTAGACACAAGGTCTCACACATGTTGCCCAGGCTGGTCTCAAAGTCCTGGGCTCAAGTGATCCTCCCTTCTCAGCCTCCCAAAGTGTTGGGATTACAGGTGTGAGCCACCTCACCCAGCTCAGACCTCAGTTTTCTCATCTGGAAAACAGAAATTCAATTTAAGAAATATCAACTAAGGGAGGCTGAGGTGGGAGAATTGCTTGAACCCAGGAGGTGGAGGTTGCAGTGAGCCAAGATTGCACCACTGCACTCCAGCCTGGGCAACAGAGTGAGACTCCATCTCAAAAAAAAAAAAAAAAAGAAATATCAATTAAATGCCCATCATGTATAGAGCCCACAGCTAGATACTAGAGATCTAAGTGCAAAGGTGAAAAGGATATAATCTATGCCCTCAATAAATGTAAAGGCAAATAGAAGAGATAACTTTTTTTTTTTGAGACAGAGTCTTGCTCTGTCGCCAGGCTGCAGTACAGTGGCACAGTCTCGACTCACTGCAACCTCTGCCTCCCAGGTTCAAGCGATTCTCCTGCCTCAGCCTCCCGAGTAGCTGAGACTACAGGCGCATGCCACCACACCCAGCTAATTTTTGTATTTTTATTAGAGATGGAGTTTCATCATGTTGGCCTGGATGGTCTCGATCTCTTGACCTCATGATCTGCCCACCTCAGTCTCCCAAAGCGCTGGGATTACAGGCGTAGCCGCCATGCCCAGCCGAGATAGGAATTTTTAAAAACAGACCCATGGCAAGGTGAAATCAAGTAGATCTGAGGTAAGAATATTAATACCCGTTTTGCCTACCTTATAAGGTTGTGCCAATAATCAAACGAGATCATGGATAGCAAGTATTCTTAAAGCGCTATGCAAATGTAAGCAAGTGGTAAGTTATTATTTGGCTTTGTGGGAGATACCAATTGGGTTGTTTGCCTGAATCTCCCTTTTTTCCCAAGAACTGCTCCTATAGCCAAATCCACATGATAACAGCAGTGTACCCCTCCTCAGGTGCCATTTTGGTTGATTGAGCCAGGTGCAGACCCCAGGAATGGGAATGAAGGTGGCTCAGTCTTAGTCACTCTGGGCTCTTGAGCAGAGGAAATACAAATACTGGAGGCTTAGAAAGCTATTTTCTGACTAGGTGGACTGAAAATTTAAAAATACCAAATTGGGCCAGGTGCAGTGGCCCACGCCTGTAATCCCACCACTTTGGGAGGCCGAGGTGGGTGGATTACCTGAGGTCAGGAGTTCAAGACCAGCCTGGCCAACATGGTGAAACCCCATCTCTACTAAAAACATAAAAAATTAGCCGGGCATGATCCCAGCTACTCGGGAGGCTGAGGCAGGAGAAGCTCTTGAACCCTGGGAGGTGGAGATTTCAGTGAGCTGAGATCATGCCACTAAACACCACCCTGGGCAATAAGAGCAAAAC
>NC_045439.1:35706171-35711418 GCF_002776525.5 Piliocolobus tephrosceles | reverse complement strand
TTTTTTTTTTTTTTTTGATGGAGTTTTGCTCTTGTTGCCCAGGGTGGTATGCAGTGGCATGATCTCAGCTCACTGAAATCTCCACCTCCCAGGGTTCAAGAGCTTCTCCTGCCTCAAACTGTATCCAGAGAAAGCATGTAGACATTCAGAGAGGACTGAAAACAAGAGGTTCCCTGTCATTCAGGCCTTGGTTCCCATCTGTCCCTGCCTGCTGTAAACAATATCTCACCAAGGGCCAGCTTTTGCTAAAGATAGCTCTGGTGGGCTTCAATCACCGTTAAACAGTTCCTAAACTAATTCTGCTTAGGCTAATATAGAGCAGAAGACTCCCTTGGCCCATGTAACAGCTGTGTCATCACTCATTTACTCGTTCCATCAGTCAATGAATATCATTGAATGCCAGCTGTTTACAAGCTTGTAAGAAGAAGAAGGCCGGGCGCGGTGGCTCAAGCCTGTAATCCCAGCACTTTGGGAGGCCGAGACAGGCGGATCACGAGGTCAGGAGATAGAGACCATCCTGGCTAACACGGTGAAACCCCGTCTCTACTAAAAAAATACAAAAGACTAGCCGGGTGAGGTGGTGGGCGCCTGTAATCCCAGCTACTCAGGAGGCTGAGGCAGGAGAATGGCAGGAACCCGGGAGGCAGAGCTTGCAGTGAGCTGAGATCCGGCCACTGCACTCCAGCCTGGGCAACAGAGCGAGACTCCGTCTCAAAAAAAAAAAAAAAAAAAAAAAAGAAGAAGAAGAAGAAGAAAAAACATTGGCTGCAATCTTTAAAATGTAAACCAGCCACTGGATGTCAGCCTTCTGGCCAACTGGCTCTCAATGCTCCTGAAATTACCCACTTGTGCCCTGAGAGCATTTGGGGGGCATCTGACATAGCTGCCACTCACAGCTCTTTCTGAGAAGTTCTAGAGCCTTGGACACCATGGTGTTTTCCCATCAGCCCTCCTCCTCTGGTAACAGCCACTAAACCTCACTCACACACACTTTTGGGGAGCTGCCTCACCTGCTACCATGTTCTTCTGGTGAGATTTTAATCACATGATCCCTCCCCTGAGCATAGACAGGGTGGACTTATGTCCTAAACTGGGCAACAGAATTGCTTTCTGGGGACTTTGTACTTTGAGCTGAGACAAATTCAGAGGGCAGTTGGAGCCCGGCCATGCCACGGCAGCACCACGTAGAAAAGCTTCAGCCCTGCTGAGATCGCGGTGCCTGGTCCCTGGATTCAGTTGTTCAGTTGTTCCTTTAAATCTGTAGCCACCCTGGATTTTCATCTCTTACAAAATAAATATCTTTTGAGTCAAATTAGCTAATCAAGTATTTGTAACCAAAGAGTTCGGGCACATCTGCTCTCTGCTTTTTCAGATAAAAGCTCATGAATGAGTAAAGAAAAAGAAGGGTAGAAGAGGAAAGTTATGTTGTGTCCTCTGCCCAAGCCTACAGCCCAGCCTAGCTCCTATTTTAAGATCCTTTAATGAATCTATATTTACCATTGGGTTTTTATTTATGGAAATCTACACAAGGCATTTGGATGAAGGCTGATGCTTATTTCAGGAAAGCAAGTCTGTGGTTTCAACAAAACCTCTGTTAGCTCCCTCCACACCTGTTTGCTCTTCTGCCAAGCTACCTATTGCTCATTTCCAAAGCAAAATATAAAATAAAATCAGGAATCAGATTCCAAAGCAGGACAAAAGTGGTGATTAAAGAGACAGGCTAGAACCAGGTGGGTCATGCCTATAGTCCCAGCATTTTGGGAGACTGAGGGAGGAGGATTGCTTGAGGCCAGGTGTTTGAGACCAGCCTAGCAACATAAGACCCCGTCCCTATTTTTAAAAAATAAAAATAAAGAGGCCTATATTTTTTGTTATAAATTTTCTTTTTCTTTCTTTCTTTCTTTTTCTTTCTTTCTTTCTTTTTCTTTCTTTCTTTCTTTCTTTCTTTCTTTCTTTCTTTTTTTTTTTTTTTTTTTTTCTTTCTTTCTTCTTTCTTTCTTTCTTTTTTTTGTTAGGCTGAATCTCACTCGGTCACCCAGGCTAGAGTGCTGTGGCATGATCTCAGCTCACTGCAACCTCTGGCTCCTGGGTTCAAGTAATTCTCCTGCCTCAGCCTCCCAAGTAGCTGGGATTACATTATAAATTTTCTTAATGAGCATTATGTATTTCTTTTTTTTATAATTAACATATTTATTTGTAACTAATTTAACTTTTCCAAATTCTCATTTGCAAATCAGATTCATACAGTTAAAACTGAATATACAAACCAACACATTAGAAGGATCAAAATTTACACTACTCAAACCTGACTCCTTAAGCCTGACTTTAACATGTTCTTTCAACTTTATTCAAATCAGATGTCCCCCCTCCAGCATTTATCATTTTAAAAAATGAATTTAATGCTATCAAAAGGTGATGTTCACTTTAATCCTGTTTGCATTCACGCCACTGTCGTGAACCTTCGTTCCAGGCCACATACACAAAGAGGGCCAGGACCACATGGACGGCGACCGCTGCAACAATAGCAGCGTAAAAATAGCTGTCCCTATTGGACATCCCAAGGGTGCCTTCAAATATATAAGATTTAGTTGTGAAATATAACCCAATAGGAACAGTGATCATTAAAGCTGTGAAGAACAGGAGCGTCTTCAGTGTAGATGCTAATGAGCTTTCATTTCTGAACTCAGGAGGCTGCAGTGCGTTCAGCGCCGCTTTATCCGGGCGCTCCATGGTGTAGCCGTGCCGGCACAGGCGCTGGGCGGCCAAGCTGGGCTCAACGGCCGAGCTCCAGCATTATGTATTTCTAGTCAACACAGGTCCCTTGTGAAAACATCTTCCTAATATCATAGAAGTTGCCCCCCAAAGTAATACTCATAGAATCATAAATAATAGGCGAGTAATACAGCTAACTAATAGCAGATCTAGGACCAGAATTCAGGTCTTAGTACCACTAAATCAGAGTTCTTTCCACCGTTCCATGCCTCCTTTCACAATAGAATTTGCCTAAATATTATTTCAAAATGTCTTCATTATAAGAATTTTATTTATCTACATATATCAGTGTTTCTTTGAACAATAAATATTTGACAAAGAATCTAGATACAGAAACTTTCAGTATTCGTTTCCACTACTAGTCAAGATCTATACATTATGCAGATTATATATCACTAGGGATAGAGAATCCAAATAACACAATTTAGTGCACATCCAAATATTAACTAAATATTATTCATCAGAGAGAAAAGAGTGAGGAAATGAGAGATGGAGAATGAGGTCGTCTCTTCCCCACTGTTACATTACGCCAGAGTTTTAGCCCCTAGGCATTATAATAGTCTTACCACACCTATACGGGCCTCAGTTTCTAAAGTTTCATCAGGTCGAATGTCATGGCTCACGCCTGTAATCCCAGCACTTTTGGGAGGCCGAGGCAGGTGGATCACCTGAGGCCAGGAGTTCAAGACCAGTCTGGCTAATATGTCAAAACCCTGTCTCTACGAAAAATACAAAAAGTAGCCAGGCATGGTGGTGCACACCTATCCCAGCTACTCGGGAGGCTGAGGCATGAGAATTGCTTCAACCCGGGAGGCAGAGGCTACAGTGAGCTGAGATCCCACCACTGCACTCCAGGCAGGGTGGCAAAGTGAGACCCTATCTCAAAAAACTTAAAAAAAAATTTCATCAGTGTGTCACACTCATAGACAGGTATTGTTTCCAAAGCTCATTCAAAAAGTGCTAGGTAACTAGGCCAGGAAAGGTTTCCAGCCTAACACACTCTGCCCATTCCAGCCTTTCCAATATGATAACCTTAGTGCTGGTGTTCAGACGAATTGCCATTCCAGTTAACTCTTGTCAACAAGTTAAGTTGCCCCTTGGGGAGCCTTGATGTCCCTTTCTGCCTGCTGGACTTGGTTAGGATCATCTTAGGCATTGAAAGTATCAAATAATGTTAAACCTTGAGAGATGTAACCTGGGTATTAGGCCCCTTTCATTTAAGTAGGGTCCTTGGGCCCCAAAACACATTTCTCCAACCTCTTTTGAAGTCAGCTGCATACCAGGGATTAGACCAAACCTTAGCCATGAAACTGGCCCTGTTTGCTTCATTCGTCCAGGAAGATGGGCCACCACTTGCTTTAACTTTGCATAGCTAAAGAGCCAACTCAGACAACTCTTGCAAAACAAAATCTGCCCCCGAGGTCTTTTGCTGTACACATCCTAGACGCTGCCATCAGCAGTGTCAGAACCTCAAACCTCTTTCAAAGGGCAGTTTCTCTCTCTAATGAAATAGTTAATTTTTTGACCTTGTTTTACCTTGTTTGGGCCTTTCTACCCAAGAATCAACAGTTTAATAGTTTCCTCATTCATCATACCTGTAGAGCACTGTACTAGGAGAAAAAGAAATAAGATACAGAATTTCCCACATGAAAAGGATAAAGGCCAAGGCAAGGCTGCAGCAGCAATCCCAGCTGTCCTGTGCCAAAGATGACAGGAGCACTGGGAGAGAAGGCGGTGAACTGGGACGGACAAGAGAGAAAAGGCAGTAATCGGTAGTCTGAAGACTGCTGAAGAACAACCTGACATTGTGTGTTTAAGGACAATCTCAACAGAGAAACCTTATTAACCAGAGCTATCAAAATAGACCCACTTACTAAATATGTTTCCAGACTCTTGACTCCCACTCAACTGCATAGAGAAACATCCTACAAAAATAATTTTTTCAACACACCCCTTTGAAATACATGGTAACATTCCCATTTGAAGAGCAAAATGATTGCGGTGCAGATGGTAAGTGATTTGCCCATTATTACAGGGCAAGGTGGTGAAAACATCAGAAATGGGTTCTTAGGTGCTTACTGGGAACTGCCTTAGTTTTCATAAAGGCCTTAGATTTCACACACTTAGGTGAGTGTTGCAGTTATCTACGACTACCTAACACGCCCCTCTAGAACTCAGCCATTTAAAACAACAACCACTTATTTGTTCATGATCCTGCAGTCGGGGCTGTGCTTACCCGGGCAGTTCTTCTGCTGGTCTCACCTAGAGTTACTCATAAGTTTGAAGTCATCTGGTGAATTAACTGGAGCAGGAGGATCTAAGATGATGTCACTGACAGGACTGGGGCCTCAGTGCTGGCTGTCAGCGCTTCCTCTCGGCTGATGTCATTCAGTAGCCTGGTTCGGCAGGAGCATGCTATGAGAGCCCTGGTGGAAGCTGCAAGGTTTCTCAGGCCTAGTTTCCCTTTCTCCTTCC
>NC_045439.1:35679478-35706071 GCF_002776525.5 Piliocolobus tephrosceles | reverse complement strand
CCCCCCCCCGTCTCCTTCTTCCTCCTGCTCTCCTTTTACCCCTGGAGCACACTCAGAGGAAAGGCCACATGAAGACAAAGTGGCCATCTGCAAGCCAGGAAGAGGGCCCTCACCAGAGCCAGAACCTGATCAGAACCTTGATGTTGGACTTTCTGACCTCCAGAACTGTGAAAATATATATTCCTGTTGTTTAAGCCACAGACTCTGCGGCATTTTGTTGTGGCACCTGAGCAAACTAACAGAGGTTATTTACAGTTCTGGGGCTACTGCCAATGAAACTGCAATGAACGTTTGTATACAAGTCTCTTATGTGGAGATATACTTTCATTTCTCTTGAGTAAATACCTAGAAATGGAATGGCTGGGTTACATAGCACATGTACGTTTCCCTTTTAAAGAAACTGTCAAAACTGTTTTCCAAAGTGGCTATACCATTTTGCATTCCCATCAGCATTGTGTGTGACTTCCAGTTGCTTTACATCACAGGGTCTGGTCAATGTTTTTAATTTTAACCACTCTGGTGAATGCATAATGGTATCTCATTGTGGGTTTAATTTGCATTTCCCTAATGACTAATTTTTTGTTGTTGTTGAGACAAGGTCTCGCTCTGTCGCCCAGGCTTGAGTGAAATGGTGCCATCACAGTTCACTGCAGACTCAACCTCCTGGGCTCAGGTGATCCTCCCACCTCAGCCTCCTGAGTAGCTGGTACTGCAGGTGCACACCACCACACTCAGCTAATTTTTTGTATCTTTTGTAGAGACAGGGTTTCAACATGTTGCCCAGGCTGGTTTCAAACTCCTGGGCTCAAGCAATCCACTCACCTCAGCCTCCCAAAATGTTGGGATTACAGGTGTGAACCACTGCATCTATTGGCTAATGTTGTTGGTCACCTTTTCATGTACTTATTTGACATCTCTATATCTTCTTAGGTGAAGGATTGTTTCAAATCATTTTGCCCTTTTGTTATCGGCTGAGAACTAATTAAATGTACATTCGAATAAGTGTAAGCATAGAGAGCTAGACACAGAATCTTACTGGCTGTCCAGATTGGGCAGGTCTGGGAAAGGAGACCAGAACATCCAGAGGCATCTGTGGCATTGAAAACTTGGACAGGAGGGCTCCTAAGGGCGGAAGGAAAAATGGTCAGCCTGAAAATAAATTCTGCCAGCTTCACAGTTTGTCTAAGTTTAGCCTGAGGCCCCCCTAACAGTTTTCTCACCATTAGCACTGAATTCCAGCCCCCAGATGCTCTGAGAGCCCCAATTTCACCACGCTTTCTGTGGGAGTTTCCTGGTTCAGGAGTGCACCACCATATGTCACTCTGGCCTGAAGAAGTTTGCCAAGTTTGTCGACAAATACAGAGACACCCACTAGAAGTGCTTAGATAAGATTTGGCCCAGAGTCTTGTCTGGGGGCAGAGCTGAGAAGAAAGCGATGTCAAATGCGTTTCACTAACAGGAGGACTTTGGAAAGGAAGGATGGAGAGAAAGGACTGAGGAGAGATAGGAGAGAGGATGTGAGGGAAGAGTCGTGCTCTGATCAAGGACACTGTGTTCAGCCATGGATAACTCCACGCCACAAAGAGATAAGTGGGAGAGAGTCCAGGAAAGAGCAGGATAAATGATTAAGGAACAGAGAAGCTGATTTATGAAGCTGATTTAATAGAACTCACCGAA
This sequence comes from Piliocolobus tephrosceles, assembly GCF_002776525.5. Taxonomy (NCBI): domain Eukaryota; kingdom Metazoa; phylum Chordata; class Mammalia; order Primates; family Cercopithecidae; genus Piliocolobus; species Piliocolobus tephrosceles. The sequence continues at coordinate 35,704,394 of NC_045439.1, read as the reverse complement.
GCCTGTTCATTTAACAAAATGTAACAGAAGCAAAATTTCCATCTGAACCTGAAAGGCAATGGAAGTGCACGTATAAAAGATAAGGAAAATAGCAAATGTATGAGTCAGCTTGTCTAGCAAACCCATTAAGTAAAATGAGCATAATTTCTGCGTGAAGCAGGCCAGTTCTTGATCTAAACTTGTTTCTCTGTGTCGTGACAAGCCTGTTGTTGACGTTTTCTCATTCTCTTCCACATTTCTCCTCATTCCTTCCCTCTTCCTTTTTTGCCTGGTGAATGTTATAATTATAGGTAAAACTCCAAGCCAGGTGCAGTGGCTCACACCTGTAATCCCAGCACTTTGGGAGGCTGAGGCAGGTGGATCACTTATCAGGAGTTTGAGACCAGCCTGGCCGATATGGTGAAACCCCGTCCCTACTAAAAATATAAAAATTAGCCACGTGTGGTGGCGCATGCCTGTAGTCCCAGCTACTCGGGAGGCTGAGGCACAAGAATCGCCTGAATCAGGGAAGTGGAGGTTGCAGAGAGCCGAGATCATGCACTGCACTCCAGCCTGGGTATGAGAGCAAGACTCTGTCTCTAAATAAACAAATAAATAAATGAGTAAATAATACATAAAATGAAACTCCAGCTCTGAGAGTTCTTCTTTCTTTACCTTTTTGAGGAATCTTTCTGGTTGGGTCCTGTCCATGGGTTCACCATCCATGGTTATATCTGTATTCCTCGGGCTACACCCAGTTGTCGTAGGCTGAGGTTTATCCTAATATGCCTAATTCCTCTTCGAACTAGTACTTTCCTCAAGCCAGGAGCTCAGGAAAAAATAACAAATGATTCTGCTTTGGCTCTCTTAACACAGTTGCACAGAGTATTTTGGAGTGCTTCGTCTGATCATCGTTTGTATCTGTTGAAAGCACTTGAGTCACGTCATATCACCTCAGCACATAGATCAGAGATAATTATTCTGTGATGATTTATTTTCTGTGTCAACTTGACTGCACCACAGTGCCCAGATATTTGGCCAGAAGTTATTTGGGATGTTTTTGTGGGAGTGTTTTGGATGAGATTTGCTTTTTAAATCAATGGACTCTGAGTAAAGCTGGCTGCTCCAAATAGTGTGGTGGGCCATGCCAAATCAGTTGAAGGCCTGAATAGCACAAAAGGCTCACCTCCCTGAGCAAGAGGGAACTCTGCCAGCAGACTGCCTTCAAACTTCCTCTGAAACATCAGCTTTTCCTGGTTCACTAGCAGACTGTCTTTGGACTTGAATTGAAACCCTTTCCTATGTCTCTAGCCAGCTAGCCTTCCCTGTCAGATTTTGGACTTACCAGGCTTCCACAATTGGGTGAGGCAATTCCTTTAGAATAAATCTCTTTATACACACACACACACACACACACACGCACCCACACACACACGTGCACATGCACACACACATGCATCCATCCTATTGCTTCTGTTTCTCTGGAGAACCCTAATACAAATTTGCATGTCATTAAATATCACTAGTGATATAGCTAAGCATTCAAAATACTAAGAATGTGGTCATGGGCTTCCTCAGATAAGAATTCAGAACTGGGAGCTCTTAAGTTCACTGAAAGTACTGTATGTTAAAGTAGGAGCTTACGCCTATAACAGGGCAAATAGGGCAAACATTTTTGGAGTTATCTCCAATGGCACAAAAGGCCATTTGTATGAACATACATATTTCAACCCCCTTTGAACTCTGTGAGTTAAAAATAAAAAATTAATATGTATCAGTATCAACATAATCATTAATAATGTTGGCCTCTTTCTACTTTTTTTAAAAATTTATTATTATTATTATTATTTTTTGAGATGGAGTCTCGCTCTGTCACCCAGGCTGGAGTGCAGTGGCCAGATCTCAGCTCACTGCAAACTCCGCCTCCCGGGTTTACGCCATTCTCCTGCCTCAGCCTCCCGAGTAGCTGGGACTTCAGGCCTCTTCCATTTAATCCCTTCTGTCTCACAACTAAAAGATCTGCTAATGGGTTTTTATTTTGAAAAGTACACCTGGTACTAATTTCACATGGAAATGGCATCCTTAGTAAAAAGAGATTTTATAATACAACAGAGTAATTCCTTCATCATCAAAATGCCTTATTAAGTGTCCTTTTACATGCAATACTCTGTAGGTGTTACACAAAGAAAAACCTTTCCTTAATAGTTTATAATATGAGCTATCACATATTAATAGCTAATAATGATCATTTATTGAGTACCTGCTATGTATCATTGTATCATACTGTTTTAAATGCATTATGTGTATAAATTTTTATTATTGTGACAAATCTGCTAGATAGTGTTATGTAATAAACAATTTGTCTGGTCTTTTTTCTGGTTCCTGGGAAAGAGACTAAATTCTTGGAATTCCCTGAGTAATAAGAGTGCCTTGTTATTCATGGTGGGTCCCTTGAACCACACTTGAGTTCATGCTAATGAGGTGGCACAGGATAGGGTTTGTTCACACCAGAAAGACCAACCATATGATTACAGGGTTGGGGCTTTGAGCCATGTGATATCACATAACCTCCATGGAAGGAAGAGGAGAAAGGCAGGAAATTGAGCTTAATCATGGGGCCAGTGATTCTATCAATCATGGCTATTCAATGAAACCCCAGTAAAAACCCTGGACGCTGAAGCTCAATCAAAGTTCCTGGTTGACTACAAACACTGCTATGGACTGAATGTATCTTCCCAAAATTCCTATGTTGAATCCCAGGTCTCCAATGTGATGGTATTAAGAGGGGAGGCCTTGTAATACATGTAATACAATGTAACTGTATTAAGAGGGGAGGTATTAAGAGGGATGAAAAGCAATGCTGGCTCTGGCTCTACCTGCATGAATGAGATTAGTGCCCTTATAAGAAGAGATGCAGAGAGATGATCTCTTTCTCTGCCATGTGAGGATACAGCAAGAAGGTGTGTGTCTACAAACCAGGAAGAAGGCCCTCACCAGAACCTGGACTCACCAGCCTCTAGAACTGTAAGAAATAAATTTCTGTTGTTTAAACCACTCAATCTATGGTATTTTTTTTATAGCAGCCAGAACTGACTAAGACACACACTGACATGCTGGGAAGGGTATGTGTCCAGAGGACATGAGAGCTCCTGCATTTGGGAACCCTGCTAGACCTCACACTGTGCATCTCTTCATTTAGCTGGTCCTGATTTGTATCCTTTAAAATAAAGCTGCAATCATTAATACAGTGCTTTCCTGAGTTCTGTGAGTTTTTCTAGTGAATTATCAAACCTGAGGCAGTAGTAAGAACCCCTAAATTTGTAGCCAGTTGGTCAAAAGTGCAGGTGGCCTGGGGGTCCCAGAGCTTGTGGTGGGTGTCTGAAGTGAGGGAAGTATTATAGAGGACTGTGCCTTCAACCTGTGAAATTTGTCCTCACTCTGGGTAGCTAGCATCAGAATTGCACCAGAGGTAGTGATTCTTATCCCCATTTAACAGATAAGGAAAATAACGTTCAAAGTGCTGAAGTACTATGCTCAGAGACACACAGCTCATGATGGGTAATACCAGGTTTCAAAGCATATTTGTCTAATTCCAAAAACTACACACTTTCCACCACTCTGGGAAGAGATGGGATCTCTGGGTTAGTCTGATAGATTTGCTACCAGGTTCTCCGTCATTTGGAATAAAAAGTATTTATTCAATCTACAATGAATCATTTGACCTGCAATGATTAGCTTGTTCACTTGGAGAATGATGGTAACAAGCAGTGCTGGCTCTGGCTTCAGGTGAAGAAGTCCCTACAATTACTGTCAGGAGGTTGTGCTGGAATGGGATGCAGGCTTTTGACACACAAAACTCCAGGCTCGAAAATCAAAAGTATTGGCTTATCTGACTTAAAAAGAGAGCAAGGGAGCTGAACATAGCCTTCACCAAAGAAAATGTACAGATGACAAATAATCACATGAAAAGACACACAACATCATTAGTCATTAGCAAAATGCAAACTAAAACTACAATGAGATGCCACTCCACACCAACTAAAATGGGTAATAACTGATAAAATTACTGACAATATCAAGTGCTAACAGGGGTGTGGAGCAACTGGAGTGCTCATATTTTGCTGGTAGGCATGCAAAATAATACAGCTACCCTGGAAAACCACTTTGGCACTTATAAAGTTGAACATATCTGTACCATATGACCCAGCAATCCCACTCTTTGGTATTTATAAATGTAAACATTTATAAACACAAACGTTTACAGTGGCTTTATTCACACTTATCCAATACAGGAAACAACCCAATGTCCCTCAACAGGTCAGTAAATAAGCAAATTGGGGTACATCCATAAAATGTGATAGAGTACTTCTCAGCAATAAAAAGGAACAAACATACCAGTATGTACAGCAGCATTATTGACAATAGCCCAAAGGCAGAAGCAATGCAAATGTCCATTAACAGATGAATGATTCACAAAATGTGGCACATGCATACAATGGAATATTATCCAGCCTTAAGAAAGAATGAAATTCTGATACATGCTACAGCATGGATCAACCTTAAAAACACTATGCTAAGTGAGATAAGCTAGAGATAAAAGGACAAATATTGCATAATTCCCTTATGTGAGGTAATTAACATAGACAAATTGATGGAGACAAAAGGTAGAATCCAGTTTACCGGGGGGTGGGAGAGGGAAGAAAGGTGGGGTCGGCGGGGGGGGCGGTTTATTTAATGGATACAGAGTTTCATTTTAGGAAAAAGTTCTGGAGATGGATGGTGGTGATGGTTGCCAACAATGTACATGTAGTTAATGTCACTGAATTGTACACTTAAAATGGTTAAAATTGTAAATTTTGTGTTATATATATTTTACACAATTTTTAAAAAGAACCAAACTACTGATACACACAACATGGATGAAATCTCAAATAGGTTATGCTAAGTGAAAGAAGACAGAGCCAAAAGGCTACATACGGTGGGATTCCATTAGTGTGATATTCTTGCAAAGGCAAAACAATGGCAGCATAAAACATCTGCAGTTGTTGGGGCTGAGGTCAGGGAAAGGGCCAACTACAAAGAGATACTGGAGACTTTGCGGGGAATGGTGGAACTTGATTGTGGTGCTGGTTCCATTGCTATATACTTTTGTTAAAATTCACAGAACTGCACGCTAAATTCGATAAATTTTACTGTCAAATTATACTTTAATAAAAATAAAGGGGGGAGTATTGGCTTTTGAAACTCTATACATCTCTATCATAACGTTTGTCCTCTGAAGCAATAAATGCTAGTTAACATCAGAGAAGGGTGAAAATAAAAGGACTTGCAGGAAGAAAATGCCTTGAATAATATCTCAAAATAAGAAAACCACAGTGTGTCACCACAGTCATCATGAATTTTCCATCCTGATTGTCCTCTTCTGCTTTAGTTCCCACTCGATCATGTGTGTTGGTCTCAGAACCACTTAGGACAGCCTTATCTGTGTCACCATCCATCACATGAATGCCAAAGTCCGTGCCACAGGTGCTATCTCTGGAGCTTCCTGAGGCTTTTTATCATGAGGATATCAGAGTAAACCTGAATTTCAGGCAGGAGCTGAAAGCAGGGCCTCCTCTCTAACTCACTCTATGCCACACTTTGTTGCCAGGGTCACAAGGGCTGACTTAACCATTGGCACAGTAGGCACAGCACCTAGGACCCACAATACTATTAGGATCTCATGAAATAGTTTTAATTTCTTTTAAAATCAGAAGAACAAATGAACTTTAGGGTCAAAGAATGTTTTAATATATAATATTAGTATATTCACCTTTATACCAATGTAGTATTGTAAAATACCATTTTAATTTTTTTTTTTTTTTTTAATGGAGAAAAGGGCCCAAGAAGATAAAAGTACATAAGGCCTTTGAAAGTCACAATGCAGCCCTTTGTAAAGAAGTTCTGTGTGTTGCCAGAATCTCACCAAACCTCTCTTAAACAGTTGGGTCAGCTTTTTGCTCATGTTTAGCCATAGGGGTTCAGATTGGATCAGATGGAGATCACACAGTTCTTTTCTCTGCTTCCCTACTTTTCTAACTCCCTGCTTCACTAAAATTTCTCTATACTTCTCAAATTACAAGACCAAAACTAGGAGGACAAACAAATTCCAATCTTCTCTAGGAACTTACTTCTTTCAGTTATTATGTTGGTAATTTATGTCCTTTTGGCCTAAAGTCTTGTACATAAATTGAACATTTTAGTGTGTGGTGTTTCCCAATAATTCTCAAAATCAGATAATGATGGCATAAAGGTTAATTCCTGAAACCTTTCTCTCTCAGTTCAAATCCAATTATAGTAGGCCTTCCGTATACATGGGTTCCACATCCATGGATTCAACCAACTGTAGATCAAACATATTAGATAATTTATTATTTTTATTTATTTATTATTATTATTATTATTATTATTTTTTTTTTTTTTTTTTTTGAGACGGAGTCTTGCTCTGTCACCAGGCTGGAGTACAGTGGTGTGATCTCGGCTCACTGCAAGCTCCACCTCCCAGGTTCAAGCAATTCTCCTGCCTCAGCCTCCCCGGTAGCTGGGACTATAGACACACGCCACCACACCCAGCTAATTTTTGTATTTTTAGTAGAGACGAGGTTTTACCATGTTGGCCAGGATGGTCTTGATCTCTTGACCTCATGATAAATCTGTCTTGGTCCCCCCAAAGTACTGGGATTACAGATGTGAGCTACCCTGCCCAGCCCTAGAGAATTTTTTAAATGGATGGTTGCATTCATATTGACATGTGCAGACTTTTTCCTTTTCGTTATTCTCTAAACAATACAGTACAACAATTTACATAGCACTTACATTGTATAAGCTATTACAAGTATTCTAGAGATGATTTAAGGTATGCAGGAGTGGTTAGGGGTGGTTGCTCACACCTGTAATCCCAGTGTTTTGGGAGGCCAAGATGGGTGGATCACCTGAGGTTGGGAGTTTGAGACCAGCCTGGCCAACATGGTGAAACCCCATCTCTACTAAAAATACAAAAAATTAGCTGGGCGTGGTGGCACATGCCTATAGTCCCAGCTACTTGGGAGGCTGAGGCACGAGAATCACTTGAACCCCGAAGATGGAGGTTGCAGTGAGCTCTCAAAACAAAAAACAAAAAACAAAGTATAAGGAGGATGTGCATAGGTTATATGCAAGTACTTGCCACTTTAGATCAGGGACTTGAGCATCTGTGAATTTTGGTATTCACAGGGGATCCTGGAACCAATCCCCCATGAATACTGAGGGATGACTGTACTAACCACTCCTCCAAGTAGCATGGAGCAGCTACTTGACAGCAGTGAGCAGAGAAGCCTATAGGAAATGTGTGTGAAGTGTGAGCTCTGCTAGCATCCAAAGAAAGAGAGGAAGCAAAAGGACTGACTTCCCAGCCCTGCCTCCCCCGCCATGTCAAATGGAAGCCTGGAGACTGACCCTTGAAAACTCCAGCTAAGGACCGAAAGGGAGTCGGGTGTGGAGAGCTTAGCGGGCCCTAACATGTCCACCACACTGGAAGGGCAGTGCCAGGCAGTGTGTTCGGCCCCAGGAGAAGCCGGAGAAAAATGAGGCAATATTTTAGTCTGTTTTGTGTTGCTGTGACAGAATACCTAAGACTGGGTAATTTATAAAGAAGAGAAATTTATTTCTTACAATTCTGGAGGCTGGGAAGTCCAAGATCAAGGCACCAGCAGGTCTGTTATCTGGTGAAGACCCAGTCTCTGGTTCCAAGATGGCACCTTGAATGCTGCATTCTCCGGGGAATGGGGTGGGGGACTTGCTGTTGGCAGAAGAGTGCAAGAGCAAAAAGAGAGAGAACCCACTCCCAAAAGCCCTTTTAGAAAGGCATTAAACCCACCCATGGCCTGATTACCTCTTAGAGGCCCCACCTCCCATTATCATTACATTGGCAATTGAATTTCCACATGAGTTTTGGAAAGGACAAACATTCAAACCGTAGCAGGCAGGCAGGCTGAGTTCTTTCCTTCTCCAAAGGAAACAACCAGTTATTTTATAGCTGTGAAGACACAGGAGCAGAGAAGCTCTCTGTCACCAACAGCTTGCAAATAGGACACATACTCTGTACCTCTCACCTGTCACAACTTTGCCTGGCCCAGGGAGCTCCAATAGCTTCACCAGAACTTTAGATTTTTGTAAGAGAAATGACCAGATGTAGATGAAATTGTCCTTGACTTTCCCAATAAGTGCCCCAGCTCTTTTTACATATAAGGTATAACTTGGCTATGTAACCTGGCTAGCAATCTCTTCAAGCTCCTATGGCTTTTTAAAAGATAAACCAGTGAGGCTGGGCACAGTGGCTCAAGTTTGTAATCCCAGTACTTTGGGAGGCCGAAGTGGGGTGGATCACCTTAGGTCAGGAGTTCAAGACCAGCCTGGCCAACATGGCAAAACCCTGTCTCTACTAAAAATACAAAAATTAACCAGGCATGGTGGCATGTGCCTGTAGTCCCAAATACTCGGGAAGCTGAGACAGAGAATTGCTTGAACCTGGGAGGTGGAGGTTGCAGTGAGCTGAGATCGCATCACTGCACTCCAGCCTGGGTAACACAGCTAGACTCCCTCTAAAAAAAAAAAAACAAAACAAAGCTAAAAGATGAGCCAGTGAGTGTAAGCAAAGCCCATTGACACTGAAAGTACGGAGAAGCATACCCACTTGACGTTAATAATGCCAAAGTCTTGCCTTAAACTGTTAAAGTCTAGTAGTGTGTATATTACAAGATAGGAACGTGGCTGGCACCTGTAGTCCCAGCTACTCGGGAGGCTGAGGCAGGAGAATGGCGTAAACCCGCAAGGCGGAGCTTGCAGTGAGCTGAGATCCGGCCACTGCACTCCAGCCTGGGCGACAGAGTGAGACTCCGTCTCAGAAAAAAAAAAAAAAGATAGGAACGAAGCTGCTCCATCCTCTTGATCTATTGGTAGAAGCCTGATGTTGTGATTTATCCAAATCACACCAGTTATAGCAATACCAATAGATAGAGGAATGACCTGGGAATTCAGAGTCCTGTCCACCAACTGGCTCCACAACTGCGTAAGTCATTTTATTTGTTGAACTTCAGTTTCGTCGTTAGAGAAATAAGATTGTACCAGAAGATTTTTATCAAATGTAACTGTATTTGTTTCCTGAGACTGCCAAAACACAGTACCACAAACTGGTGGCTTAAACAACAGAAATGTGCTTCACAGTTCTGGAGGCTGAAAGTCTGAAATCAAAGTGTTGGTAGGGTTGGTCTCTTCTGAGGACTGTGAGGGAGAAGCTGTTCCTCGTCTCTCTCCTTGCTTCTGTAGCCCCAGGTATTCCTTGGTTTGTAGATGGCCGTCTTTTCCCCATGTTTTCACATTGCACTCTCTCTGTGCATGTCTGTCTGTGTCTAAATTTCCTCTTTTTATAAGGGCATCAGTCACACTGAGTTACAGCCTGACCTAGTGACCTCATCTTAACTTGATCATCTGCAAAGACCCCATTTTCAAATAAGGTCACCTTCACAGGTACTGGGGGTTGGTATGTCAACATCTTTTGGTAGGGACAGCTTTCAATCCATACACTAACTTTCTTAAAAAAAAATAAATAAATAAGGAAGAATATATGTGAACCTAAAAGTAAAGAGGAACACCTATCAAGAGGAGCTGGAATGAGCATTGGTAGGTGTGTGGGAGACCGCAGTTACCCACCTAGCCTGATCTCTGCCTAACTGCAGGTTTCTACAGGCTCCTTCCATAGGGATGACAGGATGCATGGCAGGAAGAGCACCCTGGAAAGAAAACACATAGTTCCAGAGACCTCTTCAAACAGTATCATTAATGCATACATAGGAGTGCAAAGGTGTGTACAGATTTATTTGTTCCATGTAGGTATGGAGCCAGCAGTACTCAAGCACATAAATCCAGCTTTTCATCAATGAGAAGCCAAATGAGTCTGTCATTCATTTATTACTGGATCTACCTGTCTATATAAAGCCCATCTTCATTTTGCCTGCTTGGTAAAAAAGGAAAATCTCATTGGCTCATCTAGCCCTTAGACTATAAGAAATAAAGGTTGAATCTTTCATGAACTGCACGTCTAGGCCAGAACCCAGAAAATGGTCTGTGTCCTGACCAAAGGTCAGTTATTTTTCTGACTTTGCCTTTCACCAGCATTTTACGTTGGCCTTTTTTTGCTCCCATCCTATGTGAATTTCCCAAGCCTCTCCTCAGACACACACTCTCTATAGAGAGATGCAAAATCTTTGTGGAGTAGCAACCTTTGTAACAATGAAAAAATTCCTCCCCAGATGACTTGGACAGATTGGAGCCAAACCATTTCCTTCAGTCCCTGAGCACATTGTTTCCCTCCAGTGACTTCTGCAATCCAGAAACAGCTGCAAATTCCAGTAAAACAATGTTCTGATCCAATCCCTCAAGCCATCTTTACCCTTTTGTTTTTCTCTCTGGAGGGAGGAAAGACAAAATATTTGAAAACCTGCCATGGTGCATTATTTCCAAGCGTCTGTTGATGGAGGTGTGAGCCAAGAAGCCCTTTTTATTGGAGGAAAGGAGAGAGTAAAAATGGAAGAAAGGGAGATATGAAAAAATGATGGAAAAGGGCGTGGAGAAAAATCTGAGAGAGTGGAATAAAGTTACACAATGGAAAAAAAAAATGAGCAAAAACGTTGCTTATACAATGCAACTGAAATGTGCTCAATTCAGAAGGTTTTAGCTCATTTCACCTCTCACTCTGGGTAAGCCAGGAAGCCAGTCTTTCCCAACGTTTAATTTGGGCAAATTTTACCTGAAACTAACCCATAAGACAACATCAGGATATATTAAAATGATGCTGTGGCCAGGCATAGTGGCACATGCCTGTAGTCCTAGCTACTTGGAAGACTGAGGCAGGAGGATTTCTTGGACCCAGGAGTTTAAGTATGCAGTGAACTGTAATCACACCTGTGAATAGACACTGTACTCTACTCCGAGCAACAGAGTGAGGCTCCATCTCTTAAAAAAATAAAAAATAAAACAAAATAAAGGATACTGTGAATTGAAAATGCAGGAAGGTATATTTCACAAAATGATTTACAGGAATACTCTTGTAATTTGCAACCTTCACAATACACTTAAATGGTGTATCAATTTATAAAGCTACCTTTTAATTTATTCTATAAATTAAAGTTTATAAAATTGCCCTTTTAGATTCATTTTTACTTTTTCTCATTTTTTGCTGTAACTAGGGGACTGGTCTTTTCACGTGGAATCAATGCTTCCCCTCTAGCTTCTGGTTGGGGTTAGCTAACGGGAAGCATCACCAGGAGATTGAAGAGTGGAGATGGTGAGATTGAGGTATTTATTACTATGGCTCCCTCCTTGATGTGTCACCATGGGTTGGTTGCTTCCCTTTACTGAAGATCACAGCTCCTGAAAGAGGAGTGTGTCCCTCCCTCTTCATGCAGCTGTGCTCTGTTCCTTCCCCTTTCCCCTGCATCTTTTGGAGGCATGGGTAACCAAACCCTACTGTTGCTAGAACCCAGGGTACTGCATTTTTCTTTTCCAATTCCCTAAACCTCACCCACATTCTTTTTTTTTTTTTTTTTGTGAGACGGAGTCTTGCTCTGTCGCCCAGGCTGGAGTGCAGTGGCGCCATCTCGGCTCACTGCAACCTCCACCTCCCAGGTTCAAGCCATTCTCCTGCCTCAGTCTCCCGAGTAGCTGGGAGTACAGGCGCCAGCGACCACACCTGGCTAATTTTTGTATTTTTAGTAGAGAAGGGGTTTCACCATATTGGCCAGGCTTGTCTCAAACTCCTGACCTTGTGATCCACCCACCTCAGCCTCCCGAAGTGCTGCGATTATAGGCGTGAGCCACTGTGCCCGGCCCACCCATATCTTTATAAGTAAATTAGTCCCTTAAACTCACCTTAATTATCTAGTTTGAGTGTGCTCTATGCCTGATTTTTTCCTTCACCAAGACTCTAAGTCCCTTGCGTGCAGTCTTACAGGATGCTTTGTGTGTTCTTCAAAACATCTAGCATGGTCCCACAATGTTCAGCATGATACAGAGCAAAGCTTTGTCATTCACAGTGTTGATGATCTGAAGAAAGTCCTTCATTTAGTCTGCCTTCTTTCCAAAGTCACACATGCAGACCTATTTAGTGAACTCCTTATGATTCCATCTATTCATGCAAAGTCAGCCCATCATTGTTACCCAATACCTGCGTTTAATGGGATTTTGCTGCTTATGGAAAGTAGTGTGATGTAATGGAAACAGTGGGGGGTTTGGAGCCTCACTGACTCGGGCTCAACTTCTAGCTCTGCTACCTTCTAGTTGGGTAACAGGAAAAGCTGCTTAAAGTTCCCAAGAACTACTGTCATTATACATAAATGTAAGATGCAGAGTTATCAAATCTCTGGCTCCTTCTCCCTCTTGCTTCTTCCTCATCTTTACCAGAGTGGCCAACTTGAGTCTTTTGTCCTTAATTTAAATCTAGTGACCAGTGGTACAATGAAGCCAGGTTCCTGAGGAAGAGGGGATAGAAAAGAAAGGAAAGGAAAATGTTAGAAGGTTTAGACATTGGCAGCATGGACCAGGCCTATGATCAATATTTAAATATGATTTTTGGAGACATGAAAGAAATTATGATACTTAAAGAAGTTGATGAGGAAACACATGAGGAAGTGTAAAAAAATGAGCAAGAGACCAGCACAGTGGCTCACACCTGTAATCCCAGCACTTTGAGAGGCTGAGGCAGGAGAATCGCTTGAGGCCAGGAGTTATAGACCATCCTGGGCAACATAGGGAGACCTTGTGCTACAAAAAAAATGAAATATTAACCAGATGTGCTCAGGTGCACATGTGGTTCCAGCTACTTGTGAAGCTGAGGAGGAGGATCACTTGAACCTGGGAGAGTGAGCCATGATTACACCACTGCATTCCAGCATGGGTAACAGAGTGAAACTCTGTCTCTTAAAAAAAAATGAACAAGCTGGACTATTCCAGTGCTGCTTGTCTGAAGTAATGGTGCTGTAGTCATTGTTCTTTCATTGAGAGCTGGCTGAAACAAAGAATTTGTCCAATGTAGAAACTAGGACACTAAGTAGAGAACATGTCCAAAAGAGAAATGTAGTAGGCTGGGTGCAGTTGCTCAGGCCTGTAATCCCAGCACTGTAGGAGGCTAAGTCAGGTGGATCACTTGAGGCCAGGAGTTTAACACCAGCCTGGCCAACATGGTGAAACCCCATCTCTACTAAAAATACAAAAATTAGCTAGGCGTGGTGGCATGCACCTGTAATCCCAGCTACTTGGGAGGCAGAGGTGGGAGAAGCAGTTGAACCCAAGAGGCAGAGATTGCAGTGGGCAGATACCACGCCGTTGCACTCTAGCTTGGGCAACAGAGTGAGACTGTCTCAAAATACGTAAATAAATAAATAAAAGAAAAAAATAAAAGAAACATAGTAAATGATCATGATTCCTTCCACCCCTTAAATGAGGTCATTTGTAAGTAATTCATAAATTCACACCAAAATGGAATTTAAAATTTTCCAACTCCACCAATAAAGTGAGTACCATTATGCAGAACTCATGGAACAAGGTGATTTGCTCTTAACATTTTCTTTATAGATAAATACTCCAGTTACCTTTGTGGGGTGGGGAAAGAGGTCTCTAAGCACCCCTGCAAGGCAGAGCTGGTGTGGACTAAAAGACAACCTATGGGAAGAGAACAGGAATGTTAGCACCATGCAGCGCTGGGCTCAGAGTGTCTCCGTCATTGGCTATGGCTGAGTGTGTTCTTTCAGGCAATAGCCAAGCCTGCATGCCTGCCTGACTGCTGTGGAGAATCACAGCTGGGACACGGGGATTAGGGTACCTTCTTCAACGGGTTGCTATGAGGCCGCTCAATGAGACAATATACACAAAGCAGCAAGTAGTCAGCATATAGTGGGCACTCCATACATGCCTTTTATTCTTTTTTTTTTTGAGACGGAGTCTCACTCTGTCACCCAGGCTGGAGTGCAGTGGTCGGGTCTCAGCTCACTGCAAGCTCCGCCTCCTGGGTTCACGCCATTCTCCTGCTTCAGCCTCCCGAGTAGCTGGGACTACAGGTGTCCGCCACCTCGCCCGGCTAGTTTTTTGTATTGTTTTAGTAGAGATGGGGTTTCACCATGTTAGCCAGGATGGTCTCGATCTCCTGACCTTGTGATCCGCCCGTCTCGGCCTCCCAAAGTGCTGGGATTACAGGCTTGAGCCACCGTGCCTGGCCACCTTTTATTCTTTTTGTAGGGGTTTGGAGTCTGTATTCAATTTAGTTAAAGGGATTTTTTTTTTTTTTTTTTTTTGAGACAGGGTCTCTCTGTTGCCCAGGCTGGAGTGCAGTGGCATAATCTCGACTAACCGCAACCTTAGCCTCCCGGGTTCGAGTGATTCTCATGCCTCTGCCTCCGAGCAGCTGGGATTACAGGTGCCTGCCACGACACCTGGCTAATTTTTGTATTTTTAGTAGAGATGGGGTTTCACCATGTTGGTCAGGCTGGTCTCAAACTCCTGGCCTCAAGTGATCTGCCCACCTCAGCCTCCCAAAGTGTTGGGATTATAGGCGTGAGCCACTGCACCCAGCTGAAAGGATTTTTTCTAATTTGGAAAATCATTATGGTTGACATTCTTCTAATTGGTCATGCCAACTATACAGTGACCCCACAGGGTTATTTTCGACCCCGTTCCGCTTACCAGGCCTTAGATCCATAATAAGCAAAGAAAAGGATTTGACAACGCTGAAGATCAAATGGTACAATGGAGTTACAGTACACAAACATTTAAGTTGCTGGAATTCAACTATATGCTTAGCAAGAGGAAATAATACAGATGAATATATACATAGATATGTAATTTTCCCCCCTACAATATGGCTCTTAAATTCAAGCCAACTACTTCATCTGGTACTCAACCAAAGAAACAGCCATGGCCATCTGTTCCAACTCTGGAGGGAAAACTGACTATGTTGAATTTACTGAGAGATGGCGCAGAATACATAAAACTCTGTTATCTGTTGTATGTGGGTGATGAAAGGGACTTTTAATGGTAATTTTTTTCCATACATGAGTTTTGTCACACATGTTGACTTTAGAACTCAAACTCCAAGCACATGCAACACCACTGCTACACACTATTGTGTGTTATTTCAAGTTGTCAGGCCCTAAGCATATATGAAAAATGACTCCTAACAAAATCCATACTACTCTAAGACTAATTTGGGGACTGTTTAGGCAGCCTCCTAGCTGCAACAGCTGCATTACCATGTTCCCTTGAATAAATTCCTTCTGTCAATACTGGCATTGTTGACATCTTGAATTATTTATTTTAAAACATACTTATTTACTGAGTGTCTACTAATCCACTAGGCCTTGTACTCAGTTCTAGGGATACAGGAGTGAATAAAACAGGCTTGGCCTCTGGTCTCAAGGAGCTCACATTCTAGGAGAATTATGAGATACATTGATCAATTAATCACACAAATTTATGATGTTTATGAAGTTTTTCAACAAATATTTATTAAGAGCTAACTATGTGCCAGGCATTGTACTAAGCATTGGAGCTGATACTCTCAATAAAACAAACAAAATGAGAGAGATCAAAACTCTCTTGTAGGAAAGTTACACTCTATTATGGAAGATAGAAAATAAACAAGATAACTACATAAACTCTATGGTATGGAAGTTCTTTATAAAACCTGACAAGGAAAAAACAAAAAAGCAAGAAAGGGGGATTTTAAACTGGGGAGGAGGCCAGGCCCAGTGGTTCACGCCTGTAATACCAGCACTTTGGGAGGCCAAGATGGGTGAATCACTTGAGACTGGGAGTTCAAGACCAGCTTGCCCAACATGGCAAAACCCCATCTCTACTAAAAATACAAAAAATTAGCCAGACGTGGTGGCAGGCACCTGTAGTCCCAGCTACTCAGGAGGCTGAGGCAGGAGAATTACTTGAACCTGGGAGGTAGAGGTTGCAGTGAGCCAAGATTGCGCCACTGCACTCCAGCCTGGGCGACAAGAGCGATACTCCATGTCAAAAAAAAAAAAAAGAAAAAGAAAAAGAAAATGTAACAGACCAGATGATGCAAGGCTTAGTAAATCAGAGTAAGGACTGGCTTCTCCTGGATGTGTCAAAGGAGACCACTGAGGGATTTTGAGCAGAGGAGCAACATGATCTGTCATATATACTAAGAGAAACATTCTGACCTGTGATGAAAATAGGCTGCAGACAGCCAAGGGCAGAAGTAAAGAATCTGATGAGGAGACCATTGCAATTATTTAGGCAAAATACCATGGGGGCTTAGACAAATAGGGGTGGTAAAAAGTGGTTGAATTCTAGACATATTTTGGAGGTAGAGCAGACAGGATTTGCTGGCAAACTGAAAGTGGTTATGGAGAAAAAGAAAAGAAGCAAGGATAGTACCCAGGTCTTTGCCCTGAGCAATTGGAAAGATATAATTGCCATTAACTTAGACAGAGAAGGAGCTTGTTTCAGAGGGAGGGGTGAACTAGTCTGGGCCTTAATTGAGTGTGAGTTGCCTATTTGAGAAATCCTAATAGAGATGTCCTATAGGGTATAAATGAGTCTGAAATTCAGAGGAGATATACATTAGAAAGATATGAGAATAGAGATGGTATTTAATGCCATGAATCTGGATGAGACCACCAAGGCATCGAGCATGGAGGGAAGAGATCCAGTTCTGGAGACCCCAACATTTAGAGGTCAGGGATATGAGAAGAAACCAGCAAAAAGAACTGAAAAGGATCAGCCAGAATGGCAGCAAGATAACCAGTTAGTGTGGTTTCTTGGAGGCCAAGAGAAGAAAGCGTATCAAAAGAGAGTGGTAGATAAACAGTCAAATTTTGATTGCTATTATTTGGCAAAGGTATAGAATTCATCCATGAAAGTGGATAAAAGGACACAATTTAGATTGAGTACTCAGGAAAGTGGCATTTATGTTGAAGATTATAAAGAAAGAAGGCCAGTGACAATCACCGATGCAGTTTTCTTCCTTCCTGAAGTCATCCTTGCTTCATCCCAATGATGTCTCTGCTCAGCTGCAGGTGCAATCCATTTTTGGACCTATAAGGGACTTTATCTGTCACAGCCACCATCCTGACAGCTGAGCAAGGAGGAGACGTGGAAGATGGGAGTAAGGATGGAGGAAGAGAAGAGCTCAAAATGGCTTCCCCAAAAGAGACATAAGAAACAGCCAATTCCCTTCTCAATATGGCAGTTGCTTGGATATGATTTGTGGCAGTGAGTGCCCATTTGGCCCCACAAGTAAGACATTGTCTGCTATGCTCATGCAGGGGTTCCTGGGGCTGCGAAGAGGAGAAAATGGAAAGTTGTTTAATGGGTACAGAGTTTCAGTTCTGCAAGATGGAGAAGTTCTGGAAATCTATTGCAAACAATGTGCAAACGCTTAACACTAATGAACTCTACACTTAAAAATTATAGAGATGGTACATTTTATGTGTGCTTTTTTAACCACAGTTGAAAATTTTTTTAAAAGAGGCTGAAGTTTTCTGATTTTCTTTGAGACTTACTACATCACCCAGTATCAGAAAATCTAAAAACAAGGGGACTGTGCAACTGATGAAACCAAATCCCTTATTATTGTGTGCTGCTGTAATAGACACCGTAATCCCAAATTACACAAGGTCTGCCTTTCCTTAAAGGATGTAATTGACTTGACTAAGATGTGTAGGAATCCAATTAGAAAAATAAACTAGTACTATTAACTATCTGAAAATCAGGAAAAAAATGTGGCATATATATTACAGGGTTTGGGTTACTAAAGCACCCAGTGGATAAATTGAAGGGAGGTAAACTCCAAGGGAGAACCCAGAAGGATGAGTTTTGCTTTTTCTTTTTTTAAATCTGTTTTACATATTAAGCTCACATGATTTCTTTTTTAAAGAAAGTGTTCCTGGTCAGAAAACCACTGCTCTGGAGGTCATCCATAGGGAGTGAGATTCCTGGAGACTTTCCTTCTAGTTTATATATGGATTTAAAATTTTTCATATTTACAAGTTGGCATTACTCTTGTAGTCAGATATAATAATAAATTTAATTTTTTTTTTTTTTTGAAATGGAATTTCACTCTTGTTGCCTAGGCAGGTTGCAATGGCAAGATCTTGGCTCATTGCAAACTCCGCATCCCAGGTTCAAGCGATTCTCCTGCCTCAGCCTCCCAAGTAGCTGGGATTACAGATGCCCTCCACCATGCCTGGCTAATTTTTAGTAGAGACAGGGTTTCACCATGTTGGCTGGGCTGGTCTCAAACTCCTGATCTCAAGTGATCCACTCACCTTGGCCTCCCAAAATGCTGGTATTACAGGCGTGAGCCACCACACCCAGCCCCAGGTATTTTTTTAAACTGCATAGAATGGGCCTATTTTCATGTCATTTGTGCAAAAAGAATTGCAAAATTAGTATTCAAAAGAAAGACTTGTAATGTATTGTTGGGTGGCTATAAAGCCTTAGGTCAAAGTGTGGCTTAAAACAGTACACCCCAAAGAGGCTCATCCATAATGTCAGAGAAAACACCTGAAATGACTTAGGCTTTGTCTCAGTGTCTGCCCAAATTCTACCCCCACTGGTGGATGTTCAAAATCCATCCTACAGGGTAGCAGAGAATAGAGTGCTAATGACTGGAATGAGGTAGACTTGGATTTGAATGCCAGCTCCATGCCTTTACTGGCTACACGATCTTGGGCAAGTTAATGTAATTGTATAAGCCTCCACTCCCTTACCTATAAAGTCAGAGCTGGTCAAAGTGTCAGAGGCATTTGAACCAGAGCAACTCCATCTTGAATAGGAACTGGGTAAAATAAGGCTGAAACCTACTGGCCTGCATTCCCAGATGGTTAGGCATGCTAAGTCACAGGATGGGATAGGAGGTCGGCACAACATATGGGTTCCCCTTGCTGATAAAACAGGTTGCAGTAGAGAAGCTGGCTTAAACCCACCAAAACCAAGATGGCCATGAGAGTGACCTCTGGTCGTCCTCACTGCTACACTCCCACCAGCACCACGACGGTTTACAAATGCCATGGCAACATCAGGAAGTTATCCTATATGGTCTAAAAAGGGGAAACATGAATAATCCAACGCTTATTTAGCATATAATCAAGACATAACCATTAAAATGGGCAACTAGCGGCCCTCGGGGCTGCTCTGCCTATGGAGTAGTCATTCTTTTATTCCTTTACTTTCTTCATAAACTTACTTTCACTTTACTTTAGTGACTCCCCCGAATTATTTCTTGCATGAGATCCAAGAACCCTGTCTTGGAGTCTGAATTGGGACCCTTTTCCTGTAACAAAATGACACAAAATTTCATTTAGACAGAAGGAATGACTTCACAAGATTTATTGTACAATATGGTGACTATAGTTAATAACAATGTACTGTATTCTTGAAAATCACTAAGAGAGTAGATTTAAAGTGTTCTCATCACAAGAAAGCATGAAGTATGTGAAGTAATGCACATGGTAATTAGTTCCATTCAGCCAGTCTACATTGTGCAAATATTTCAAAACATCATGTTGAAAATAAATAAATAAAACAAAATGGGAGTCATGATAGGACCTAACCATAGGGCCTTTATGAGGATTGAGAAGGATGACGGTGTAAAGCTTTTAGTACAGTATTTTTTTTAGAATTTTTTTTTATTTTTCTAGACTCTGGCTTATTGTTGATAGAATAGTATTTATCTTTTTTTTTTATCTCTCACCTCTAGAGATGGAAGAGAAATTGGTAAGGAGTACAAAAATTTAAACATTATTAAATTTAAATAATCCTTTTTACCTTAATGAGACTAAAGGGAAAAGACAGACATAAGCCAATTATAGGGTCAAGTCATTTTCATGGCCTGATTTATGGGGCACAGAGCTTCACGTGCCTACATTACCCTCAATTTTCTTAAATTGAGCACTTATTAATCTTTCAGACAGCACCTTTTTTCGAATCTTGGAGTTATGAATGGCCCTCACCATATTGATGCATTCTTACTGAGCTCCTCTCTACCTTGAACAAAAGAGACCCTAATAGTTAGGCAGGAATATTACTGCCCCTATTCAGCCTGAAGAAGTTACAGAAGATGGATCTTCACCCCTCTGCAACCTTTAGGATTAAGGGTTCTCTTATAAAAGGGAGGGAGGAAATGTCAGAAGTGTTTGAACCAGAGCAACTCTATCTTGAATAGGGGCTGGGTAGAATAAGGCTGAGACCCACTGGGCTGCATCCCCAGACAGCTAAGGCATTCCAAGTCATGGGATAAGATAAGAGGTCAGCACAAGATACAGGTCATAAAGACCTTGCTGATAAAACAGGTTGCAGTAAAGAAGCTGGCCAAAATCCGCCAAAACCAAGATGGTGATGAGAGTGACCTCTGGTTGTCCTCACTGTTATACTCCCACCAGTGCCATGACAGTTTACAAATACCATAGAAACATCAGGAAGTTACTCAATACAGTCTAAAAAAGAGAAGCACGAATAACTATGCTAAGGAGAGGCATATTGATTCTATGCTAAATACCCCTTGTTTAGCATAGAATCAAGAAATAACTCTCAAAATGGGCAACCAGCAGCCCTTGGGTTGCTCTGCCTAAGGAGTAGCCATTTTTTAATTTCTTTATTTTCCTAATAAACTTGCTTTCACTTTACTTTATGGACTTGACCCAAACTCTTTCTTGCATGAGATCCAAGAACCCTCTCTTGGGGTCTGGATCAGGACACCTTTCCAGTAACAAAAGGAAGCCTAACATGACTAGCTCCATTTTGCTCCTAACCTCCCCATGCTCATAATGATATCTTTTGGGTTAACTACTTTCACTTATCTTTGTACATAGGCTGAGTTAACTATGGGAGGAATTTAATTTATAGCTTAACTTTTTAAAGGGAAGGATGATAATAGTCCCTTCTCAAAATGAATATTCAAGAAGATAAAGAGATGTACACACAAGTAACAATGTTATGATAAAGATGCATAGGAGCATTGTGACCTGACCAAGGACAAAGAAGCTTCACAACCCCCCAACTCAGACCCTCACTGCGACCCAGGTGTCTGTGATCATCAGTCACCTCTTGATCTCAACTGAAGGCCCTCTAATTCTCCTTTCCTCTAACATAAAAAAGCCTAAAATTCTATTAACTTAAGATGGTTCTTCAGGACACTAGTCTGTCACCTTCTTGGCTTGCTGGCTCTTTGAAATAAAGTAACTTTCCTTGCCCCAACACCATGTCTCTTGACTAATGGGCTTCATGTGGCAAGTGGCATGAGCTTTGGATTCAACTGCAAGAATCCATGCACCTCTTTGGAGCTTGTATGTTGGAAACTTTATGGTTAGTTATCTTTAACTCCTGGTCTATACCACATATTAATAGCATAGGCTGATTAAGAGCAGACCTGACAGCATGTCCTTGTTGACCAAGGAGGTTTTGTCATTCTTAAAACTACTGATTTTAGACCAAACTATATAGAAATTCATTCCAGATATATTTAACAGATAATATTAACAAAGTGAAAACAAATTAAGAGAGGTTATACTACCATGGAAAATCACAGTCAATTAAAAGTAAATACCTGAACTTATTTCCATATTTGAAGAGTTAAATTCCAAGATTCCAGTCCTCTTATTCCTGCTGTGCTGGGGCCACTACACCAGCCTTAAACTCATCAGTGAGGAAGGGAATGTGGTGAAGAATGAGTTTGGGTGGGGATGTGGGTGCATGATCTACTTGTCTGTGGTTCCTACAGGCAGTAGAGATGGGTGCATAATGATGAGTCAGTGATCATTCATTCAACAGGCATATACAAAAGGCACTGATGATATTAGACCAATAAGGCATAACCCTTGTTCTCAAATTCACAGTCTATTCCAAGACTCTGCTGTTCAAATGTAGTTCTTAGATGAGCAGCACAGACATCAATTGGAAGTTTTTCAGAAATGCACAATCTCAGGCCCCACCCCAGACCTACTGAATCAAAATCTACATTTTAGAAATAACTCCAGGTGATTCATATGCGTAGTAAAGTCTCAGACATACTGTTCCAGGACACATAAACAAGCACAGGTATTTCTGGTGTAACATCTTATATGCATTCCTACAAAACTCACATATTGCAAGACTGTGCACTAAAATAACAGAGTCTATGGTGGAAATTGGTTAGGGGCAGACATCTGAAAACCTACAAAATTTTGAATCCAGAGCACTAACAAAAACAATCACAATTCTAATAAAAACAATAGTTAAATCTACTGGTATTTATATTAGTATCAGTCAATTATTTGCTGTCTTCAACCTGGGGGAGTCAGACTTCCTTCTTTGAGACGTAATGTCAGAGGCATTTGAACAAGAGAAACTCCATCTTGAGTAGGGACTGGGTAAAATGAAACTAAAACCCTATGGGGCTGCATTCCCAGACTGTTAGGCATTCTAAGTCACAGGATGAGATAAGAGATCAGCACAAGATACAGGTCATAAAGACCTTGCTGATAAAACAGGTTGCAGTAAAGAAGCCAGCCAAAACCCAACAAAACTAAGATGGCAATAGCAGTGACGTCTGGTTGTCCTCACTGGTACGTTCCCATCAACACCATGACAGTATACAAATGCCATCACACTGTCAGAAAGTTGCCCTATACAGTCTAAAAGGGGAGGCATGAATAATCCATCCCTTGTTTAGCATGTAATCAAGAAATAACCATAAAAATGGGCAACCAGCAGCCCTCACGGCTGCTCTATCTAAGGAGTAGCCATTCTTCTATTCCTTTACTTTTTAAATTTGAGATGGAGTTTCACTCTTTTTGCCCAGGTCGGAGTGCAATAGCATGATCTCGGCTCACTGCAACCTCCGCCTCCCAAGTTCTAGCGATTCTCCTGCCTCCGCCTCCCAAGTACCTGGGATTACAGGCATGTTCCACCACGTCTGGCTAATTTTGTATTTTTAGCAGAAACGGGGTTTCTCCATGTTGGTCAGGCTGGTCTCAAACTCCCGATCTCAGGTGATCTGCCTGCCTAGGCCTCCCGAAGTGCTGGGATTACAGGTTGGAGTCACCGCGCCCAGCCTTATTCCTTTACTTTCTTAATAAACTTGCTTTCATTTTATGCTATGGGCTTCCCTGAATTCTTTCTTGTGCAAGATCCAAGAACCCTCTCTTGGGGTCTAAATCAGGACCCTTTCCTGTAACAATAAGACCTAGATATTAGTATTTTATTTGTTTAAAGAAAATTTTTAGGGGGAGATCTTCAAGAGTTTAATTTTTTCCTAGAACAAGATCAACAGTTTTCACTGAGATAAAAGAATAAAGAACAACAAACTCAATAACACCAAATGGATTTTTGATACAGAAAACAGGACTGCTCCATTCAAATGCAAATTTTTACATTAAAATATGTTTATAAACCAGAGTTGTTCTTCCTCCTGATTCAACACTTCTCCCTCCTCTAACGGAAGCCCCAGGAATCTGAAGAGCATGTGCACTACTAACCAAATATACAATCCAGCTGCCCCTTCCAAGCTGGAATCTGATTACCACTGGACTAGAATCAGGGCTGCCCCCAAGGGATGGAAAGCAGTAACTATGGTCTCAGGGAGAATGGCTACTGAGGATCCCATGAAAGAGTCGAATGCTGTGCACTGGGTCCAGGATGACTGGCACACCCTGTTCACTGTACAGTTTCCCACCACCATGAACAGGAGAACCTTGGAATACCAGTCTTGATGATGCTGCCTGCCCTTGTCCACACTGATAGTAAACAGGGTAAATATTATTCTCATGGCAATTGGAATAAAAATGAAATTGAGGATGGTGACCTGCAGTGGGCAGCAGTCCTGGTCTGGGTTGGTATGAACATGTTCATGCTGAAAAGGAGGCTGCAATCCCCCATACACTTGCTCTGTAACCTAGGGGACTGCTTTTTGAACTTGAAGTTGAATTCTTACATTGATTCCTGTCTGTTTCCAACTGGAAGTGCTTTCTGGAATGGTTGAATTCTCAGAGACTCAAGCAGGAAATGGCTCATACATTTGCTACAGAGATCAGATCACACAAGCTTGGAGACAGTGTAGCTTCTCCATTGACTCTGGTGGCAGGTGCAAAGGCAGGAAGCATACAGAGTGGAATGCCTTGGGTACAACCTGGTCCAGAAACCAGCTGTGCAAGTGACAGGAGCTCAGTATAAAACAATACATTTATTTAACAATTCCCTTCTTTTGCTTGGGTTCTCTCCCAGGTCAGAGCATGACCAAAATCTAAGGCTGTAGAGCACCACTTTCAATTACCATCATTTGGGTTTCTTGTCTCAGCATGTCATTCATAGGTTATGGTATCCTCATGATCATGCATTTCTTTGAGTTTTGTCATTCTAGCCAAAGAGTAACAATCTGACATTCTACAAATGACTGCATGTTAACAAACATTTAAAACTTTTGAGAGAATACAGTGCACCAAGGAGACCACTGTCATCGGGAGGATAATACCAACAGTTTGCAGTACGCTCCTTAGCTAGGGTCTCCATGAACTAAACAAGCAAAAATCAAATAGATCAAAGAATAAGCCAGATGAAGAGTGTACCTATTTTAACCCAGCAGCCTTTCATTAATCCTCTGCAAATGAGTCTCTATAATACCCAGTATATTCATCCATGTCCAAAAAGTGTCAGCAACTGCACAATTTCTCCCTATTCAGCCAGTAGGGAATCTAGAGCAATTCTATTATCTAGTACAACCTTAGCAAGAGAATTTAAAGAAATCTGTTATGCAATCATAGCCTTTGCAATAGAATCTGCTATAGAGATGATTATAAGTAATTTCTTTCCTTCCTTCCTTCTTTCTTTCTTTCTTTCTTTCTTTCTTTCTTTCTTTCTTTCTTTC
>NC_045439.1:35455470-35679468 GCF_002776525.5 Piliocolobus tephrosceles | reverse complement strand
TTCTTTCTTTCTTTCTTTCTTTCTTTCTTTCTTTCTTTCTTTCTTTCCTTCCTTCCTTCCTTCCTTCCTTCCTTCCTTCCTTCCTTCCTTCCTTCCTTCCTTCCTTCTTTCTTTCTTTCTTTCTTTCTTTCTTTCTTTCTTTCTTTCTTTCTTTCTTTCTTTCTTTCTTTCTTTCTTTCTTTCTTTCTTTCTTTTTTCTTTCAAGACAGGGTCTTGCTCAACCTCCCAGGCTCAAGCAATCCTCCCTACCTCAGTCTCCCAAGTGGCTGGGAGTACAGACATGCACCACCATACCCAGCTAAGATTTTAAAATATTTTTGTAGAGACAGGGTCTTGATACATTGGTCTCGAACTCCTAGGCTCAAGTGATCCTCCCACCTCGGCCTCCCAAAGTGTTGGAATTACAGATGTGAGCCAACATACTCAGTCAGGAATATATTTCAAATTATTGCCTCATTTATATTTACTCCAAGCCTTGGAAAATAAATCTAACATTGGCCCTTCATGCTCAATCCATCAAAGGCATAAGGTTGCCCATGTGTAAAGTTGGCTGCAAAATCCTCCACAAATAAAACTATACTCCACGGATAGACACAAGGCCCCTTTTCCAGTTCTATTGTTCATGGATACATTACCTGGAATGGTGAAATTAGGAATTTCAAACCAAGGGCCTGAGGCAGAATTATGGGTTGAAAGAGGGCTATAATATCCTGACACACAAGTCAGTTTGCAAGAAACTCCATTTGGGCTTTGGTGCAAACCTGTCTTGTGGTATACTCATTGGTCATTGTTCTTGTATCCCATTACTGGATTAAATTAAAACAGGGAGTGAGAGGAAGTGGGTTTAGAAGTTTTACTACTAGTACAATTTGAACAACAGTTATGTTAGGAATGTTGCTAACATTATCCACCAGGTTAACTAAAGGATCCCTTAGGTCATGTAAAGATCTGGGTTTGGCATGACAGATTCAACACTTCATGAAGTTACCCATAAAAGCTACTCATTGTGAAATTCTAATTACAGCACTATCCTGCTAAGCTCAAGAGGTAGGCATACGTAAGGAAAGATTAAGAAAAGTAAGAGTTTCATGATGACAGAGAAAGTTTGATTTGTGATCTTGGGGAAGTTGCTTATGTGTAGGATACCATCTGCTTCTGGGGAGAAACTTCCCTGGTTAGCTTTACCTTAAGGTTTCTAATGGGTATACAGTTCCAAGAGTCTGGAGGGGCCCTTTTTAAGTTGTGAGATATGGATTCAAGTATCAAAGTCCCAAAGTTTGGCTGCAGATTGAGTGGCAAAGGCAGTCTTTCTCTACTACCATTTCCAGAAAACCAAATCTCTGGATTCTAGATCATGAAGGATTTGATTGCTCTTGGCCAGTGCATTCTGAAAAGCTTCCTTTACCTGGTGAAAACACACTTTGACATAATGCATCAAAGGCTTGCATCATTTACTCATATCAGAGTTTAGGACTCTTTTATAAGGGGGTCAACTTACATTCTCCACTGTAAATGCATCTTACTTTTATTAATCTGCAATACCTTTTATCACAATCTGCAATATCAAGGCAATCCAGTCAATTCATTGGCTTCACCTAAGGCTACTAAATCGGTAATACTTTAACTGTTTTACAACTTGTCCAGCGAAATAAGTACCTTCATCCCTAGAGATCTCTCTAAGAATCCCCCATGAGGAAAACACATTTTCTTTTCTTTCTTTTTTTTTTTTTTTTTTGAGACAGAGTCTCGCTCTGTTGCCCAGGCTGGAGTGCCGTGGCCGGATCTCAGCTCACTGCAAGCTCCGCCTCCCAGGTTTACACCATTCTCCTGCCTCAGCCTCCCCAGTAGCCGGGACTACAGGCGCCCGCCACCTCGCCCAGCTGTTTTTTTTTTTTTGTATTTTTTTTAGTAGAGACGGGGTTTCACCATGTTAGCCAGGATGGTCTCGATCTCCTGACCTCGTGATCCGCCCGTCTCGGCCTCCCAAAGTGCTGGGATTACAGGCTTCAGCCACCGCGCCCAGCCCGGAAAACACATTTTCTAATAACCTTTCAGCTACTGTTATAGAATTGGCTTCCTGCATGGGAAAACTTCTAAACAACCAGAAAACAGACACTGAAAATGGCAACTGAGAGTAGGCACAGTGGCTCACGCCTGTAATCCCAGCACTTTGGGAGGCCGCGGTGGGCAGATCACTTGAGAACAGGAGTTCAAGACCAACCTGGCCAACATCACAAAATCCTGTCTCTACTAAAAATGCCAACATTATCCAGGTGTGGTGGTACATGCCTATAGTTCCAGCTACCCAAAAGGCTGAGGCATAAAATCATTTGAACCCAGAAGGCAGAGGTTGCAGTAAGCCAAGACCACTGCACTTCAACCTGAACAACAGAGTGAGACAGACGAAAGAAAGAGAGAAAGAGAGGGAGGAAGGAAGGAAAGAAGGAAGGAAGGAAGGAAGGAAGGAAGGAAGGAAGGAAGGAAGGAAGGAAGGAAGGGAGGGAGGAAGGGAAAGAAAGATAAAGAAGACCACTATAAATGTCCAAATGGCCCATACCTAAAGTTTTGATTGTCTTCCTAGGATTCTAAATTTGATAAACCAAACATTGGTCATAAACTATTTTAGCAATTTTAGAACAGTCACCACACCAATGTATATATTTTTTCATTATTTGGATTATTTTATCTCTTCCATCATGAGCCATGGAGTGCAGTGCTTTTAATAATGAAAACATTAAGGACTCAGGAAGGACCAGGCAGCCACCCAGGCTCTCCATGAGTCCATGCTTAAAATTTGATTTATATCTTTTATTTTTATTTTATTTTTTGAGATAGGGTCTCACTCTGTCGCCCAGGATGGAGTGCAGTGGCATGATCTCCACTCACTGCAACCTCTTCCTCCTGGGTTCAAGCGATTCTCCTGCCTCAGCCTCCCAAGTAACTGGGATTACAGGCATGTATCACCACACCCAGCTAAGTTTTGTATTTTTTGGTAGAGACAGGGTTTCACCAAGTTGGCCAGGCTGGTCTTGAACTCCTGACCTCTGGTGATCTGCCGCCTCGGCCTCCCAAAGTGGCTGGATTATAGGCGTGAGCCACTGCACCCAGCCATTTATAGTCTTTTAAATACAAATTTTATTTCTTTAATTCAGGTACACAGCGCCGTTTACTATAGTATTATAGCAATGCACTATCATATGTAATCTGACTTGGATCATGGAGTTCCTTTAAATTGCATATCTTAACAATTTCGGTACTGGCTGACTTGTACCTTCTTGGTGTTTAATTAATTCTTGTCTCAATACCAGGAAATCCAAGTTGTTGTCTCAATACCAGGAAAAATTAGGCATGTGAGCACATTGAAGCGTGAGGAGGGAGGAGTTTATTAAGTGAAAGGAAAGCTCTCAGCAAAGAGAGGGGTTCTCCAAGCAGGTTTCTCCCTCATAATTGAATACCAGGACCACCACACATGAGCTGATGAGGCCAGGCTTCTCCCCTGAATAAGGCATGAATTCCTGGTGGCCCCACCTCATCCCCCAGCGTACATGCGGGAATGCCCAGGCAAGCCAAAGGTAGTATTGGAAAAGGCAGCGTTCGATTGATTAAAAGGCATTCTTCAGAAAGAATCAATTGGGAAAGGGTGGGCAAACAGGGGCAGAAGTTCTCCCTCTGGGTCACAGGTTTCATCTGGGACTCGCAGTCCAGTCTTTCAGCCTTCAGGCTGTTTTAGACTTGAAGGTGAGGTTTTAGGCCAGGGGCCCTCCCCTGTCTGCCTAGACGTTTGTGTGCCTTCTACTTCTATCAATCATTCCACCCTCTGGAGAGGTACGACTAACTGCCCTTAGAATAGGAATGAAGATCGATCTTAACTGCTTCCTGCTGACAGGGAGCACTGTTTTCAGAAGATGGCAGTCAGATTTCCCTCAGAAGCTTGTCTAAGGATCTCCAGTAAAAAATGGGCCATCAACTGAGCCTCCAGTTGCATGAACTTTTGATGGTCTGAAAACGAGAAGAGACAAACTGGGTTATTAGAAGACATGTATCAAAATGAGACAAAAGGCTGGGGGGTAAAGGCAGCTCAAAAATTCCAAAGCTCCCAGCATGTCCAGATAACAGGTGGCTATAGTTACCTGCTAAGATTTGGGTGCGTGGGGCTTGGCTTTTGTTAGCTCCCTTGGTCTTATTTTCCCAAAAAGGAAACCTCCAGGTTATGGGCACCCTATTTACTCATATCACTTGGCAGGATTTGCAGGATAATTGCCCGGAACTGGAATATTGATCTAGATTTTTACATTATCCATCCCTTGTTTTCCTTCTGAGCTGCAGGAGGAGATCACTAGTTGATTCACAGGAATAAGCGGGGTTAGTCTAAAATGTAGGCAAAAAAAACCTTTAAAACAACTAATTGGTCTAGAATTTAATGACAGATGTATGATAAGGTTTGAGACATAATTTCTCTCTCTCCATTCCTCGTTTTTGTTAAAAACAAATCAAGATAGGACTGAGTTGTTTGCAAAATAAACTTTAGTCTTACATTTGGCCTGCTTATTTGCATAAAGTACAGCAAGAATTATTATTTTTACATACAATTTTTCAAATTGGCTTTAATGGAACTCTGTTCCACAAGGAATCTCAGATAAGACCTTTTAAAGTCGAGCCTAGCCACGGGTTTGTACCCCAAATACCTATGAGTTGGGTAAATTCCTTTCTTCTTGAGGTCCCAAGAATATGGGGTTCCTGGGCCTGTTAGAAAGTGACATTCTTTACTTCCCACACAAGGTGGGAACCCTGTACAGGGACTGTGTAGACAAGGTATGAGGCCAGTTTTCCCAAGGGGCTTTTATCAGCTCTGCAAGTTGAGCTTGATTCCTTAAAGGAAAGCATACCCTTCCAGCCAAAGTCTTGGTAAAACAACCAGCTTCTCCAATTGCATCCTGTTGCAAAAGAAAATGGATTCTTATTGCACTGATGGAAATAACCATATTGCTGTAAGTTAAGAATACTCACAAATAGTTTCCAAATTCTAGATGAACCAGGCAGAGAGAAACAAACATGCTCCAAATTTTGTTCACAGGAGTATAACTTACTCAATTATTAAAGACTGTAAATAGCTCAAAATAAAAGTTTCTTAAACTCTGAAAAACAAAACAAGGATCAGCAATGTTTTAAGCAATAGTTAATAAAAGGTTACTTCAGCTTTCTGTTAGTTCAGTCCATTCCATTAACTCTTGTTCTGCTTGATATTCATGAACATTTTTTTTTTTTTTGAGACGGAGTCTTGCTCTGTTGCCCAGGCTGGAGTGCAGTGGCCGGATCTCAGCTCACTGCAAGCTCCGCCCCCCGGGTTTACGCCATTCTCTGGCCTCAGCCTCCTGAGTAGCTGGGACTACAGGCGCCCGCCACCTCGTCCGGCTCGTTTTTTGTATTTTTTAGTAGAGACGGGGTTTCACCGTGTTAGCCAGGATGGTCTCGATCTCCTGACCTCGTGATCCGCCCGTCTCGGCCTCCCAAAGTGCTGGGATTACAGGCTTGGGCCACCGCGCCCGGCGATATTCATGAACATTTTAACTCTCCATGAGTCCTATACATTTTTCCACCATTCAAATGTCACAATCTCCAAAGTTATCAGAAACCTGCATTTGAGAGCACCTGTCAAAGTTCTATAACTGATTATAAACCATCTTTTGAAGAGGATCAAAACAAGACAACAATTGTCTTTGAATAACAAAATGTCCAGGGTAGTTACAGTTAAAAACACAATTGATAAAGATATTTGATTATCTCTGTGATTTAACTTACCATAATAATCTTAATTATGATTGATAGCATATGCTCAGACATTAGAATTTTAGAAATCCCATACAATTTTAGAACATATATTAATACTATTCACTGAAATACAACCTGACAAAGATGAAACATCATTTTGGCAATCCCACATACTTAATTATGTCAAATAATCCTATTTACCTCTCTTTTGGATGCAATAGGGGCCCTCTGTAACATGCAAAACCTAGTGGTCAGGAAATATAATTCTGAAACTGAAATTTGATTTTGGGAAACCTGTTAAATATGTTAGAGGTTTGAAGCACTTGATATTATGAAACAGAACTCCAGATTACCATAAATTATTTATTTTGCCAAAATGATGATTCAAAAATTTCAAAACAAGGCAAAAACCTTTACTCATTAAGAGGGAAGACTTAGCTTTCCGGTTTGTCTCCTGTCTTCTCTTTCTTTTCCTTGGCAGTCTATTCACAAGGCAAACAAAAATCTTTCATTTCCCTTTGTTATCACATGAAAATCTTGTACAAGGGCGAGAAAGCCAAATTTTACCCTTTCATTAGTTTACTCTTAATGCCAACCCGAATTTTCTAACGAAAACTTATAAACAATTCTATCATTCTATCTAATCTTAACCAGTTTGACCATGAGGTGAGATTCTTATAAACTTTTACAACCCTTTACAACTTTTGCTAAAGAGCAGATTAGCACCTTAAGGAAACCTTCTTGTTCTTTTATTTCAATGCTCAATTTACATAAAAGAGATATAATACCATTTCAAATTTATTCTGTTCTATGTTCACACACAGAATTTCTTTTGCAAAATTAATTTTTAGAAACCTTCCACAACTTGTTTAAGCCTTTAACTTTATCTTACCTAATTTAAAACAATCCTTTAATCTCAGGCAAAAATTTACATTTCCATGCATTCTTATAATCTTTTACTAAAAATACATTTTACTATTCTAACACACCTTGCTGGTGAATCCATTTTCAGTGGTCTGAATTACATGTCATAATGATAACTTTTAGCAATTTTTAACTTTAATGTAAAATCTGGTAAGTTGTTTTAATTATGCACTAGGTGCCAATGAAATGTGACTCCTTCCAGCATAGTTAAGGGTGTAGTTAACTCCATACCTCCCCAGGCCTTACCAATTGTTAAGCAGCCAAGTTGCAGAATAGTTCTCAAAAACTAAAGAAGCAGTTTATAATCTTAAAACATTTAGCAAACTTACTATCTGACCTGCGTTAACTTAGACCACCTGTTTACATTTTAACAATATTTGCATTTTTGGCCAGGTGTAGTGGCTCATGCCTATAATCCCAGCACTTTGGGAGGCTGAGGTGGGCGGATCATGAGGTCAGGAGATCGAGACCCTCCTGGCCAACATGGTGAAACCTCGTCTCTACTAAAATACAAAAAATTAGCCAGGCATGGTGGCATGTGCCTATAGTCCCAGCTACTTGGGAGGTTGAGGCAGGGAATCCCTTGAACCTGGGAGGCGGAGGTTTCAGTGAGCCAAGATCGTGCCACTGCATTCCAGCCTGGAGACAGAGCAAGACTCTGTCTTAAGAAAAAAAACAAAAAACAAACAATATTTGCATTTTTTACCAATAATCCTTAAGCTTGTTTTTATTTCTCAAAGATTAAAGTCACATGAACTAAAAAATATTATAGCTTTTACTTTTCCTTAAAAAATATTTGATCTAAGTGCTTATTTTTTCTTTAATCCAATTAATTACAGCATTTTTATATAAACATCACACACATAATACATATATAACTACACAGACAGACAAAAGAAGATCCAGTATTTGAAAGATTTTTCATTTGCCAGTTTCTTAATTGGATTATTGGTCTCAGGGTGGAGCCCTTAAAGAAACAGGGCCCAATACACAAGTATAGCTGGAAGACAAAAAATAAATTTTGATACAGATTGATCAGTTTCTAATTCCTAGGGTTCCAGGAAGGAAAGAGAGGTTTCTCCCAAAATAGAATCTGTGGCACCTTTTCTGTTTTTCCCAAGGACTCCCAGTTCATCAGAAGTTATCTTAGGGCCTCTCATGCATGCCTTAAGAGTTGCGAGACACAGGGAGAACACTAATTCAGTCGACTGAGAAAAAATCTTTTTCCAGCAAAACAAGATCCAAGAAGAGAGAAACATAAAGGTCTTTTAAATATACCTATAACTTGGATATCCACTTTTAATTAAGTAGAGCGTTCTTTAAGAAAGTCCTTTTAAATCCCTTGTAACCTGACTTTAGCCATGCCAAACAGCCAATATTTTTGGCATTTGAACTTTACCAAAAGTAAACTCACAGGTGAAACCAACAAGCTTCAATTAAGGTTATGACTTAACCACAAGTGTATGAAGTATTTCCAAAGGGGTAGTAAGCAGTTTTTACAAAATCTAGGAACTTTAAAGGTAACTCAGAGAAAGAAAAATTCAAGAAAAGAAGCTAGAAGTTGTTCATGTAGAGGAAGAGAATCAGCAAATGATAAAAGTCACACACAGATATCAACCCAAAAGTACACATTTCTCAAGCCGGGATTGAACCCATGTTGCCACTGTAAAATGGCGGAGACTAAACGAAAGTACTGCCATGTGGTTACAGGTCACATTCCCATGGACGTAAAACAAGCAAAGTTTGGTACTGACCAGTTAGACAGGCTGACTTGGACAGCAGGCTTATGGGGTCCTAGGCCTATATCCTATCATGTGGTACCCCTCTTCCTGACAGAATCATGCAGAAAGATGTGCAAATCACACCAGATTGGCTATAGCTTAAGACCAACCTCACAAATCCTTTTTCATTCATCAAAACTTTACAGAGAATATAAACAGTGATCCTTATTATTCCTTTTACCAGTTTGTACAGGGAGAGAGAGGCCAAAAGTCTGAATGATAAAATTTTTACGCTTTTTCCAGCATTTCAGCCTTCTAGGTTCCATTCCTCTGAGTTCAATTCTAAGGCAACCAGTTTAAGGTTTGGGATATTAATTTTTACCAATTTGGAGGATGCATCCAAGGGAAGTGTGCTGTAGCACAGGTACATAATTACCCATCTGTGAAGAGATGACAGAGGTGGAAAAAGGAAATAAAGGAGGAATTTTTTTTTCAAAGGAGTCCCAGGGTTTCGGGATGCTTTTGAAAGGGGTAAAGACTAAAGATGAATGACTACTCATCTAGAAAGAGGGGAGCAAGGCATGCCTAGTTCCCTTCTCTTCCCAGCAAATACCCAGGGTATGTGAGGGAGCGACAAGAGAGGCATCTGTTTTCTTTCTTCTTTCCTTGTATCCCGGAGTCCTGAAGACAATGACAGGGTGCTGCCCATGGGTGTCAATGTGACTTTTTACCCATGTTAACAGGGAGGGTAGGGGGTGGGATTATCCACCCTTACCCACACACTGTCTTTCCCCCGTGCTGTCAGTAGTTTTCAAGTTACCTAGCCCTCATGTATGCCATGGATACTAGCATGACCACTATCCATGCAATGGGAGGCTTGGCTTAATCAGCAGGAATTAGTCATGCTTACCTGTGCTATATCTCTTAACTTGAATTGTCGTCAGCCTCAGATCCAGTTTTCTTTCCTAGAGCTTCAACCCAAAGTTTGGAATTGAGTTTGGGGCAAGAATGTGTCTGAGTGGGGTCCATGGACTCATTTAGTCAGGGTGAAGCTGTGGAATTCGGTTTTCTTCCAACAGGGATAGAAAAGAGTGTCTTGTGAATTGGGGTCCTGGCCTATTAAAACACCTTTCAAGAAAAAAAAAAAACAACTCTGGCATGGAGAAGCCCCCTGTCTTTGCATGGCTGTGTTATTAGGTTGGTGCAAAAGCAAATGTGGTCACCGCCATGCTAAGTAATGGCAAAAACCACAACTACCTTGGCACCAACCCATTAACTCCTCACCTGATGGACAGAAGGAAAAAGAACAGCTTAGATGTAGGGCTGGAGAAGATTGTTGAGGAAGAAACCTCTTATTCTGATGCAAATGGGTTTCTCCAACAGGGAGAAAAACTTTTAATTCCTGTTTCTTCCCTCGGGGTCAGATCAAGCTGGACCCCTCGGCTGGAGGAGGGGAAGACTCCATGGGCACGTGGTGGGGAACACTGGCCAGCTAGCCGTGAAGGGCCTTGGGCCCCCAAGACTGCCCTGGGGCCTGGGAAGTGGCTGTGGCTCAGTCCTGCACTGCATGGCCATTGAACACAGCATGTGTATGCAGTAGACATGGCCATGTGCCCCAGCTAGGTGGGAAGTGGGTGGTGGGGAGCTGCTGCTTGCCTGTATGTCTGAAGCACGTGTCTGTGGCCATTGGAGTGGGGGTGAACACCCCCAATATTGTAAAAGAAAAGATAGGTGCCATTATAATTCTGAAAAAAAGAAGGAAAATGCCATAGAAAAGATTGGAATGGACCAAGGCTGACATTCCCAACCCCTGAGAGCGACAGGGAGGGGGCAGTTTTCCCTGCCTTCAGAAGAAGTCTGAGGATGAGAAAGCTCAGAAATGAAAGTGAAAGACGTTTTTGGGGCAGCGTTTTACTCACCCTCTGACAAATCCCCGTAAAGGTCAAAATGATGCAGGATTTTTGCTCCCTAGTTCAGCTAAATCCGCGTTCTTGTTTCATGACCAGGAAAAATTAGGCACATGGACACTTTGAAGGGTGAGAAGGGAAGAATTTATTAAGTAAAAGGAAAGCCCTTAGCAAAGAGAGGGGTTCTCCAAGCAGGTTTCTCCCTCACAATTGAAGACCAGGGCCACCACACATGAGCTGATGAGGCCAGGCTCCTCCCCTGCATAAGGCATGAATTCCTGGTGACCCCCCTAATGCCCCGCTGCACATATGGCCATGCCCAGGCAAGCCATAGGTAGTATTGGAAAAGGCAGGATTCAGTGGGTTAAAAGGCATTATTCACAAAGAATCAATTGGGAAAGGGTGGGCAAACAGGGGCAGAAGTTCTTCCTCTGGGTCACAGATTTCATCCCAGACCAGCACTCCAGTCTTTCAGCCTTTAGGCTGTTTTAGGCTTGAACATGAGGTTTTAGCCTAGTGATTTTTCCCTATCTGCCTAGGAATTTGTCTGTCTCCTGCCTTTATCAGTAGTGCATATTACATATATGTAACTAAAAACAAAAAAATTATGTATAGTACATACGTGCAATACATATATATGTACTATACAGAACATACGTGCTATATAGAATATATGTATAGCACATATATTCCGTATGGTACATACTATACTACATACATGCTATATGTATAGTACATTTGTGTCCATATATGTACTATAAATGTACTATATATTCTGTATAGTACATACATACATACACATATGTACTATATGTATATATTATGTATGTTATGTATAATATATATTGTATATGGGTATATGATATGGGAGCGGGGGCAGGAAAGTGCTGGGTAGAGAAGTGGGGGTCCCTGGTGAGGGCTCCATCCTCAAGCCTGTGCCCACGGACCTAAATGAGGACAGACGTTTCTGTTTTCACACCCAAAATGTTGCCTTTTGGCCCAACATACCCCCCATCCTGTGCCCATAAAAACCTGAGACCCCAGCAGGCACACACACAAGCAGCTGGACATTGAGAGAAGCAGAAGACAGACACCAGCAGACACCAGCAGGCCATCCATGGCAGAACAATGTGACACCAGGGGGAATTCGGCCAGGGGCGGTTGGAGGAAAGTCTAGCTGCTGTACGGCCCAAATCCAGGGGAAGACCAACCTCCCACTCCATCCTTTGTCTTGCTCCCCATCCATCTCAGTGAGAGCTACTTACACCACTCGATAAAACCTTGCACTCATTCTCCAAGTCCACATGTGATCCGATTTTTCCTGTACACTAGGGCAAGAACCCAGGATACAGAAAGCCCTCTGTCCTTGCGATAAGGCAAAGGGTCTAATTGAGCTGATTAACACAAACCACCAGCCGATGGCAAAGCTGAAAGAACATACTGTAACACATGCCCGCTGGGGCTTCGGGAGCTGTAAACACTCAACCCTAGAATCTGCTGTGGGGTCAGAGCCCAAAAATGCTCTCCTTGACCTGCCCGTCTGCATGCTCCCCCTAGGGTCTGAGAAATAGGGTCCTGAAGAAGCAAGCCACACCCCTGTCACACACCCTGTGAAGGCGATAAGGGAACTCCTCCTGTTTCACATATAGTACACATATATGTATCATATTTTAATTATATATATTAATCATAATGTTAACTCGTAGTAACGTTAATTTCCAGTGAACAATCAAGGAAGTAATCAATTTTAAACTGTTTTATTTCAGTATTTGTAGATGAAAGCCATTTCCTAATTTTTAGAAAGAAATGTTACAAATAGAGATTTCTTTCATAGATGTAATTTTCTTTAATAAAAGGGTTTCAAAATAGCCAGCTAAATGCCAGAAAGGTATATTGTAGAGACTGATTTAGGTCAACAAGCGGTCTCTTTAACTTAGCTTCTGTTTCTTTTCTTTTTTTTTGAGATAGAGTCTTGCTCTGTTGCCAGGCTGGAGTGCAGTGGTGCGATCTTGGCTCACTGCAACCTCCGCCTCCTGGGTTCAAGCGATTTCCCTGCTTCAGCCTCCCGAGTAGCTGGGACTACAGGCACACACCACCATACCTGGCAAATTTGTTGTATTTTAGTAGAGATGGGGTTTCACCATGTTGGCCAGAATGGTCTCGATCTCCTGACCTCGTGATCTGCCCGCCTTGGCCTCCCAAAGTGCTGGGATTACAGGCATGAGCTACAGCGCCTGGCCTAGCTTCTGTTTCTTAGCTAAATTACTGAGTTTAAAGTGGAGCCCATTAATGAAGAAGACAGGTGAAGTGTTCTCTATGCCTGGACTCAGCGTGGATAGCTTTGAAAAAGAGAAACAAGCCTACTTTACCGGAGGGCCTACCTTTTATAAGCACTTTATTTGGCTTACTTTCCACCTTGGGGCAGGATAGTAACTAAGACAAAATGTTAGTAGATTCTATTTCCCTTATCAATCAGTCATTTAAGATCTTTATTTGTCTTTTGTAAAGAGCCTTTACAAAAGAGGCAATACAAATTTTGAAAATTTTTTTAGAAGCTTCTACACATCAATAGGCATCCCTGGGGAACCTAATTCAGAAGCCCCCATTTTTAAATGCACTTCTTAAAGTACAATGTTGTTCATTTGAATGTTCCACCATAATTTTAAATAATCTTTAGTAAGGTTTCTCAATTTTTGTAAGCATTTGCTGCTTCCAGTGCCTAATACTTATATACTATACACAAAGGCAGGCATACTGGGGAAGGGGAGAACTCAGTTCTTCAAAAATTAAGGATCTCATTTTTATGTTGATTCCTGGCTTTGGCTCTAAGATCCCCTTGGCCAAGTTAACCAATGATTTTTCCCTACCCAGGTGTGTAAGAAAAAGAAACAAAGGAGATAGAACACAAAATCTCTGCAAATTCCCAAAAGCTGGAGTTCATACCCCCTGCGCTAATTGCCATTTACCGCCAGTTTCCGCCTGACCCAGTCAGATGTCTGAGGCCTCTAACTGGATCCAATCCCGTTAACTATTGAATCTGATTCAATCCTGGACCGAGTCCAGTTTTTATTGTGACTTATGAACCGAATCCAGATAAAAAATTTGCTCAAACTCAGATAGCTCAAAACACAAATTTGTGGCACCTCAGAATCTAAGAGAGAACTTGTCCAGGATCCCCAGTGGCTGCAAGAGAGCAGTGGATGCAATGGGCCCAGCGGGCACCTCGTTTGGTCGCTGCATCCTCCTGGGGGTCATTAGAAGCTCTATTTTGTGGGATTTTTTTTGGTTTTTTGTTTGTTTGTTTTTTGTTTTGAGACAGGGTCTCATTCTGTTGCCCAGACTGGAGTGCAGTGGTGTAATCACAGCTCACTACAGCCTCGAAATTCTAGGATCAGGTGATCCTCCCACCTCAGCCTCCCTAGTAGCTAGGACTACAGGCACGTGCTACCACACCCAGCTAATTTCCCACTTTGGATCCCACATCTGATGCCATTGGTTAAAAGAAAAACTTTAGGCAAATTAAATGTAACACGGTTTAATTGAGTAAAGAAAAATTCTTGAATCGAACAGTCCTCAGAACACAAACAGACTCAGAGTGACTCCAGGGCTGCCACATTTATGCCACATTTATTAGGTAACATTTATGGACAGAAAAAGGAAAGTGACCTGTAGAAAGCATAAGTGAAGTATAGAAATGGCTGGATTGGCTATAGCTGGGCTTTTGCCTTATTTGAACCTGGTTTGAACAGTTGGCTGCCTGTGGTTAACTGAAATTTGGCTGCTGTGATTGCCTGAGACTCAGTCACCAGTCTGTTTATGCATCAAATTAGGTTACAGTCCACTGTGTATGGAGAAACCTGTAGGCCAGACTTAAAATATATACAGAGGCAGCTGTAGGCCAAATTTCATTTAACAGCATCTAGATCAATTTCTTCAAAATTTTTGAACGATCTATGGTGTAGCCTCTTTTGTTCAGTGTGTCTATAGAGGGAAATGTTTTCACAACTCCATCATTATACTCTTAGCTTCCCCGAATAGTTTAACTGGTGGAAAGGGCAACAATACTCAAAGCTATTAAACCAAGCAGAACTTGCGCTATCAATTTCAGTCTATTCTGAAGGTATTCATACATGGCTAAGGCTTTTTCTGCAAATGTGGAAAAGTTTACCCTGATATTAAGTTGCCAGGAAAATCATGTATGAATCAATGTGACTTCCATGTTACATGGATATCACTCATATTAAAGGAACATGCATTGCCTCAAAAAGAATTGTAACTGTTATGTACTGAATCGTGTCTCCCTAAATTCATATATTGAAACCCAAGCCCACAATGTGATAGTATTTGGAGATGGGGCCTCTGGGAAGGAATTAGGTTTAGATGAGTTTGCAGGGTAGGTTCTTGTACTAGGCCATTCTTGTGTTGTCATTAAGAAATATATGAAGTTGTAGATAATTTATAAAGAAAAGAGGGGTATTTGGCTCACCATTCAGCAGGCTGTCCAGGAAGCATGGAGCTGGCATTTGCTTCTGGCGAGGGCCTCAGGAAGTTAAAATCACGACAGAAAGGGAGAGGAGCAGGCACATCACATGGTGTGAGTGGGAGCAAGAGAGAGGAGGAAGGTGCCATACACTTTCATTTTTATTATTATTATTTTGAGATGGAGTCTCACTCTGTTGCCCAGGCTGGAGTGCAGTGGCGCAATCTCGGCTCCCTGCAAACTCTACCTCCCAGGTTCAAGCAATTCTCCTGTCTCAGCCTCCTGAGTAGCTGGGACTACAGAGACCTGCCACCATGCCCGGCTAATTTTTGTATTTTCAGTAGAGATGGGGTTTCACTATATTGGCCAGGCTGGTCTTGAACTCCTGACCTTGTGATTCGCCTGCCTCGGCTTCCCAAAGTGCTGGGATTACAGGCGTGAGCCACCACACCTAGCCTCCATCCACTTTTAAACAACCAGATATCACGTGAACTCAGAGAAAGAGCTTACTTATCATCAAGGGGCTGGTGCTAAGCCATTCATGAGTGATCCACCCCCATGATCAAATCACCTCCCACCAGGCCCCACCTCCAACGCTGAGAATCACATTTCAATAAGAGATTGGGATGGGACAAACATCCAAACCATATTAGTCCTCATAATGGGATTAGTACCCTTATGAGAGGAGACAGCAGAGAGCTTGTAGTCTCTCTCTTTCTCTGTCTCTCTCTCTCTCCACCATGAGAGGACACAGAGGGAAGGCAGCCATCTACAAACCAAGGGGAGAGTCCTTACAGGAACCTGACCATGCTGGGACCTTGATCTCATACTTCCAGCCTCCAGACATGTCAGAAAATAAATTTTTGTGGTTTAAGCCACCCATTCCATAACATAGACTGTTTATTATGGCACCCAGTGCCATAACATGTTATGTTATGGCAGCCCAAGTTAACTTAGATAGTAACCATCATGATATGACATAAAAGGAACGTAGTAAAAAGAGCACATAATTCTAGAAGGGGTGGAGGTTGGAGAGAAATTAAGTTGAGAAGAGGAGAATGAGATGTCAGGAAAATCTTCCCATATGAGATACTTCCAGCAATTAAGTCTAGTCTAGAGGAACAGGCAGTTGTTCTCCAAATGGTCTCTAAGAAGAGCTGGGGGCATTAAAAACAAGAGACATAGCAGTAATCTTTTTTATAGGCTGTCAGTTGCTGTGGAACCTATAGCCTCAAAACTATTTCTTTTCCATGAACTCTGTAATGATGTCATGGTCTATACCTTCTTCATGTACAAACATCTCACAACTAACCTACCACCATGAGAGTACGTAATTTCTGTTGTGTTGTTTTCTAGCAAGGTGATCGATTTGCATTGCTTCAACCAGGCTCCTCTGATTGATCATCTTCTGAACAATGGATGCATTTACAGATGGCTGGCCAGGTTCAGGAGAGGAGGCTGTAGCCATCAAATAGATAAAGTAGGCTCACCACATTCTGGAATTGAAATCATGATCTTGGTTACATCAGAAGGTGCTCTAACCAATTGAACAAACCAGGCCTTGATGAAGCTGGAACTGAGAGCTAGGGGATTCTTATGCAGAACAGAACATTCATACTTCCGCTTCCATATGTACCACATATGTGTTCCTCTCAACTGGTTTTGTACATTTCCATCTTTGCCTTAAATGTATTCACATAACACTCTTTAAATACTCGAAGTATAATGAAGAAAAGAGAAGGAACTGAAATGGTTCCATTCCATTTCTCACTAGGAAGTTGATTCTGTGCACTCTATTTCTGACTATTTTCTATCAGCTTATTACCGTGGGATGTAGGAGGGAGGAACAGGACACAAAATGTGGCACAATTAAAAAAGGATGAAGAAGAAAATTAAAATCATTAACCATTAGTAATCATTTTTAATGTGTATCATTTTTAAAATTCAAGAATAACCCAAGGAGGTAGGCACAATGTTTAGATATGATTTACCAGTGAAAAGAAGCTTAGAGAAATGAAGTAATGGCTGGAAAGTCATAGCTAGAACTCAAAGTGAGAATTCCCACCCAAGAAATCTGACTCCAGATTCTACACTCCTAATCTCTGCTATGTGTTGCTTTCCTGAAATGAGGAAAGAATAAGAAAAGAGAAAATTAGTGACAAGTAAGAGAGAGCTGAATAAGAGGGGACAATGAAAGGAGGAAGGAAATCAAGCAGTTTCTACACTCTGGAAAATAATTGAGCAGAATTAACAGAAGAGAACTCCTTTCCTCAATGCTCATTCTACTGTTAAAATAAATAAATAAATAAGCCAGGCAGTGCAGCACACACCTATAATCCCAGTGACTAAGGAGGCTGATGTAGGAGGATTGCTTGAGCCCAGGAGTGTGAAGCCAATCTGGGCAACATAGCAAGATCTTGCCTCTAAAAAAATTTTTTTTTAAGTAGCTGCATTGTCTTGTTTTTCTAACGTTGTACAGTGCTTAGAATAACACTATCTAAACAGCATGTGTTCCATAAATCCTGTTGACTAACCAATGGATTTGCAAAACAAACACCGAAAGACTCTTAGGCAAGAGATATATTGTAAGATCCGTGACAATGAGATATCTTGCATGACATGTTTTCCATTGTTTACTGTGTGTCTAAAATGAGAAGGTCATAAGAGCCAACCTTTCATTGGAGTGGCCCCCATAAAACTGTCTGCTGTGTAAGGGGTGTTGGAGTGACTCTCCATCACAGGTTCTACTGCAGCTCTAGGGTGGGTCCTGAGTGATGTGAACCCCATCCCCATCCCCGTTTCTAGTGAATGGGTCTGGGGTAGGCAGGCCAAGGCCAGTTGGGACCAATGAGTCATAAAGAGTTTTCTAAGCACTTCTGGAAAATATGCTTTCTTACCCTTAAGAAAGAGTCACAGGAAGTTTGTAGGAGGTGAAAAGGGAAGCAATTAACCCAGCGACTACTGGAAGCCTTCCAAAACCCAGGGATCTTTCCCCAGAATGAAGTCAGCATTGGTGACAGCACAGCAGGGAGCTGGAAAGAGCCACTGGATCCACCAGTCCTGAATCCTACCCAGCCTTTGACATCCTGTATTGGAGCCAATACATTTCTTTATGATAAAAGTTAGTTTGAGGTTGAGGTTGAGTCGGGATTTCTGTCCCGTATTTTAAAGCATCCTACTGATGCAGCCTGGTAAACATAAAACATGGTAAACACGTGTGGCTTGATTTTATTGGCAGCATGGTTAACTGGTTCAAGCTATGGTTCAAGCTATTCTTTTCCTTCTGTGATTATGACCATACACTCACCTGAAAGGTGAAGCCTTTCTCCTGTCATGGCTCCCTGACTGAAAAAGCTCCGCCAGAGTCTCAATTCCTATAACCTCCTTCCCATCCATCCATCCATCCATCCAT
This sequence comes from Piliocolobus tephrosceles, assembly GCF_002776525.5. Taxonomy (NCBI): domain Eukaryota; kingdom Metazoa; phylum Chordata; class Mammalia; order Primates; family Cercopithecidae; genus Piliocolobus; species Piliocolobus tephrosceles. The sequence continues at coordinate 35,661,255 of NC_045439.1, read as the reverse complement.
CCAGCTGATGGATTAATAAATTTATATTTATGAATATAAATGTATAATAAATTTATATCAAGCACTTACTGTGAGCAAGTCATTTTGCTAGGCACTGTAAGGCCATCAAAAAGAAAAAAATAGGTCGGGCGCAGTAGCTAATGCCTGTAATCCCATCACTTTGGGAGGCCGAGGTGGGTGGATCACCTGAGGTCAGGAGTTTGAGACCAGCCTAACCAATATGGTAAAATCCTGTCTCTACTAAAAATACAAAAATTAGGTGGGCTTGGTGCCGTGCGCCTGTAGTCCCAGCTATTCAGGAGACTGGGGTGGGAGAATTGCTTGAACCCGGAGGCGGAGGTTGCAGTGAGCCAAGGTTGCGCCACCGCACTCCAGCCTGGCGACAGAGCAACACTCTGCCTCAAAAAAGAAAAAAGAAAAAAAATATCAGATGCTTTTTGTTCTCAGAGACCTTATAGTGTAAAAGGGGAGGAAAAGTATGTATACAATTAACTATGGCAAAATGTAGAAAATTGTTAAGTGTCACTAGATACAGTGCCACAGTAGATCAATGAAAGGAAGAGACCGTTTCCAGCTGGGAGGATTAGGGCCATTTTTGGTAAAGAAGATGGATTTTATGCTAGATCTTGGATGATCCTGAACTAGCACAAAGGAAATGAGCATTCCTGGCAGAGAAGAGCAGGAGAAAAGGCCCAGCAGAAAATCACAGAGAAAGCATGGGAAACAATTGGCTGGAAAATAAGGTTGGAACTTGAAAGGGTCAGTGAGGCCAGATAGTAATAGGATATAATTCCAGGTCGAGGTCTTATTCTGTGGGCAGTAAGTTGGGTTTTGAGTCAGGTATAAGCTGGGCAATAGAATGTGGTTTTGAAAGAAAGGAAGAGTATTCAAGACAGAGCACAGCAGGAGCAGATAGAAGAACCCGGGTGGCTGGTTTCTCTGACATAGGCAGGAAACACTCTTCTTCAATGGTGAGTCAGGCTGGACGATGGGGGAGACTCTACTCGTGAGGCAGGAGGGTCTAGAATGAGGGACAGTTACCCAGAATCTGGGAGCATCAAGCCACTCCTTCACTAGTCAGGCCCAGCAAGCATGTTTATGAGCAGTGAGATTAGAAAACCCGCGGGAAAGGACCGGGCGCGGTGGCTCACGCCTGTAATGCCAGCACTTTGGGAGGCCGAGGCGGGCAGATCACGAGGTCAGGAGATCGAGACCATACTGGCTAACATGGTGAAACCCCATCTCTACTAAAAATACAAAAAATTAGCCGGCCTGGTGGCGGGCACCTGTAGTCCCAGCTACTCGGGAGGCTGAGGCAGGAGAATGGCATGAATCCGGGAGGCGGAGCTTGCAGTGAGCCGAGATGGCGCCACTGCACTCCAGCCTGGGTGACAGAGCGAGACTCCATCTCAAAAAAAAAAAAAAAAATCCGTGGGCAGAACCATGTGGATTGACAAGAAATAGGTGAACGCCATATGTTTCCAGGAGCCAGACAGGTGAGGATCTGAGCAAAAACAGAAGCCAAAGTGGTGCAAACCTGGAAGGACAGGAGCAAGGCAGCTCAGGAGCTGACTGGGCAGTAGCGTCAAAGCCCCAGATACAGTGTCCAGGCAAAGGGCCAAGAGCCCAGTCAAGGACGACAGCTGTGTTGCAGAGATAAAGTGAAGAAACCAGAGTCAAACAGACTCAGGTTTGAATCCAAGACTATCTTATCTGCTGTGTAAACTTGGGCAAGCCACTTAACCTCTCTGAGGCTTCTGTTTCCTTGGCTAAAAAGGAACATAATAATGTCTACCTCAAAGAGTTGTTATAAGGAGTATAAATAATATATGAAGAGTGCCTGGCACTTGGAGCACTCAGTAAATGAGAGCTATTGTTATTATCAATATCACCCTCATTATTTATATTGAACTATAGAGATTTCTTTGGCTCAGGCTGAGAAATAAAGCAAGTGAGAGGAGTCTTTGCCAAGAACAAAGAAACCACCAGGAGGGGGAACGGGCCTCTGCAGAATTGATCACAAATGCTCTCTCGCTTATGTATTAGTCATTTGTCACTGTTGATTTATGCATTCGTTCTTATACTCAGTAATACCAACACCATTGTCACCATTGCCATCATTCCCTCCAACAAAAAGAAGAAGAACCTTAGATTTCTGCTAAAACAGCTAAACAGGCTGTGTTCTGCCCCTGGCACATCTCTTCATCTTTTCTGTGGAGTGAGCTGCTATTGGTATTCAGAGATACCACCTGTCCCGAGTTGCTGACAACCATCTCCATGGTTTCTGGCCAGATCTCATTAGCTAAGTGAGGTCAAGCCCAGTGAGGTTAAATGCTGACAAGGGAGAGGGTGGGGGAATATACAGATGATTACAGCCATTGGGATGGGATGGCATGGCTGACCCAGCCTGGTGTTAGGTAGAAAACCAAGGTCACAACCTTTTGCAGTCTCTGAGGAGCCGCGTGACAACATATTTCATCAGATGAGGATGCCGGCTACAGTGATCCTGCATGTTTCCAACAGATATGGTTTACCTACTCCCTCTACATTCAACTGATGCCGTTAGTGCCCAATCTAATAATAACCAACAATTTATTAAGCCCTTACTGTTTGCCAGGCTAATGACAGGCCAAAAGGCAGGGCTAAAGCACTTTACATACTGTCCCATTTAATCCTCACCACAACTCTATAAAGTAAGTATTATTATCTGCTCCATTTTACCGATTAATAGAAGTTCAGAGAGGTTAAGCAAGTTGTCTAAGTCTGCATAGCTAGTAAAACTGCAGAGCCAGGTTGGGAAGACAGGTTTTGCTCATTCCAGATCTCCAGCTCTGAATTAAAATGCTAACAGGTGCTTCTCACACTTTAATGTGTATACAAGTTACTAGGTGATTTGTTAAAATGAAGGTTTTGATTCAGTAGATCCAGATGGGGCCTGAGATGCCGCATTTCTTAGGCCGCGTGTATGCTGTCGGGCCGTGGGTTATACTTTGAATCACAAGACGTTTGTCTGATAGATTTGGTTCACAGGTTGGCAGGCTTCTCTTTGAAGGAGGTTGGGTTTTGGTCTTAGGTTTAGGCTAAGAGGCTTTAAAACCATTCAGGAAGCGTGGATTTTAGTTCTATGCTGCATGCTAAATCATCATACATTTATCCCCTTAAAACAACTCCCCATTCATTACTTTACAGGTTTTCCCCCAAAACAGGGAAAGGCGTGACTCTACTCAACTTCTCACAGGGCTAAATCAAGATGTCATCTGGGCAGTGTTCTTATCTGGAGCTCAAGGGCCTTGTCGAAGCTCATTCTGGTTGTCATAGATTCAGTTTCTTGTGGTTAGGGGACTGAGGCTCCTGTTTCCTGGCTGTCTGTCAGCCGGGGGCCCCTCTCAGTTCCTAGAAACTGCCGCATTTCTTACCACCTGGTCCTTTTATCTTCATAGCCAGCAATGGAGAATCTCCCTTTTGTTGAATTCTTTTCACGCTTCAAACCTCTTTGACTTTTTCTGTCTTTGACCTCCAGACTCACAGTTAAAGGGCTCGCGCTATTAGATCAAGCCCACCTAGACAATCTCCCTATCTTGGGACCTTAATTACATCTGCAAAATCCCTTCACAGCAGAACCTAGGTTGGTGTTTGATTAAGTAAATGGGAGAAGGCTCACGGATTCCAGCGGCAGGAAACCTTAGAGGCTTAGAATTCTGCCTACCACAAAGTGTTTTGGTTTTCCTGGATGAGCTGCATTGTTGATTGATCAATGTTTGTAGAGTCATGGAAATTGAGACTATATAAGCTTTCTCATTTCTGCTTTCATTTCCACTCTCTTGCTGTAAGCCTCTCCTTTGGTATGAAATTTACCAAAAATGATTTCAAAATAAAAATGGACTGTCAACTTCCAGCAAATTGAGCTTAGCCCTTTTTCTCATTTATTGTGTAAACTGAAAGTGTAAAACAGAAATTGATACATAGATCATTTGGAGTTTTTTCACTGACTCATTAGCAATGTCCAGGAATAAGTCTCCAGATGCAGAGATGTTTATAGAAGGCAGTACTTCTTACTCAAGGAGCTCTAAGTGCCCACGGATGACGTGAGCTGACAAACAGTGCCTGCACTTTGAAGAAAGAGGGTTTGTGATATCTTGATGTCAAAGATCTGACTGAAATCATAGGAATCAAGCCCATCTTTTCTGATTTCTAGCCTATTTTCCTTCCAATGGCACTGTCCTAAGGTTGTACAGCTTAGAAAATGTTAACCCAGTATTGTTTTCCTTACTTGCATGTGAGAGACGAGAAATTAAAGTCAAAAGCAAGCAGCCGGAAACCTCCAGGGGAGGGGATTCCCAGGGGTTCTCTATAGAGGGGAGAGTTCTTTTCTCCCCAAGCAAAGCAGAGAGAAGCAGCACACATACCCTGTGGATTCTGGGTTTGGAAAGCGTGGGTGTGTTGTCCATTTGGGCTGCCATAACAAAATACTATACACTGAATGGCTCATAAACCACAGAAATGTATTTCTCACAGTTCTGGTGACTGGGAAGTCCAAAATCAAGGTGCCAGCAGATTTTGTGTCTGGTGAGAGCCTGTTACCTGGTCATAGATGGCTGTCTTCATGTGGCAGAAGGGACAAAGGACCTCTCTGGGATCTCTTTTAAGAGGGTGCTAATCCCATACGTGAGGGCTACATCTCATCGCCTCCCAAAAGTCCCACCTTCAGATGCCATCATGTGGAGAATTAGGTTTCAACCTATAAATTTAGGGACATTCAGTCTCTTGCAGGGGCCAATAACAGCCCCTCATCAAGAGGTGGAGCTAGGGAGGACAATATATCTGGCCCTCCATATCCACAGGTTCTGCATCCACAGACTCAACCAACTGAGGATGAAAAACACTAAAAAAAACCCAATAATAATACACAATAAAAAATAATAAAAATAATACAGTGTAACACATATTTACATAGCATTTACGTTGTATTAGATATTATAAGTAATCTAAAGATGATTTAAAGTATGGGAGGATGTGCATAGGTTATATACAAGTACTATATCATTTTATATCAGGGACTTAAGCATCCCCCAGATTTTGGTATCCTGGAGTCCTGGAAGCAATCTCTCCCCACCCCCTACAACCAGGGATGAAGGATGACTGTACTAGTGATTCTGTTTCTTTGCAATTCTCCTTAATACCTCCAAAGCTCTAGCAAGATCATCACACAGGAAACAACATCATTTTCTTAGCCCACTCACAGCATAGAGAACAATGAAGGAATGGCTGTAGACAAATCCAAGTGTCTATTGCAACCTTAGGGTGCAGAGGGAAAATTGGTAGTGGTGTTGCTTCCTTTAGAGCTTAAAAGGCACAACTGAGGTGACTACCCTTCACTCCATTTTTGCTGGCATGTAATAAGCTCTGCTTTGCATTTTTGGTCCCATGGCATCATTTTTGAAATATGAATCATAAAAGCAGTGCATTTCTGCTATGCCTGCTGAGACTTGCTTTATCACCCTCCTATTTCAGCATCAATAAAATGATGCTGTCATTCCAGCTGGGAGGTGTTTTGATTGTTCCAGACAGAGAGCTGGCTGATCACATTGTGAGTGTGTGTGAGTGTATGTGGGTGTGTGCATACTTGTGTGCATGTGCCTCACTTCTGGGGCTGAGAAGGAAATTGTCTTACCTTAATAATAGATAAATGTATTTTGATGGTAGCTGATTACTAAGTTGAGACTTTCTGTAAAATCTTCTAGCATCATAGTAGTTTACTAACAGACATAGAAAATCCCTTGATAAAGGCATCATTAGCGAAAATCCTCTGCCACTAGCTTCTAAATAGATGCGTAAAGGTAGGGTAGTAGAGACCAGGAGTAAAATAAGAAGGTTGCGGTAAATGACCTCTAAGGGCCACTTTTATTTAAAGAAAATTCCAAGCGTAACATTGGAAGACCTAGAGATGATGCTAAATGCCTGAAAAGGGAGAATATAAATTTAGGAAGGTAGTAAAAATTTTCTCAATGATAAAGGAACTTATGAGTATGGGTATTTGCATGTATATGTGTCTACTATGTCTTTAATATCGAGGGGAATTTTTTTCTTAAATCTCAGAATGATGGCTCAGTTGATGGCAAAATGGAAAGGATACAGAGACCAGCCAGGAGCCCAGGAGCAAGGCAGGCGTTTCCAGAAGCTCTTGGCAGAGTCAGACCAAAGAAGCAGATTTGCCAACCAGTGCTAGGTAGGGTGTGCGATTAACTACAGGTGGGTGGAGCACAGCCCTCACACTACAGAGGTCTGGGCAGCTGTGAAATCCAAATGGGCTGCTCAGGATAGTGGGTAGCAGGGACTGCACCTTCGAGGGTGAGGTTCAGAGGCAGGATTTAGTTGTTGTTGTTTTTTTTTCTTTTTAAAGGATTAGCAAGAGAAAGCACACAATCTAGAGCAAATGAGATATCAACAAGAGTCACTGAAAAGGGACCTAGGTGCAGGCAGGTGTGTTTGGAAACACACCCACGCTTTCCAAACCCAGAATCCACAGGGTATGTGTGCTGCTTCTCTCTGCTTTGCTTGGGGAGAAAAGAACTCTCCCCTCTATAGAGAACCCCTGGGAATCCCCTCCCCTGGAGGTTTCCGGCTGCTTGCTTTTGACTTTAATTTCTCGTCTCTCACATGCAAGTAAGGAAAACAATACTGGGTTAACATTTTCTAAGCTGTACAACCTTAGGACAGTGCCATTGGAAGGAAAATAGGCTAGAAATCAGAAAAGATGGGCTTGATTCCTATGATTTCAGTCAGATCTTTGACATCAAGATATCACAAACCCTCTTTCTTCAAAGGCTTTGCATTTTTGCATTTTTAGTGCCTCCAAAGTTTTTTATATTCTCCCCAACTATAGAGATACTCTAGGGCCTAAGTTGCTCCCAGCCGTGCTAATCACCAAATCACAGAATTTGGCAGGTGATTTCAAGAAGTTTAAAATGTGTCCGGTCCTCAAGGTATTTATAATCTATTTGGGAGGAAAAGGTCAGCACACATGAGACAGAAATGTGTCTACTATGTCCATTTGCTGTGTTATGTACAAGTTGTAGGTATTAAGAAACATAAAAGTTAGTATGTGCTGGAGAGTTCAAGGAAGGCTTCACAGAAAAGGGATGATTTAAGGTTTTGTTTTTTAATTTTTTTATTTTTGAGACAGGGTTTCACTCCATCGTCCAAGCTGTAAAGCAGTGGTGTGATCACGGCTCACTGCTGCCTTGGCCTCTCAAGATCAGTTGATCCTCCCACCTCAGCCGCCTGAGTTAACCCCAGCTGGGACTGCAGATACACACCACCATGCCCAGTTCATTTCTTGTATTTTTTGTAGAGACAGGGTTTTGCCACGTTGCCCAGGCTGGTCTCGAACTCCTGGGCCCAAGGGATCTGCCCACCTGAATCTCTCAAAGCATTGGGATTCAGGTGTTAGGCGCTGCACCCGGCCTGGTTTGAAGTTTTTTTAAGCGAAGAAAAGCAGAATTGGGGCCCTGGAGGGGGGGGGCCCAATGTTCATGGGGGTGGAGAAAAGAGAGTCAGAAATATCCTGAGATATTTTTCTCATCATTTTTACCCCAACAGGAATAGTTGAGCCTCTTATTTCTGCAAGGGAAGCCGGTAGTGGAGCCACTAGTGAGCACTTAGAAAGTAGACGATAAAGAAAGGAAGTGGAGTTTGCTTGATGAGATAACATGATTAGAATGGTTGTGTTGGTAGCTCCCGGACTCTTTCTCTGTGGCTGTTTCAGTCTCCTAGCTAATCTGGCCCTGACTTACAATACTGCCAACTTCAAGCCTTCAGGGCATTTTATACAGCTTCCTGTCTATGCTTCCCACCCTTATCACTCCCTCCCCTTGTTTTCCTTTCATTTTTTAAATGACTACTATTGAATCAAATTTTCCTATTAATTAAAACCCTTGGGATCTTGGAACCTTAGTCAAGTTTCCCCTCATATATGACATAATGATTGTACATTGTGTTTCAATGACTCTGGATGCCATCACTGATAGAATAGGTCACCTGTTTAGCATAGTCAGGATGAATGTCACCATCAAGATGATTACTCTATATCAAAGAGTATGAGTCAACTCAGCATATTCATCTATCTTCGTGACTTTTTCTTTTTTAAGAGTTTTAATGTATTCCTTTAGTACTGGCAGTTGCTTTTCCCAGTCTGCTGCTGCTGAAGAAATTCCTAATGGTTAATGTCAGATCCCAGATACCGGCCTATAATGCTGAGAAAGGAAATAGTGTCAGAGAATCTTGATTTTTAGCTGCTGTTTTACTCAGCAGGAGCAGAAAGAAATAGGAGTAGGGGTAATTTCTTTCCTTTAGCAGCTGCTGAAGTAGACCTGACATTTGGTTGGAAAAGTGTATCAACTCACCTCAATTTAGAGAAATGATTTTTTAACCTTAAGAAATTAACATATGTATTACATTCCTGAGGCGGTTTTTCTGTGGGCTTGTAGCAGGAAAAATCCAGACACTCTATGGGGCTATGCTATAGACATGGTGGCCCATGCAAGGAACTGGCAGTTGTGGGAGACAATGGCAATGATTGACACTTGCCTGGCAATTTACAGCATACTGTTTCAAACCTGATTTAATTCTCTCAGTAAGCCTGAGATAAAGAGGTTATTTTATGCATTCCACAGATGAGGAAATAGACTTGCTTTCTTAAGCAACAGGCAGTGAGTTACAATCCAGAAGTGAACACAGTCTCTCTGAATCCCAATCCTACACCCTTCCCAGTAAACAGGTTCTGTTCCACTGCATGGCAATCAGTTGTGAGATGTTTCACACAAGAATTTGTCATTAACAAAAGAATTATATTTGATAGTGATAATTTAAAATCGTAAGTCAGAGTCTCTCATTTTCTTGTATTGAAGTGCATTTTTTTTTTAATTTTTTTTTTTTTAGATGGAGTCTTGCTCTGTCACCCAGGCTGGAGTGCAGTGGCACGATCTCGGCTCACTGCAACCTCTGCCTCCCAGGTTCAAGCGATCCTCCTGCCTTAGCTCCCCCTCAGAACTAGTAGCTGGGATTACAGGCATGCGCCACCATGCCTGGCTGAGTTTTGTATTTTTGGTAGAGACGGGGATGTTGGCCAGGCTGGTCTTGAACTCCTGATCTCAGGTGATCCACCTGCCTCGGCCTCCCAAAGTGCTTAGATTACAGGCGAGAGACACCGCCCCCAGCCTAAAGTGTATTTTTTGAGCAGAAAGAATGGGTCAAATTGCAGCAAGCTATCTGGGTAATCACATACAGCAGTTATAGCTGTGCAATAGCACTAAAAGACCGTGGCTGATGGAGATAATAATAGTTGTTGTGATTATAAGTTATTGCCTTGTTTTCCTCCCTGGAAAATACTGGGTTTCACCAAAGTTTGAATCTGAGTTCTCCTATGACAGTGTGCCTCCTTGTGTGAATATCATCCATTTTTAATATCTCCAAAATACATCAGTGGAGAATGTGCCTCATCGTGCAGCCTTCCTGATAGATCTGACTATGGTAGTACACATACTACCTTTAAGCCCTGCTATGTCTCATAGCTGGGTACTCATCCCTAACACACACCCTTCGCTTATAATGAAACTTCTAATGGACTCTTGCTTATAGGGAAAGCTTGTATAACCAACTCTCAATTCTTATTTGTATGTAAGGTCAAAACGACAGTGTTCTGTTAATGGCGATACTACTACAATGTCTGCAGATATAGGCAATCGAAAACTGAAACACTCTTACAACACAAATACAGTGTAAACATTCTTGGAAAACTGGGAATTTGCTGAAGCATCACCCCTGGCCACTCCCCAGAAATTCGGAGGTTGGGCAAGCTAGTGTGATAGTAGAAACACTCGAAATTTGGGAGTCATTTTTACACAAACTTGTGCTGTTGCTTTTTTTTAAGGTTAAAAAAGGCATATTTTGATGCAAGAACACGGGATATGAGTTTGCACTAAATAAAGATCTACATCTACACAACAGGTTCTCAATGGTGGGGAGGAGAAGAGCTTTTTATCTTCCATGAGATACTCAGCAATATCCAAAGACCTTCTTGATTTTCCCAACTTAGGGCTGGAGTGTTAAAGCTATCGGCATCTAGTGGGTAGAGGCTAGAGATGCTATTACTGTTAAGCATTCTACAATGCCCAGCCTTTATCCCTGCAGCAAATAATTATTCACCCCCAAATGTTAACAGGGCTGAGGTTAATGAAGCCCTAATCTACACTGACATTAAAATGATAAGCACGTTGGTAGAAATCGTTATCTGATGCAGCTGAGCAAACTGCAACGGGGTTCATTTATAGAAGGGGAGAAAAGGGTGTTGCTATAACCAGATATCCCCATGTCCTCAGATTTTGGGAGACAGTTTTGCTGTTGTTATGGTGGTAGTGGTGGTTTTTGGGATGGAGTCTCACTCTGTTGCTCAGGCTGGAGTGCAGTGGTGCGATCTTGGCTCACTGCAACCTCCGCCGCCTGTGTTCAAGCAATTCTCCTGTCTCCGCCTCCCGAGTAGCTGGAATTACAGGCATGTGCCACTACGCCTGGATAATTTTTGTATTTTTAGTAGAGATGGGGTTTCACCATGTTGGCCAGGCTGGTCTCGAACTCCTGACCTTAGGCGATTCCCCCTGCCTCGGCCTCCCAAAGTGCTGAGATCACAGGTGTGAGCCTGACCTGGGAGACAGTTTTGTTCAAGTCCCCCAGCCAATGGTAGAAAGTTACAATATTTCCTGTAGGTTGATGGGTGACTTTGTTTTAGCTGTGGGCTGAGAGACTCTTTGCTTGATTCACTGCTATGTCCTGTTCCAAACTGTTGCTTTCAGCCCCTGCCTTTGCTGCCCTCCCCATGACTCCCTGGACCATTCTGTTTCACTTTGGATATGATTTTTCTTTCTTCCTGCCTGAAAAATCCCTCTTACATATGCTTATTGTGGGTTGCAAAGCATTGCTGATAGGTCAGCATTGTTTTTGAATTTCTCAAGTCTTCCTCACTAAAGGAAATTTCCTGCTGCCCTTGAACTTGTGTAGGATTTAGCTGGCCCGTGGAGTGGCCAGAGTTCTCCACCCTCTCATATCTCAATCTTCTTTTTCAGATCCTTAGGCTATCTCTCTGAGCAGCCAGCAAAAACCCCACAAATTCCTATTTCTCTCTCATACAAACTAATTTAGCCTTCTTTGTTTCACTCCGTTCTTCCTCTGCCCTGGGTGGAGTGGGAGTGGGATTACTGAAATAGGAACATCAAAGCATTTTTCTAACAAACAACAGCAATCACAAAAACAACTCATATCCCAGGAGATAAATTATGCCACTCTTCTAGAAGGCAAAATGTAAGTACTTGTTTTATATAGAATTTATTTTCTTCCCAACACTCTGGGGAGAAACAATGGAGTGTAGCTGTTGTGAGCAGCGGGCACTGGAGTTAGACCCCTTGGGGTTTGAGTCTTGGTTCCATCACCTGTTATCCGCATGACCACGGGCAAGTTACTTGACCTATCTGTTGTGCCTTGGTTCCCTCACTATTACAGTGGGGAAAATAGAAGCACCTACCTCAGAGAACTATTGTGAGAATTTTAAAAAGGCAGTGATGTGAAGCGCCTTCATTCAGTGGCTGACACATGGTGGCTGCTCGACAGTGAGTACTAAAGAGTGGGATGTGTAAGTAGACTGCCCACATAGAGAAAGAGCATATAATGAGCACATTCCAACACACAGGGGTGAGTGTACTAAGCTGTAGGGTTCAAAGAAGACAAAGAGCTTCCGCTCTTAAAGAAATCCCAGGCTCCTGGGAAAGACGGAAAAGTAAACAAATAACTATAATGCAATGTGACAGTGCTACAGCAGAGGTCTGTTTGTACTTGTCAAAAGATTTCTACTCAGCAGTGACCATGACATCCTGTTGTTGTGGATAGACGTTAGTTTCTATCCCGCTAAAGAATCACAATGCATATTTCATTCTCCGTGCAGTGAAAGGCAGTTAAGTAGAGTGTTTCTGAGTGTTTGGATTTGGCCAGTCCCACTATCAAAATCCACAGCTTACGGAACAGAGATGTGTCTCTGTTTGTCTTTGCTGGTGGGCTCCCCTATTCTGTATAGTCTTAAAGGGGGCTTCATTCCCCTATGGTGGGTTGTTTCTTGATTAAGATTTTGGGGCTTGCCGGGTATGGTGGCTCACGCCTATAATCCCAGCACTTTGGGAGGCCGACACAGGCAGATCACTTAAGGCCAGGAGCTCGAGACCAGCCTGGCTAACGTGGCGAAACCCTGCCTCTACTAAAAATACAAAAACATTAGCCAGGCATGGTGATGCATGCCTGTAATCCCAGCTGCTCGGGAGGCTGAGCCGGGAGAATCTCTTGAACTCAGGAGGTGGAGGTTGCAGTGAGCTGAGATTGTGCCACTGCACTCCAGCCTGGGCAAAAGAGCAAGACTCTGTCTTCAACAACAACAAAAGACTTTGGGACTCAGCAGAATCTTAGAATGCAACCAAGGACAAACTACCTCCCCCAGTCCTATAGGAGAGTAAAAAAGATTCATCATTCCACATCTAAAAAGGGCCTAAGTTGACAAGTAGAACTTTTAATGTGCCAGTTTTAAGAACCTTAAATCACTGAACTGTACGTTATTGTTTTTAATGATTTGCATAGTGAGTAAAGGACCTGAGTAAGCACATTTCCGAAAAGCAATGATTATTAAAATGCAACAAGCATTATTCTTTGTGTGATTTCAAAGAAATCCTCTCCCCAACCTCTAAAATATATCATGGCCTACGGTAACTTACAGAAACTCTGTGAGTTACTGTTTTGCTAATTAAAGTCGATGAAAACTCAGATTTTTAAAACAACTGTAGAGAATATTGGCAAAACATTGAGTGTCACAAAACAAGAAGCAGCTGTCATCATGGAACAGTATAAAATGAAAGTCAATCAAATGAGAAAAATACCAAAGTTGAATTTATTCCTTACACCTGACCTGGATAAATTCCAAGTGGATATGAATATTTAAATTCATAAAATGATACCATCATGGTATTGGAAAAAAACTAAAAGAGAGTTATTCACCTTAAAGTGGAGAAGGCATTTCTAATGATGACATTAAATCCAGAATTATAAAAGATTGATAAATTCAATCTTTCAACATCAAAATTTCTGTATAAACATAGTCAAAAAATGACAAACTGCAAAAATGTGCCTAGCTCTATTACAGACCAAAAACTAATTTCCCTAACATATAATGAGCTCCTACAAATAAGAAAGCAAAAAACCTACAATGCAATAGAAAAATTGACAAAGACACCAGCAGTGACTAGATAAAGAAAATGTGCCATGTATACACCATGGAATACTACACAGCCACAAAAAAGAATGAAATCATGTCCTTTTAAGCAACATGGATACAGCTGCCAACTAATGCAGAAACAGAAAGCCAAATACCACATGTTCTCACTTATAAGTGGGAGCTAAACATTGAGTATACCTGGACATAAAGACAGGCAAGATAGACACTGGGGACTACAAGGAGGGAAGGAAGAAAGGGGGGCAAGAGTTGAAACACTATTTATTAGGTACCATGCTCACTACCTGAGTGACAAGCTCAATCATACACCAAACCGCAGTAACAGGAAATATATTCTTGTAACGAACCTGCACATGTACTCCCTGAATCTAAAGTAAGAGTTAAAATTTAAAAAAAGAAAAGAAAAATTGGTACAGAATATGAACAGGCAGGACCTGAGGAGAAAAAGTACACATGGCTCCTAGGTACATGCAAGTGGCTCAGCCTCACTCACAATAGAGAAATTCAAATTAAAGCCACACAGAGCCATCATTTTTCAATGATCAAATTACCAAAGATCCAAAAATCTGACAATATGCGTGTTTGATGACGGTATTCTGAAACAGGCATTCAGCATCTATTCCTCCTCTCTGATTCCTAACACAATTCAGTTTTATGTAGGCATTTATCCCTCCCAGCATATCCCTTATACCTCAGCTCACATTTGGGACTGACTGGTCTAAGGATAATTCCGCTCTTCTGGGCAGTAATTGGTTCGGGAACCCAGGCCAGAATGAGTCAGCGTATGGCAGTGCCCTGAGGACAGGGGTTGACTCAAGAATAAGGGTGTAACCAAAGGTATGTGGAAGTTCCTGGGAGGGAAATTTCCTTGCTCTTAGATGAACTTCTAATTGATGGCATCGCTATGTGAAACCTGTAATGGCTATAGCCATTTTGCCTCCATGAGAGAAACCAGCTAAGGCCAAAGCCAACACACATAGGAGGTCATCACAGGGCATTGCAGAGAGATAGATTCAGAGCCAGTAAATTAAACTGCTCCTGCAGCCTGCTTGCCTCCTGGACTTCCAGTTGTACGAAGCAATCATCTTCCTTATTGTCATGTGAGTTTGAATAGAATTTTCTGTTACTTGAAGCTGTGGGCTAGTAGCCATGTAGCATAGAGAATGTTTCCAAGAATCTAAGTGAAACACATGGGTAAGTCAGAAGGAAAAAATGTCTCTGAAGTTTCTCAGACTTAGCAAACTGCCAAAGCACATGGCATGTGTTGATATAAAAACTTTCCAAATCAGGCTCTGAACTCCAATTAGAATATAGTACAGAAGCAGAGGGGAGAAAGGCGGGAGAGACCAGGACAAAAGTTATCACACTTTAACACTGGTTGTGATTGGGTTGTGGGCCTATTAACTAAGCTTTCTCTCTCCTATATTTCTCAGATAAAAATACCGTGAATGTGTTACTTTTAGGATTAAAACTAAATACAAAAGACCAGCTGGATGTAAAATCGTAGAGAGGCTGGCCCAAGCAAACTCTCAATAAGTTGTCAGGTTTTCAAAATACAAGTCCGAAGGAAGAATGGATAGATAAATAAATAAATGCTTATAAAAACTTTGCATAAATTAGAGATTAGGAAGTTTAAGAATTCCTAGTAAACTCGAGGCTATTAGGACTGAAGGATTTAAAACAAAACCCGGCCGGGCGCGGTGGCTCAAGCCTGTAATCCCAGCACTTTGGGAGGCCGAGGCGGGCGGATCACGAGGTCAGGAGATGGAGACCATCCTGGCTAATACGGTGAAACCCCGTCTCTACTAAAAAATACAAAAAACTAGCGGGGCGACGAGGCGGGCACCTGTAGTCCCAGCTACTTGGGAGGCTGAGGCAGGAGAATGGCGTAAAACCCGGGAGGCGGAGCTTGCAGTGAGCTGAGATCCGGCCACTGCACTCCAGCCTGGGCGGCAGAGCAAGACTCCGTCTCAGAAAAAAACAAAAAACAAAAACAAACCCAAAAAGCAAATTTAGAATATAGCTGTCATGTTTAAAGCAGAGCTCATTTTTCTGTTCTTCAGACAATGATTTTTCACAATATTTTTGAGATGTCATATTTCTAATCACCCCTCATAAGGAATTTGTTTTCATTTCCTAGTCATTCCACAGGCTGAGGGTCACTACATAATTCAGGTTGGGAGGCTGTCTCATCTTCTTCTGGATCAAAAAGAATGCTGAAGTGGATGAGATATTTTTCCCCTCATTTATTTTCTGACAACCCTGAGAAGTAGAGGGAAGATGAGGATTCCATAAAGGAGACTCAAGTCTAGGATAATTAGAGAGGGGGAAACCAGGAAGAGGGAGCAGTGACCTGGAAGCAAAGAGATTAAATAAGCCGGGGACTGAAAAATGCCTGCTGGATTTGGCAAGTAGGAAATCATTGATGACGTGGGCACAAGCAGTGATGAGAGTGAAGGTCAAGGCAGGTGAAAGACACTGTTTCACTCTTAAGACAGTTGGCTGCGAGGGAGAGGAGGAAGTAGCCCTGAGGATTAGAGTGCCTGTTTCTGGGCTGGAGGAAAGTGCCAGCAGAAAGGGAAAGCTGGTGGTACCTAAGGGACCAAGGTTAACAAACCCAGTGGGGTTTAGGTGGTGAGGTGGAGAGCACAGGTGAAGCCATTTTCTTAGGCAGACCAACACTTCAAAAGGAAAAAAGAAAACGAAGAATGACTGTATATACGAATAAATTTATAAGTGGGAGGTGGCAGGAGCCTGAGGAATTACAGTCCGACATCCTCTGTGTTTTCTATGGGAGCCAGGGTGGTGTGGGTTGTGTGAAAGACGTTGGTGACATTTTAAAAGTCATTAAGAAAGACACAAGAAGTGCTGAGTAAGAACCGGAGAACTGCCAGGAGTCCAGGTAACAGTTAGGGTCACAACCTGGAAAGTGTTAGCCTGCATGCTGGTGGCAGAGAAAGCAAATCCATCCAGTGCCATAGTTTTGGCCGATGGTAACGTTGGGGAGAAAGGAGTGAAAAATCACTAGCCGTGGAATGATTTAATTGCAAAACTATGAGATCCACCATGGATGAGGAAATGAGGGGAGAAGAAGAGGTGGTGGTGGTGATGGTAGGAAGCTCAGAGGAAAGAAAAGAGGAAAGAAGCGTTTAAAAAGGAAAGGCCAAGGACAGTGCTTCTTAATACCAGTTTGCAGAATAATAAAGAAGATTGTTAAAAATGCATGTCTCCAGGCTCCATGTGAGAGATTTCAATTTAGCAAGTCTTGGGTACAAGGTAGGAATCGGCTTTCTCCCCCAGGTTACTACTTTTTAAAAATGGGTAACATGGGCCAGACACAGTGGCTTAGGCCTGTAATCCCAGTACTTTGGGAGGCCAAGGTGGGCAGATCATTTGAGGTCAGGAGTTTGAGACCAGGCTGGCCAACATGGTGAAACCCTGACTCTACTAAAATTAGCTGGATGTGGTGGTGCCTGCCTGTAACCCCAGCTACTTGACAGGCTGAGGCACAAGAATGGCTTGAACTCAAGAGGTGGAGATTGAGGGGGCTGACACTGCACTCCAGCCTGGGTGACAGGGTGAGACTGTGTCTCAAAAAAAAAAAAAAAAAAAAAAAAAGAAAGAAAGAAAAGAAAAGGATAACATGTGCATGATGTAAAATTCATCAAGATAAAAGATACACAATCAAAGGTAAGGTCTCTTACCGCTGTGGCAATTCCTGCTGCCATTTTCTCACATGTTCTGCTAGGGACATTCAGTACACAGATAATCACATGCAATATATTCTTTTCTCTTATGACACATGCTGTTCTATACCTTTTTTCATATATATATATATATATATAATTTATTTATTTTTTTTTAGACAGGATCTCACTTTGTCACCCAGACTTGGGTATAGTGGCATGATCTCAGCTCACTGCAGCCTGGACCTCCTGGGCTCACATGATCCTTGCACCTCAGCCCCTCAAGTAGCTGGGACTGCAGGCACGTACCACAACATCCAGCTAATTTTTTGTATTTTTTTTTTTTTTTTTTTTTTTGGTAGGGATGTGGTTTCACCATGTTGTCCAGGCTGGTCTTGAACTCCTGAGCTCAAGCAATCTGCCTGCCTCAGCCTCCCAAAGTGCTAGGATTACAGGTGTGAGCCACAGCACCCAGCCACTTCACCATATATTTTAATCCTTATTAGTTCATTAAAAGATACTTCAGTATTCTATTGGCTGCTTGGAATTCTATCTTTTAATATCAAAAGATAGAAAACAATAGGTGTTTATACTAATTATTTCAGAGATACCCAACACTGAGGGAGTTTTTCAATACCCTATGTATAAAGCACCATAACTTAGATTATATGCTTCTTTGTTTGTTTTTGGAGATGTGGTCTCACTATGTTGCCTCGGCTAGTCTCAACTTCCTGGGCTCAAGTGATCATGCCATCTCAACCTCCCAAGTAGCTGGGATTATCAGTGTGCACCATGGCACCTGGCTCTAGGATTCTGTGTGGTTTTTTTTTTTGAGACGGAGTCTTGCTCTGTCATCCAGGCTGGAGTGCAGTGGCACAATCTCGGCTCACTGCAAGCTCTGCCTCCCGGGTTCACACCATTCTCCTGCCTCAGCCTCCTGAGTAGCTGGGACTACAGGCGCCCGCCACCATGCCCGGCTGATTTTTTTGTATTTTCAGTAGAGACGGGGTTTCACCGTGCTAGCCAGGATGGTCTTGATCTCCTGACCTTGTGATCTGCCCATCTCGGCCTCCCAAAGTGCTGGGATTACAGGCGTGAGCCACTAATCCTGCGCCCGGCCAGGATTCTGTTTTTAATAGAAGATTTTGACTTGGGGTCATTCATGGACTATATACACATTGAGAAACACTTGTCATAGGACCTAAGCATATGAGTTTACAGGAAGGAAATATTGAGATAAAGGGAGGTTTTACTTTGTATCATGATCTTTATTGATTTGAGAGATTTTATACTGATATATATCACCCTCCTATAATGTATATACAAAACATATTATTTGTACATAATTAGAAAATACTTATGCATATTAACAGCTACTGAATCCTGGTGACAGTAGGTGAGGCAAAACAAAACAAAAACCCCGCTAAAAATCAAAAACCCCAAATGGACAAAAAAAAAAAAAAACTAATAAGAAATATGTTCGCATGTACTGTCAAGGTTTCCATAAAGAAAGCAGTGAAAAATCTCCAAGGGAAAGATCTTTTTATGACGTCATTGGGACGTTCTTTTTGTCAGTAGAAAAAAGCTCCAGCCATCAAAATAAAATGCAATGAGTCTGCAACCTTGAATTCCCCAGGACTCTTCAATTCTGCTTGGATTCCTTGACTCGGGGCTAGGACTAATTTAGAAAGTAGCAGAAGGTGGATTAAAACACAGGTTCATCTGATTCCAGTCCCCAGGCTCTTTTCATTAGGAACATCACCTTCTCACCAAGGGATGTTCCTGGTGTTCCTTGCCAGAGGAGACAGACATCTGGCCTCCAAAGGTGACAACTCTCATTTCTACTTAACTACAGGGAGGCGCTCGGGATGACACTGGTAGCTACTAACACAGGGGGTGAACTCTTCAGAGAATCATCCGGCCACATCAGTTGGCCTAGTAGGTCCTGTTGGAATTATGCTACCCCCGCTGAAATAGAAAGATAAACAAGGCCGGGCACGCTGGCTCATGCCTATAATCCCACCACCTTGAGAGGCCGAGGCAGGCGGATCACTTGAGGTCAGGAGTTTGAGGTCAGCCCGGCCAACATGGTGAAACCCCGTCTCCACCAAATACAAAAATTAGCTGGGTGTAGTGGCACTCTCCTGTAGTCCCAGCTACTCAGGAGGCTGAGGCATGAGAATCATTTGAACCCAGGAGGCAGAGGTTGCAGAGTTGAGATCGCACCACTGCACTTCCAGCCTGGGTGACAGAGTGAGAACCTGTCTCAAAAAAAAAAAAAAGATAAACAAGCTCTTTCATGTGATATAGTGAAGCACATTAGACATCAGACTGGCATAGAAGAATCATTTAATGTCAAAAGATGAAAAACAATGCATGTGTATATTATTTTTAATTTAGGGATTCACAATATTTGGGGAGTTTCGCAATATCTTGTATGCTTTCCCTTTCCTTTCATCGCCCTGCTCCCAAAGTGTGGTAAGTTTAAGAAAAGTGAATTAGTTTTTTGAGACATAACAGAAGACACTCTCAGGATGACACAAAACCATAACAAGAATTACTAAACTAATTGGTGTCACTAAAAACATATTTTACATTATTCATCATATGGAGTTGACATCTAAAAAACAGGAGATTGGGTTGAGATTTCCAAGAAGAATCATCTCCTAGTTAGTAAGAAAGTCTTTTATTTTCACTTGTTTAGCTCCATATCCAGATGATGGTATTTTATAACTATATTATGCAAGATTTGGGAAGTTTCCATTTGATATTTGTTTTCCTGATGTGATCTAAAGCAGTACACAGCAAATGGCTAAAAGAGATTCACGTAAGAATTCTAGGGCACTTCTTTTTTTCCTTTTCTTTGCTTTCCTTTTTTTTTTTTTTTCTTTGTGACAGGGTCTAAGTCTGTCACTGAAGCTAGAGTGTGCAATCACAGCTCACTGCATCCTCGACCTCCCAGGCTCAGGTGATCCTCCTGCTTCAGCATCCTGTATAAGTGAGACCACAGGTGCACACCACCACACCCAGCTAATTTTTGTATTTTTTGTAGAGATGGGGTTTCCCCATGTTGCCCAGGATGGTCTCAAACTCCTGGGCTCAAGTGATCCTTCCAGCTAGGCCTTCCAAAGTGTTGGGATTATAGGTGTGAGCCACCACGCCCAGCCTTCTCTTCCAAATTCTCTTCGCCTTCATTTCATATTATTTTTTCTTTCCTTGAACTGCTATTCTAAGCTAGTGAAATGCTTTGAAATGTTGAAGAGTTACCAAATGAATGATAAAACAGATTAGGCTGGGCATGGTCACTCATGCCTGTAATCCCAGCACTTTGGGAGACCCAGGCGGGTGGATCACCTGATCACCTGAGGTCAGAAGTTCAAGACTAGCCTGGTCAACATGGTGAAACCCCGTCTCTACTAAAAATACAAAAATTAGCTGGGCATGGTGGCGGGTACTTGGGAGGCTGAGGCAGGGGAATCGCTTGAACCTGGGAGGTGGAGGCTGCAGTCAGCTGAGATCATGCCATTGCACTCCAGCCTGGGCAACAAGAGCAAGACTCCGTCTCAAAAAAAAAAAAAAAAAAAAAAGAAAAAAGAAAAATCAGATTAAAATCTCTAATTGGAAAGCCATTGGTTTCTGTGCTTTGTTTAATCAATGTATATGAACTAAGTGTTAATTGATGCTAACAGCTTTCTCTACTAGGCCTTGTGGAACATGCTGAGAAGTGCCTTGCCCTCAAGGAATGTACAGTTTAGATGGAGGGATTTGAAGTAGCACATAATTAAGTGCTAAATGAGTGGAACATGTGAGTGCTCTAGGCTGTTCAAAAAATAGAAGAATGTGTTTGGAGTAGTCATAGTGAATTTTAGTGGGCAGGTGGAGGGGTAACGTTTTCTAAGTAAGGCAAATGGTATTAGTAAAAGCACGGTGGCAGAAATTAATAAGAAATTAATAAATGAGTGGGCTGGTAAGCATAAATAGTTATGCTGATATTCACCAATAAAAAGGGTTCATGCTGGGGAGTAGCAGCAGTTAAGTTGGAGAAAATCGTGATTCAGGTTGCCGGGGACTTTGCCCGGCTAAGGAGTATCCCTTTAGTCCTGAAGGGAATTAAAGGCTTTTAAGAAAAGTGGATTAGGGAGATTAATTTGTTGGTGGAAGGTAGAATGGTTTAGAAGAGGAGAAATTGGTGGTAATAGGAGACTGCTGGGTATGAGTTGATGCGGGGATTCGCCAGAATGGTTATCTGGCAACGTAAAGGAAGGGTTGAGCAGGAGAAAGATTGTGGAGACTAGACACTGGGGAAGGATATATGATGTTCCAAGTCTGAGTGAGCAGGAAAATGTTGGTTTCACTAAGACAAAGAAAAAGGGCCGGTCTGGGGGAAGGCGTGGATACTTACTGCATCTGGATCGTTGGCAGGACACGTGGGCCATAATGTCTAAAGTAGATAATTGCCACACAAAAATGGATCAGAGCTGCAGTTTGCATGACTCTGCTCCAAGGTGGGCTTGGGTGGGGTTATTAGATTTTGTACATTCAGCTTTGTCCTTTTCAGGCGGGAGAGAGCATCTGCTGTCGAGTACTCTCAGTCCCCAGGAGGACTATGAGCTAGTCAGAAAATATAATTTTAACAGGATTAGCCGAGAGATGAACAAATGTCAAGTGTTGATTTGGTAGTATGTCATGGCTGCTAACTTTGACATGCTAAGTGTAACATTATTAATGGCTTCTATGCACGGCTAAGAGGGTTAACACTTAGCAAAATTAGTTCCCTGGATTTTTGTCCTGCTCTTATATTTTATGGGCACGATAGAGTGTGCTACCTTGGGCAAACAATTTAGCCTCTCTGTGCATTAGCTTCTGGTTTATAAAATAGGAAGCTTGTGTGGCAATATTCATAAACATTTTGAGAGCTCCGGAGAGCACCGTAGGATTGTCTTTCTCCCCCTTGCCCCAGTGACTGAGTCAGTCATTTGGAAAGGTCAGCTTTTTCACTGGATACTTTCAATTGCTACTCCCTAAGTCAGTTAATTAGTATTTTTCTAAAATGCTCCTAACAGTCCAGAGCTGAAAGATATAGTCTCTAACTGCCTTTTCTACTCTCTGGGCCTGCCAGTCCTGCTAACCCCTTTTCACCCAGTGGCTAATGCCATGTGACTCCCACCTCTAGGTTCTGGGATCCGTCCCAGTCATTTTGGAGGGCAACTAGAGCTTTATATTAACACTCTGGGACTTCAACGTAAGGCAACCCTGCTCAGTGTGAAATTTGGTCCTAGTTCTAGGTATCAGGCTCCTGCTTTGTTTGTAAGTCTCACTCTGTCCCCCAAAATCCAGCCTTTGAATATTTGTTTTGTCCTGTTGAGTCCTGAAACTTGGGCCTTCGTGAATATCTCAGTAGCTCAAGGATTTGAATTCTATCTGTTTTCATCAGTTCCCTGTAAAAACTAAAGGGCAGACCTAGAAAACCCCAGCACTGAAGTTGGGGCCGTGCTATAAGCAACACACTTTCTCAAGGCTTGCCATGATTTCCCAATTTTTGCCTGCTCCTGGATTTTCCAAGGCTGTGTGTTCCAGCTGTCCATTGGCTTACAACACCCACATTCTCTGTTTAACAGGCCTGACGCCGGCTGCCTTCCTGGCCTGCTGCCGGTTCCATATCCTCCAGATACCGCATTCTGGCTGAACGTTTACACACCAGCTGGGTTGGCCTCCGATTCCATGGATGTATCTGGTTCTAGTTTCCATTTCTCCCCATCCACCTCACCCTCATTACAGTTAATCCTTTTATATTAAACCATAGCGGATCTTTGCTGTTGTGGAAACTGATGTGGTATTGGAATTTTGTCCTTGTTTACATCTTTCTTTGTGTTGGAAATGTTGGGATTACTTCCAAAACCTTCCCAGAGAGCTTTCCTGTCTCCTTTAGGGAAAACAAATGAAAACTTGACAATAGCTGGTATCTATGACACCAGCTTCAAGGCCACTATTTTAATTGTAAAATTGCATTATTTAATCATAATTTTGCTTTTAGATGTACAAATATATTTTAAAGTATATTTTGTCCAGTGTTTACTCACATCTCTCAATTTCAGGGTATCTTACTGGAACTCAATGGCTTCGTGGTTATAAGGACATAAATCAAGGCTAGGGACGGTGTGGTGTTCTACAGTGGTAAGGTACATTAGAATCCTCCACAGGACTTGTGAAAACAGATTGCTTGGTCCCACCCCACAGAGTTTCTATGGAGTGGTGCCCTAAGAATTTGCACTTTGACGACAACTGGTCATATATTTAAGCTGGTCACAGATAACCAGAAGGTGCTGAGCTGTTCTTAATCAGTTCAAACTTTTACCTGAAATGGATAATAAGGTGGAGAGCCTTGAGAAATGAACTTCCAAAGTTCAGTACATGCAGTTAGCATGACTGCTGGTCTTAGAGTTCTCAACCGCTTACTGCTTATGAGCAATAAGTGGCCATAAGCATTTGGACAATCACTTACTTGAGTTTACAGGTTTTCTCATCCATAAAATAACAATAGCTGCTATGCTGCCCTCAAAGGGTTGTCCTGAGGTCTGAATGAAATGGGTGTGACAGTGTTTGAGCAACTATAAAGTGGTATGGCACTGGGAGGTATTGTAATGGTTTGTAACGGTTTTTCATTACTCTTCTTAAAATATCACCAATTTCCTTTGGCTCTTGTTTCCCTCATTAATTATAGCAACTTTAATCTGAGAATACAGAGTACTTTTATTGCCATAAAAGCCAAACTTCAATAAACTCAAACTTCAAACTCTTTTTTAGAAAATTTTATTCAATGAGATCAGGCACGCCTCATAAACATCACACAGAGCCAAGAATGATTCCGTTTTTACAGCTATAAAAAGAGACCTACAAGACCCTGTTGTAATTTGGGGTGGAGTCACAGTTAATCTTTTTCAACCCTGTTGAGATTGGCCCATTGATAAAAATGGCTGCTAGTTACAGCACATTTAAAAATACAATCACCGCGTTCAAATGGTAACCTGTCCACTCCGTACTTCCATGTTCTGTGCCACTTCTATTAACTTGTCTTTGGAAGTAGTACATTCTCCCAATCTGGAAGCGGCTATTTTTCCCTCACACACGGGCCAACACAGTTCTTACTCAACTTGGGTGCGTTTATGACTTTTCAACAGTGTCATCAGCCTTCACTATCCTTCCAGGCCTTCAGTATCTCAGGTGGTTAGCTTCAGTTGTTCCTAGGTCTTTCATAAATATCATAAATGACAGGCAGGACGCTTTTCTGGAGTCAAGGTTTGTTAGTTTCGAAGTCGGAAAGACCCCGTTTAGAGACTGGTAGGTGAACTTGCCAGGGAGTCTACCAGAATGGGGTCCCCTGGACCTGCCAGCCTTGTCTCTGCACCTCCGCAGTCCCCGGGGCCCGGCCCCGGGCCGCGTTGTCGCGCGCTTCCCCCGGACGTCAGCAGGAGGCGCCCGCGGCGGCCCAGGCGCGGCGCGCACCCGCGGGTAGCCGGCCCAGGGGGCGGAGGGAGCGGAGAGGAGGAGCTGGAGTGGGCGCGGCTTCCTCTCCGTCGCTCCCGGGCGCCGGGCCTCCTTCTCTGCCGGGCCCAAGGCCGGCGGCCGGCGGGGGTCGCGGCGGCGGCGGCAGCGGCAGCGGCAGCGGGGGCGCTGGCGGGCCACGGGTGGCGGGGGCCGGGCCGCGGCTCCGGGTGTTAGGAGACAAGATGGCGGCGGCACTCCGGAGGCCGGTCTCCTCCTCTCCGCCGTCCTCCGCCCCGCCGCTCGCCGCCTCCTCCTCCCGGGTCTCCTCCTCCTCGTTCGCTGCCTCCTCCTCCTCCTGCAGCAGCACCAGCGACCGCCGAGGCGCCGGCTCGCTCTCCCGGAGCTCCGGAGGAGGATAGACGGGGCAGCTGCAGGCTCCGGCGATCGAGGCCGAGCTGGGGCCGGGGCGGGGACGGCGGCGGCGGCGGCGGCGACGGCGGCGGCGCCGGGTGGGGATGGGGTCGCAGACGCTGCAGATCCTCCGACAGGGGGTGTGGGCCGCGCTCAGCGGGGGCTGGTACTACGACCCGCACCAGGCCACCTTCGTGAACGCGCTGCACCTCTACCTGTGGCTCTTTCTGCTGGGCCTGCCCTTCACCCTCTACATGGTGAGTGTGGGGGCGGGGAGCGGGTGGCTACTTCCCCGCGAACCGGTGGGGCGTTGCTGGGGTCGCGCCCTCTTCCTCTTCCTCGGGGTCTCGTCCCCTGGGGGCCGCCACCCGCTCGGTGTGAGGCTCCCCCGCCCGCGCTGCGTGCTCCCACTCCTTTCTTTGGGGCTCCCCCGGTTTCGGCGGTGACACGAGCAACGAGCCCACGGCAGCCCGCGCCGGCTGCCCCCGCCCGCTCACTGGGAAGCGGCAGCGTCCTAGGCCCCTTCTCGGGGTTCCCTCCCGCGGCCACCCGGCTAGGGCGTCCCCGTCGGGGCCCACCGCCCGTGAGGTGGCAGGCGCCGTGCGCTCTGCGCCTTTAGGGGACCGCGCATCCATCCTTGGCTCGCTGGGTTCCTTGGGCACCGGGCACTGCCCGCCCCCGCCGCGGCCCTCGCCCAGGGCTCCCGGGAGAGGCCGCCCGCCGCCTCGCCGCTAATCCGCGTGCGGAGCCCCGGGAGCGCGGGGGACCGTGCGGCTCTGCTGTGAGTGCGTGTGTGGGTCGTCCGGGGTCGTCCTCCAGGGGTCCTGGGTGGTGACTGAAAACCCAGCTCGGAACCTTCCTGCCTCTAAAAAACTGTTGTTGTGCTTCGCAGCGGTTCTTTTCTGTTCAGCCCCGTGGCTGGTGGCCGTGGTGCTTCCTGGCCTCCCTGGGGGAGGGAGCGGGGAGATACGGGGAATCTGGCTGGCATTTCAGCGAATTTGTTTGGGTTGGTTCAAGGCCTTTGGCGGATAGGAATAGGGAGAGTACTGCCTGTTGCTGAATTCGGTGCGATCAGCTTCTCTGAATCATCTGTGTTTTTAAAGCGACATTGAAAGTTGTTAAGCACAGTTTTTAAAGCACTTTAGGTTAGGGTGGGGCGTTAGGGAAACTCGTGTGGACAGAGATGATACTTAAAGCTTCTTACAAAATTTTAAAGTAGTCAGAGAGGAGGAAAGGATCTGAGCTTTTTATTTTAGGAGAATTCGTTTGAATATATTTCTGCTAACTTTGAGGTTCTTCGTGGAGCTAGAGACAGGGTGCTGAGTTAGAAAATCCCGGAGTATCACTATGAGAAGTGCAAAAGGTGAGGACACCCAGTTCTTCCCTAAGTGAAGCTCAGTTTCACTAATTGGCAGGAAAATTGCTTGGGGGAAGATGTGCTAAATTTCACGTTCTCAAGCAGATTCACATTTTTCGTTGAAATTGTTTTGAAGGGACTTATTGTTTGAGGTTAAAAAAAGCAATTAAGAAATGCTGATGGCTTGTGGCTTATTTTATTAGGGAGACTTGTTCAGTCTTGTTGCATTCTGAACATTTATCGTGAAGTGTTATAATTTTCAATTAATTCTGGCCTAGGGAGTTCTATTTGCACTACTATACCTTCCAGGAATATGACATCATTAATGAACGGGTTAATTACTTTGGGTGTAAGAATCCTCAGGCTGTTACAGCATTTTCAAAGCAGGTATCTTTTATGTCCAGAAGAATTGTAGATTTAAAACCGAAAATGAATTTTGAGAGGTAAAGATTAGTTTCTGGGTCCAGTATAAGATTTCTTTGTTAACATTGGCAGTAAACTGTGGTCATGGTTAAGTCTCTTTGTGTAATTAGCAAATGTTGCTGAAAGAATATTGGAGCAAATGGAAACCAATACATTGAGTTTATTTTCTTCATTTTGGGAGTTCAGTTAAACTGGATTCTCAAATATTTGAGTGTCTACCATGTACTAGACACTTTCTGAGATTGCTTCTGACTTCCTTGTCTCAATTAATGGCAGTCCCACTCTTCCCAAACCTTTTAAAAACTCTCATTGATTATTTTCTTTCTTCACATCCAGTTCATCAGCAAACCTTGTGGGCTCTATCTTCAAAACCTAACTAGACTCCTCCTCCTCCTCTCACCACCACCATCATCATCACGGCTGCCGTCATTCTCTTGGTTCGTCACCATTCTCTCTCCTGGATTATTGCAGTTCTCTAATGAGGTTCAATGCTTTTGTTCTTTATTCTCCACACAGAAGCCTCTGTGATTCTTTCAGATCATGTCATTCTGCTCTCAGAGCCTGCCCTCTCGTGTGTCTCTATTCTCACAACCACATACACATTTGCCGCCTTGCTCTTCTTGCCGAGAAGTATGTTCCTGCTTCAGCGCCTTTGCGCTTGCTTTTCCCTCTGTGGATGACTCCTCTTTTCCAGATACCTGTGTGGCTGCTCCACTTTTTGCAGGTTCTCGTATATGTGAGGCTTTCTTTGATAGCTTGTGTAAAATAGCAACTTTTCTGGCTCTCACAACACTCCGTAGCCCACCTTTTAAAATAATATGGTGTTTATTCCTAACTGATATCTATTTATTTGTTTTTATGTCTTTCTTATCTTATTAGAATATAAGCTCTGAGAGGGCAGGAACTTAGTTTCGTTCACTGCTGTATTTTTAGGACCTAGATGAGTGTAAAGCACATGGTAGTACTCCAATGAATGATTGAGAAGTGGACAAGACACAGCTTCTGCTTTCACGGAACTTAAAATCTAGCCTGGGGCAAATGAGTTGTTACTGTTAGAACAACTGTTAGAACTGCTAGGAAAGGGTAAGTAAAGAGGGACCCTGATCGTATAGTCAAGAGATGAATCCTAGACCGGGGTGGTCAGGACAGAGGATTTGTAAACATTTTAGGAAACATACTAGTAAAAGGTAGACAGTTTGAGGTATATACCAAAAATAAGGCAAAATCGAACATTTCGTGTTGAAATCTCAGACAGCCATAGGTTATTGTTTGCATGCTCTTACAATAATAACTATAAGTGATAATGACTGTTTTAAAAGTATATTTATAGGTTCTTTAACCCCGTGACCTCATGAGGTTTTGCTGTTAGTAGGCAAGTTGTGAGCTGGGATTTACACAGAGCTTTCTGAAGGCAAAGTCACTGTACAGGCTGCCTTTTATTGATTCCTCCCAAAAAAGTGCCTAAATCTGTGGAGAGATCGTACATTGAGTTAGGAAAGTCTTAGGACTTTTTGTATAGGATTCAAACACTTTTGGTGTCTATTTAGGAGCGTTTGTGGATATTTGAAAGGTGGACTCTCTCTCTATATATATATCAACTAGTTAAAAATATTTTAAGTAGTGAAAATGGAGAAAAATATTTTGCTTCTTAATTCTGATTGTCCTGTCTGTTTCCCTTAAGGTACTCATTCTTTTTTTATCTAGTTACAGTTATTTTTGTACATGTCACAGATGATGAGCTTTAGGGAGTGGGTGGTATTTTTGTATGGTGGAAAGCAAATTGGAATTAGTGTCTTGATTTTTGAATCTTGGCTTTGTTATTGATTTTGTGTCCTGTAGGCCAGACTCCACCTTTCTGAACCGTGATTTACTCATTTGTGAGATATTTCATGGGTGTTTTGCAAGAAAATATTTATGAAATAGAAGAAATTGTTTACCTTCAGAATGGCCTTCAGTAAATGTCATTTGAAAAAATGGCTATTTGGAAGTGTTTCCTCTATAATGCTGTATGACTGGAGGAGACTAAATAGCTCTGGATTATTAAGTCAAATCATTTTCATAACATATTGCTCAATACATTGTTTTCCTCTATAAAGCAGTATATCCCTAGGTGATGAAATAGAACATTAAAATTTATGGCCAGGCGCAGTGGCTCACGCCTGTAATCCCAGCACTTTGGGAGGCTGAGGCGGGCGGATCACAAGGTCAGGAGATCAAGACCATCCTGGCTAACATGGTGAAACCTTGTCTCTATTAAAAAAAATACAAAAAATTAGCTGGGTATGGTGGCAGGCAGGAGAATGGTGTAAACCCGGGAGGCGGAGCTTGCAGTGAGCCAAGATTGTGCCACTGCACTCCAGCCTGGGCGACAGAGCAAGACTGCCTGAAAAAAAAAAAAAAAAAATCAAAAATTTTTAAGTTAGTGGTTCCCAGACTCCAGTTGACATTGGAATCACTTGGCAATGTTAACGATGTGCAAGCCCTTTCTTATTCAGTAGATCTGGAGTATGACCTATTGATTTGTATTTTATAAACACTCTAGGTAAGTTTAAATAACTTGATGAATATTCCTAACTCCCAGCCCCTGACTGACATCCAGCTGCTACTCAACATACCTCTTGGCTGTCTCATAGACATTTCAAAAGTATCATGCCCAAAAGCTTCTGATTTCCCCCGTAAACAACACTGCCACAGAACGTTTTTCCTCACTCTGTCATGTTAGTTAATGGCACTGTCTTGTATCTAGTTGCTTATCCTCCACCCCTTGCTTTTGTGCAAATCTTACCACTTTCTGCTCTGAGTAAAAGACATAAATCTGTGTCATTCTTTGAAATATTCTCTAAAGATTTTCTTCGGCACTTAGAAAAAAATCCAGAATCTTTATCAAGCCCTCACCAGAGCTTATTCTGCCTTTGTTTACAGTTTGTGCAGTTTTCCCACTGTAGTGTAGTCACACTGGCCTTCTTTCTGTTACTTTAGCCCACTGAGCCTTTTCCTCCTGTGAGACCTCTGCACGTGTTGTGCCTTCTGAAAGGACACTTTTCCCTCTTGCTCTTTGCAAAGCTGGCTGCTACTTAATCTTTAGGGCTGGACTTCCGTATTATCCCCTCACAGAGGCCAAGCCTGATAGCCATAAAGAGGTTCCCTCTCTTTTTTTCATCATTCTGTCCCATAACTTTCTTCCATAGCACTTACCACAAACATGTATTTTTTTGTTTGCTTACTTGTGTGCCCGCTCTAACACCTTCCACTCTCATACCTTGTAAGTTCCATGAGGGCAGGGGCCAGGTCTGATTTACTCATCAGTGTTTATCAAGTGTCTGCATGACTGCTTGGCTCATATTAGGATCTGAAGAAGTACTTGTTGAATGAATTTTTTTTATACATGTGAAGCTTTTTTAGACTTGTTAACTGACGTAGAATAGTTGGAGGTGGAGGGAGGACTGTGGTAGGCTGTGTTATATGGTGGAGCTGCTTACTTAGGGGTTAGGTTCAGTGTCAGTCTCTAAGACAAAAATCAAATATAAAATTCCTGAAAAATCAAATACAAAATGACCCTTGAAAAACAAATCATTGAAAGTGCAACACATACGGCTTCTTGTGCATACAGCTGTGCAGTTATATATACATACATGATATATACAGTCATATATACCACATAAATCTGTGAAGAGATTATATTCAGACTAAATCATTAACAAAATTTATGAAGGTTTCAACATTTCTTTCCTGGTTGTCTTCATTGTTTTCTGTAACTGATCTTTATCATCTTTAGAATGATAGATCTTTTATTAGTGAGGATTACTCTAATGCTCTCAGGTCATTTTCTTCCCCCCAATTTAAAAGTATTTAAAGATCATTTTAAACAAGATTTAGTTAAGATGACTAAAACAGGGATTTTCATATTTTAAAATTTATATTTCTCTAAAAGTTTAGATCAAGCTAGAAAAGTTACTGTGCTATAAATTAGCAATTGTACATATGATTTTTAAGTATTATTTTCTGCATCCTTTAGGGAAAGGTTAATGACTAGTAGATGGCCTGTTTAAATCTACAGCCTGTGCCTTTTACCAGTATTTTCAATATTTAGGATCAAGGTGAATCTAATAATTTCCGTAACTGGTCATGGCACAGATATAACTCTTATCTATTATATTACCTATAATAAATTAAGGGTACACTGTCCAAAGATGGTTTACACAGAAAACCATCTACCATATGTTCTCACTTATAAGTGGGAGTTAAACATTTGGGTACCTACAGATACACAGAAGGGAACAATAAATACTGGGGATTCCTAAAGCGGGTAGTGGGCAAGGGTTGAAAAACTATCCATTGGCTACTGTGTTCACTACTTGGGTGACAGCATCATTAGAAGCCAAACCTCAGCATCACTTAATATGCCTGTGTGACAAACTTGTACATGTACCTTGCTGAATCTAAAAGAAAAAAGACAAATGCGGTCTCCAGGAAAGCAGCCATATTTGTCAATTTGTAGAAAAGTGTATTAATTTACAAAAAAAAGCAGTCGATTTATAAAATGTTCTGTCTTTTGTTACATAAAGGTGGAGTGTTTTCTCCTGCTTGAAAATTACTACAAATCATAAAATCATTTGGTAATTAGAAAGCTAGGAAAGTTTCTATTTTTTTTCCAGCCTTTGAATACACAGATTCAATCAGGTAATTTGCTTTCTCTAGCTGACTTTACTGAGAGTTAAAGTTTTCAACATTTTATTAAAGAATTTTCAAACATATAGGAAAGTTGAGAAAATTGTACCCACCACCTGGATTCTGTGTTTTTAAATATTATGTCTCCGTCTGTTTTATTCCTCTATCTGTCCACCCTTTTTTAGGGAGATGCATGTAAAGTAAGTTACACTTCTATACAAATCACCCCTAAACTCTTCAGCAGGTGCATCATCAGGTAGGGTTCTAAAGGCACGATCTTCAGCGAACCATTTAGTGAGTTTTGATAAATATACACATTTGCGTAGTGTAGACTTGGCATGTTGTAGAATATCAGCATCACTCCAGATAGTTTCTGCTTGACCTTCTGAGTCAGTCCTCTCATCCTTGTTCTGACTTTTTCCATTATAAATTAGTTTATCCTGTTCTAGAGTTTCATATAAATGGAATCATGTAGCACATGCTTTGTGTAAGCCACCTTCACTCAGCATAACGTGGTTGAGATTAATTCATGGTGTTGAATCAGTAGTGTTGTTCCTTTTTATTGCTGAGTAATATTCCTTTGTATGGCTATGCTACAGTTTGCTCACCTTTATCCGTTCCCATGTAGATGAGCAGCTAGGCTTTTGCCAGTTTTTGGCTACTATATGTAAAGATGTCAACACGAGGATAGGTTTTATCAGAACTCAAAGACATTGGAAAACTTTACTGAATCGCAAAACCCTTTTCTCTTTTCAAATAAGACCATGTTTTAATTTAAAAATCTTTTTGTTCTGATTTATTTGTCTAAATCAGAAATTATAGATAAGTAAAAAGAAAATACAACCATTGGTAATTCCATCACCCCTGTCTGGGGAACATTTTAGTAACCAAAATATATTTGGAGTTTTAAATACTTCTTTGCTTACAAAAATGGGCTCATAGAATTCATACTGTTTTCGAGTCTCCAGTTTTCACTTTAAATTATGAGTTTCCATGGGTGGGAGGAAGTGGCTTTTTAATAGCTCTGTAGTAGATCATATGTGTTACAGTTTAATCATTTCCCTCTTACTGGTTATGTAAGTCATTTCCAGGTTTTAGCTATTTAGAAAACAGTAGGGTGAATATTCTTGTAGTTAAATATTTGTACTAGTGTTTTGTATAAATTCCTAAAAATAGACTTGTTGAATTATATTCTTTGATAAATACTCATTTTACAAGTATTGAGTGAATCTTTATATCGAGAGAGAATATAAATATGAGAATGAGAAATGGGTAGATAATGCAGGGTTCCTGGAATACAAAATAGTATTGTGGTCCAGAAAGCACATGTGGTAAAGGATTATCCTCAGAGGAGGAAGGAAGGAGGCAAGGATGAATGCTCATGGAGGAAGCGTTAAACAGGTCATGGGAAAAGTTGAGGTTCATTTTTTATGATTTATGTAATCTCATTAAAGGACAAAGTGAATGTGTTCTGTTGAGAGTGGAAGAAGAAGAGGTGAGGTGGATATTTAAGATTTGAGGAAGATCCCCCAAATGTGGACATGCTATTCTTACTTTTGGTGAGTGGAAAAGTGAACTATCAAGGGATGGTAGGATAGTTGAACAATTTTGAAGGTATCTTTGAGATTGGAGAACATGAATTCAGAGTGTTGAAAAGGAATGTTCAGGAGAGAAATTTGGGGTAAAATTTACTTGCAAGTTACCAGCATGTAGATCTTCTGGGAAAAAAGTTTATCTCATTAAAAAGAAAATGGTCTTGGACAGAATTCCAAGGCCTAAACAGCATTTAGAAATTAGCAAAGGAAGACAGAGTTGTAAAATGAAGACAAAAAAAGAGCCAGGGAAAGAGAGTACAGGCATACCTTGGAGACATTGCAAGTTTGGTTCCAGATCACTGCGATAAAGTGAATATTGCAATAAAATGAGTCACAAATTTTGTGGTTTCCCAGTGCATATAAAAGTTATATTTACACCATGCTGTAGTCTGTTAAGTGTGCGGTACCATTGTGTCTAAAAATACAATGTATATACCTTAATGAAAATATACATTATTGCTTAAAAATATGCCAAGGATTACCTGAACCTTTGGCGAGTTGTCATTTTTTTGCCTGTGGAGGGTCTTGCCTAAGTGTTGCTGAGTGATCAGAGGGTGACTGTTGAAGGCTGGTTTAAGAAATTGCTGTGGCAGCAGTTCTAAGAATTGCCATAGCAATTTCTTAAAAGAAGACAACAATGAAGTTTGCAACATGAATTGACTCTTCTTTTCATGAAAGATTTATCTGTACATGTAATGCTGCTTGATAGCATTTTACCAACAGTAGAACTTCTTTCAAAATTGGAATCCGCTGTCTCAAATCCTATTACTGCTTTGTCAGCTAAGTTGATGTAATATTCTAGATCTTTTGTTGTCATTTCAACAGTGTTCACAGCATCTTCACCAGGAACAAATTGGATCTCAGGAAATCACTTTCTCTGCTCACCCGTAAGAAGCAACTCCTCATCTATTCAAGTTGTATCATGAGATTACAGCAATCCAGTCACATCTTCAGGCTCTGCTTCCAATTCTAGTTCTCTATTTTCCCCACATCTGTGGGACTTCCTCCACTGAAGCCTTAAACCCCTCAAAGTCATTCACGACGGTTGGAATAAACTTCTTCCAAACACCCTGTCAGTGTTAATATTTTGACCTCCCATGAATCCTGAATGTTCTTAATGGCATCTAGAAGAGTGAGACCTTTCCAGAAGGTTCTCAGTTTACTTCAGATCCGTCAGAGGAATCACTGTCTGACAGCCTTATGAAATGTATTTCTTAAATACTAAGACTTGATAGTCAAAATTATGGGGCTGGAGATGTTGTGTTAGCAGGCATGAAAACAACATTAATTTTCTTCTATGTCTCTGTCAGAGCTCTTGGATAACTAGGTACCTTGTCAAGGAGCAGTATTATTTTGAAAGGAATCTTTTTTTCAGACCAGTAGGTCTCAAAGGTGGGGTTAAAATATTCAGTAAACCATGCTGTAGGCAGATCTGATATCTTCTGGGCTTTATTGTTCCATTTGTAGAATACAGGCAGAGTAAATTTGTGATAATTCCTAAGGGCTGTTGGATTTTTGGAATGGCCAGTGAACATTGACTTTAACTTACAATCACCAGTTGCATTAGACCCTAACAAAAGAGTCAGCTTGTCTTTTGAAGCTTTAAAGCCGGATATTGACTTACCTTCTCTGGCTATGAAAGTCCTAGATGGCATATTCTTCCAGAAGGTTGTTTTATCTACACCAAAAATCTGTTGTTTGGTGTAGCCACCATCAGTGATCTTATCTAGATCTTCTGGATCACTTGCTGCAGCTTCTACATCAGCACTTGCTGCCTCATGTAAACTTTTATGTTATGGCAACAGCTTTCTTTAACCTCATGAACCAACTTCTGCTAGTCAAACTTTTCTTTTTCAGCTTCCTCACCACTTAGTCTTCATAGAATTGAAGAGAATAATATTGGGGCCTTGCTGTGGATTAGGCTTTTGGCTAAAGGGAAAGTTGTGGCTGGTTTGATCTTCTATTTAGACCACTCAAACTTTCTCCATATCAGCTATAAGGCTGCTTTGCTTTGTTATTTATTTGTGTGTTCACTGGAGTAGCACTTGTAACATTCTTCAAGAACTTTTCCTTTGCATTCAGAATTTTACTTTTGGTGCATGAGGCTTAGCTTTCTACCTGTCTTGGCTTTTGATGTGCCTTTCTCACTAAATTTAATCATTTCCAGCTTTTTATTTAAAGTGAGAGACATGTGACTTTTCCTTTCACTTGAACACAGGTCTATGGGCAAGGTTGATGGTGCTCCCGTCAACAGATCTCTGATTTTACTATTTCATTTTAGATTTTATACTATTTTAAATCTAAAATAGTAAAATCAGATTACTGATTACAGATCACTATAACAGATATAATAATGAAACAGTATGAAATACTGAGAGAGTCACCAAAATGTGACACAGAGACAAAGTGAGCACATGCTGTTGGAAAAATGGTGCTGATAGAGATGTGCTCCACAGAGGTGTCACCGCTTTTCAATTTGTACAAAATGCCGTGTCTTTGAAGCACCGTAAAGCTAAGCGCAACAACATACGATCTGCCTGCATTTTGCAGAGGAGGATGGTTAAAAACGCCAAATTGCCTTCTAGGAAGGTAGTGCTAATTTAAATCTCTGTCAACAGTATTGAGAGTACTTGTTTTCCCACTCTCAAACAACACTTTTCCAAAACAGGGTGTTATTGTTGTCAATTTCTTTTTGAATGGAGTGCTCGTGGTGGTTTTCTTTTCTTTTTTTTAAACAAAGTCTTGTTCATCACCCAGGCTGGAGTACAGTGGTGTGATCATAACTCCCTTCAGCTTCAAATTCATAGGCTCAATGGATCCTCCTGTCTCAGCTTTCTGAGTAGCTGGGACTACAGGCATGTGCCACCACACCTAGCTACTTTCAAAAATTTTTTGTTGAGGTGGGGGTCTTGGTGTGTTGCCCAGGCTGGTCTCAAACTCCTGGCCTCAGATGTCACTGGGATTAGCCTCCAGAGTCACTGGGATTACAGGCATGAGCCACTGCACCCAACTCAATGGACGATTTGATAAAACATTTAGTAATAAGTATCAGTAATATTTTGTCCTTGACAGTAGACAGAAATTTTCTTAAAATATTTTTAAAATTTCAACTTTTTTAGTCCAAATTAAGGATGTTTACTGCACTAACATATATTGGGTAAGAAATTTGATCTGATTTTTCCTATTCTTTGTAATTAATTTTCACAGCAAGCAACTGACAAGCAGAAATGTTTCATTGAAAGAGACTGAGTGCCTTCTTCTGTTACTTAATCTGAGTTAAATCAAATGATTTTCTTGTGTCTCTGAGGAAAGCTGGTGGGGATAAGAATTTTTTGGCAGGTGAGTTGAGACACCTGAGAGTAATAATGCTAGAACAGCACAGACTAATAATATGGAGAAGAGAAGATTACAAGAAACATTCTATAGAGTTGACTTCTGTTGACTTCTTCAGCATATAGATGAACTTTACTAAATACTATAGATGAAATAAGTAGCTACTGATTCTGGTTCTTCTGGTTTCTCTGCTTGTCCTCCCCAACTAGGAGATGCTTTATTTGGTAGAATTGTAAAACAGTTCAGAGTTCTTTTGTCCCTGGAACCTGAGCAGTTGCATCTTTTATAACTTGCACTGTCAGTGTTAGTTGCTTTGTGTTTCAATAAAGGAAAGAAAACCTAGGGAAAAGGAAGCCATTTCCTTTGAGGTTTTAAGGGGGAAAAAAAGTTGCATTCTGTAGAGCTTTGAACAAGCCAAACAGAACCCTGAGTGCCAACTGCCCTGAGAACAGGCAGGAAGATTAGTCACAACTTTGAGAAGCTTGAATCACGTATCTGGCTGTTTTCCTTTTCCTACCCTTCCTCACTCCTTGTTTGAGTATTGTCTAGACATACACTCAACAGATCTAATTATCGCAGTTGTCATCTTTAAAACTTTACATTTTGTTATAATTTTAGATTTACAGACAAGTTGCAAAGATAGTAGAGAGAGTTCCTGTATACCCTTCACCCAGTGTCCTCTAATATTAAAATGTTACATAACCATGGTTTCAAAAAATAAGAAATTAACATTAGTGCAATACTATTAATGGACTATAGACTTTATTTGGATTTCATCAGTTCTACTTTTTCTGTTTCAAGATCCTTCAATCCAGGACACTGTGTTGCATTTAGTATGATCTTTAATATGGTTTTCTTCTTTTCCCCTAACAAGCTGTAATTCTGTTCTTTGAGGATGTGTACAATGTATAACAATTTGTCAAATGTATCTTATGAGAAAAATTAGCAAAAGGTTTTACATCTATGATAGATGCATTTTAGAGGGACAAAAGAGGGGGAGAATATTCTGAGTATTTTTGAATAACCTAATATAGGGTAACCATTAACCTATATTTGGCTATTTTTTTTATTTATTTATTTTTTATTTATTTATTTATTTTTTGAGACGGAGTCTTGCTCTGTTGCCCAGGCTGGAGTGCAGTGGCCGGATCTCAGCTCACTGCAAGCTCCGCCTCCTGGGTTTACGCCATTCTCCTGCCTCAGCCTCCCGAAGAGCTGGGACTACAGGCGCCCGCCACCTTGCCCGGCTAGTTTTTCGTATTTTTTTAGTAGAGACGGGGTTTCACCGTGTTAGCCAGGATGGTCTCGATCTCCTGACCTCGTGATCCGCCCGTCTCGGCCTCCCAAAGTGCTGGGATTACAGGCTTGAGCCACCGCGCCCGGCCTATTAGGCTATTTTAAAACTGAGGTATTTTACATATGCCACATTTCATAAAATTAAATAATTCTAAGATGAAAAAGACTAGACCTCATTTATGACAGTATGGACACCTGTCTCTTGGCTCCCTGTATAATGCTGGTTTTCCTAATTTATAAATTGAGGCTATGAGACAAGTACACAGCCATATTATAAGGTAGAATATGACTAATCCCTTATGTGTCATAAAGTGCTCAGGAATTGGAAGGAGGATGTAATTATTTCCTAGAATGCTTTATGCAGAGGTTATTCATACATTCAGAACCTTTACTATGTGCTAGGCACTGTG
This sequence comes from Piliocolobus tephrosceles, assembly GCF_002776525.5. Classification (NCBI taxonomy): domain Eukaryota; kingdom Metazoa; phylum Chordata; class Mammalia; order Primates; family Cercopithecidae; genus Piliocolobus; species Piliocolobus tephrosceles. Next base: position 35,623,273 of record NC_045439.1, on the reverse strand, counting down.
GTAGGCCTTATGGTGGGACCTTTATGAGGTTATTTGTGCTGGAATAGCGTTTCCATAATCTTCCCACTGGGCAAATGAATCTTTGTTCTGGGGAAAAGATTGTTAAAAGAATGTATGTTCTTGGATGTAGTGTTTTGCTCTGCTTAAGTATTCTAATTTATTTAACACATTAAGGGTTTCTCAGCGAGTTATTTTTTAACTTCTGATAATATTATTTGTAACATTCCTGGTATGTATCTGGAATGGTTAAAAGAAGTGATGTAAAAACAAACAATTCAGGAAACCTAAATAAACCAATTTCATTTTCACTCAGCAGTATTTATGCCACAAAGATATATTACACATAATTTCCACAAGCCTCACAGACCCTCATGACCCTCATGACAAAACTGAAATGAACTTGGATAGGGAATAAAGAGGAATTTTGGGTTGTTTTTGGCATTTTAGTAATGAAATCCTCAAATCATATATATTTGATTTGTATATCAAGCAATCCTCCCATCTGAGCCTCCTGAACAGCTAGGACTACAGATGTGAACCAACATGGCTGGCTAATTTTTGAATTTTTGTAGAGATAAGATCTCCCTATGTTGCCCAGGCTGGTAAATATATTTTTAAAGTGAGAATGAAGATAGCTAATCTTAACAAAAATATGCTTTGTTATCAAAAATCTTACTTTACTCCCTTAATGTCATAGGAATATTAAAGAATACCAGGATGTGTTATTGAAAAATACACTTAAAATACTTTAGATACACTTGAAAGTGATCTTTTTTCAATTTCTGAATATGAAGATTTTCAAATGTACAAGAAAATTGAAAGAATGCTTCACCTAGATTCCAGTATTTTGAACTTTTTTGAAAAATCACATTTGTTTCAACTATATAAAGATGCATGATATTTTTCTATACATACTCTGTCTCTCACACACATATCTGACTCAATTGACAGTATGTTGCAAACATTATGACACATCACCCTCTAAATGCTTCAGGCAATATTTTAAATTTGTCTGTTGGTACATTTGGAGGAGGAGTTGTTTTTCAAAATATATGTTGGGATAGGTGATTCTGAAGGCCATTCCAAGTTAACAGTCACTGTACTGGGAGGTCTGTTATTTGTGAATGCCTGAAAACATGTTATTATTTCCTACTTAGGTTCTAGTTTAACTCGTCTCCCTTTTTCAGCAGTGAAGAAATTGCTGAGTAACTGATTCTGGCAATAATTTATACTTTTATGGTATTGATAATAGTATAACTTATATAGTGCTTTTTACCCAGTATAGTATATTTCTGGAGCATTTCACCCTTAAGTTAAAAATCCTTTGTTAAGTTTTTGTCATGAAAATAATATGAGTTGTAGAAATTATTCCAGACAGTAGTTAAGTATATATACTCCAACATAAAAGTCTGCTGTTCTCTATCATCCACCCTACCAGTTCACACGCCTCAGAGATAATGGTTGTTACCTCTTGGTAGTGTATATATACAAACATATACTCATATATGTATGTACTCGAAATAGCCAGTGGGGTTATATTGTGTTGCAGGTTCCACTGAAGTACATGTAACTCTTCTTCATTTTTTGAACCATTTGTAGAGTAACTCATTGTATAAATTATTAGTTCCCTGGTGGGGGACATTTTGGTCGTTACCTTTTTTTTTTTTTTTTTGCTAGTGCGAACAATGCTGGGCAACACATTAGTCAACACTTACGTATATAAGACTTGTGGGATTTGTAGCATTAGTTTATAAAAATTACTGGGTCAAATGGTATGCACATTTAAAATCAAACTAGATGTTGCCAAATAATACCTCAAACAAATCTACCAATTTATATTCTCTCCAATGTGTGAAAGGATCTGTTTCCTTTTGTTTGTACCAACATTGGTTATTATGAATCTTTCTCAATGTGGTAGTATAAAATGGCATCTTGTTTTAATCTATGTTTCCTTAATCATGAATTCTTTGAGTATCTTTTCATGTGCTTAGTAGACACACACACGTCTTTTTTCTTTTAACTGCCGTTTGTATGTTTTGTCCTTTTTTGAAACGTTGTTTTTCTAAGTGATTTGTGAGCGTTATTTGTATATATAAAAATTAGTTATTGTGGTTTATTAAAGATTTCCCCTATTTTTATTATATAACCTTAAAATATATAGTATTCACATTTACCAATTTTCTCCATGCTATAAAAGTCTCCCATATTAATGGTTTGTAAAAAAAATTCATGTTTTCATTTAATACCGATTAAAGGCTTGTAAGAAAAAAAATTCATGTTTTTGTCTAACACTTATTAAAGATTTTTTAAAAAATTCATGTTTTCTTCCAATACTTTTAAAGTATGGCAATAAATTTGCATGATTAAAAACCAACAAAACTCCAAAAGAAGATGAAAGGTTCTCTACCTGCACATGATCCTGCTGTTGTCTACTCGTGTACCACCTCCCACAAGAAACCACTATGAACAGTTTCTTGTGAATCCCACTGTAGCATAAAGATGAAAATTCAAATATATCTGTCTGCCTGTCCCCTACCATACTAGTGTATATACTGGTTCCCCCACCCCCAACTTAATATATCTTAAACATCTGTCCATCGGTAGCTAAGGGCTTCTTGAGTTATTTATTTATTTATTTTGAGAAGGAGTCTTGCTCTGTCCCCCAGGCTGTAGTACAGTGACACCATCTCGGCTCACTGCAAACTCCGCCTCCTGGGTTCACTCCGTTCTATTGCCTCAGCCTCCCGAGTAGCTGGGAATACAGGTGCCTGCCACCACGCCCGGCTAATTTTTTGTATTTTTTAGTAGAGACGGGGTTTCACCATGTTAGCTAGGATGGTCTCGATCTGACCTTTTGATCCACCCACCTTGGCCTCCCAGAGTTCTGGGATTACAGGCGTGAGCCACCGCGCCTGGCCTTCTTGAGTTATTTTAATAGTGAATAGTATTCCATTGCTTGGATGTATTATTTAACCTGTTGCCTGCTGACAGATTTTTTTTTAACCGCCTTTGCTAACACAAAACATGCTGTAGTAAATAATTTGCACAGTCATTTCACATGTGTCCACGTATGTTATTAAGATAAATTCCTATACATACGATTGCTTTGTCAAAGGGTTAATACTTCTGCAGTTTTGAAAGATACTGCTTAGCCTGGGCACTGTAGCTCACCCCTGTAATCCCAGCACTTTGGGAGGCTGAGGCAGGCAGATTGCTTGAGTCCAGGAGTTCGAGACTAGCCTAGTCAGTATGGGGAAACCCTGTCTCTACAAAAAAATTACCTGGTCACGTTGGTATATGCCTGTAGTCCCAGCTACTTGGGAGGCTGAGGTGGGAGGATTGACTGAGCCTGGGAGGTCAAGACTATAGTGAGCCGAGATTAGCCTGGGTGACACAAAGTGAGACTGTCTCAAAAGAAAAAAATCAAACAAAACAAAACAAAAACCCTACCAAATTGCCCTCCAGATATTTTAAAATAAACCTTGTTTTAGAATGCATAGAAAAGTCTCAAAGATAGTGAGTGCAGAGAGATCCCATATACACTGCATCTGATTTCTCCTCTTGTTAACATCTTAGATTACTGTGGTGCATTTGTCACAACCAGTGAGCCAATACTGATACATCATTATTAACTTAAAGTTCATACTTTATTCAGATTTCTTTAGTTTTCACTTAATGTCCTTTTTCTGTTAGGTTCCATCCAAAACTTTTGATTTTAATTTATTAATTTTGAACTAGTCACCTTATATAACTAGCTTATTCCATTTTATTTTATTTTATTTATTTTATTTTATTTGATTATGTTTGACACTGGATCTAATTCTCTCACCCAGGCTGGAGTGCATGGTGTGATCATGGTTCACCACAGCCTCCACTTCTCTGGCCTCAGGTGACCCTCCCACCTCAGCCTCCTGAGTAGCTGGGCTGTAAGCACACACCCCACCACGCCTGGGTAATTTTTGTATTTTTTGTAAAGACAGGGTTTTGCTATGTTGCCCAGGCTGGTCTTGAGCTCCTGGGCTCAAGCAGTCCACCCATGTCAGCCTCCCAAACTGCTCGTTGGGATTACAGGCATGAGCCACTGCTCCTGGCCTGAACTAGTTTATTCTTACATTGTTGTGTTGATTTTAAAGACATTTTCAGATATGCAATTATATTTGTAAATAACAGTTTTCACTTCTTTTTTTTTTTTGTTTTTTGAGACGGAGTCTCGCTCTGTCGCCCAGGCTGGAGCACAGTGGCCGGATCTCAGCTCACTGCAACCTCCGCCTCCTGGATTCAGGTGATTCTCCTGCCTCAGACTCCCCAGTAGCTGGGACTACAGGCGTGCGCCACAACGTCTATCTAATTTTTGTATTTTCAGTAGAGACGAGGTTTTGCCATGTTGGCCAGACTGGTCTTGGACTCCTGACCTCAAGTGATGTGCCTGCTTTAGCCTCCCAAAGTGCTGGGATTACAAGCATGAGCCACGAAGCCTGGCCTGCTTTTTTATCTTATGTAATTGTTTTGCGTAGTACTTTTAACATGTTTATGTCTGTGTTAAATAATGTTGAAGATAAAGACAGCCTTGTCTAGTTCCTTACTTTAATGGTAATTCTAGTGTTTTACTGTCAAGCATACTGTTTTTGTTTGAAAAATAGATTCTTTTTTCCCCCCATTTTACAGAAATATTTCTCTATTCATTTTCTAGTGACTTCTGGTCGTTCACTATCAGACTAATATTTGCCTCTGTATTCTGAGGGCTCACAAATCTCACCTACCTCATCTTTTTTTTGTTTGTTTGTTTAATGTAGCTCATCTTTGGTTGCCCTGAACTGTATCTACTCAGGTCTTTTTATTTGCTTGTCTTAATTTTGTCACTACACTGCTTAAACATTATTAAAAATATCAAATATTTATTGTGGTGTTATATACCCATGCACCATATGCTTTCATACGTTCTCATTTAATCCTCATCATAGCCTTGTGAGATGAAGATACTGTAAATCTCCCTTTACAGATGACAGAGGCTCTTAGGGGTTAAATCACTGGCTCATGTTTACATAGATTGCCCCTGCCATTTTTTCCTTTTGACCTCAGGATCACCGCCTTAGCCACCTTCCATCACCCTCCACCATCATACAAGATGCTTCTTTCGGATTAGTCTGCATTTGAAAGCCTACCTGTGATTGATTTGACGTGAACTGAACATCTCCTGATCTTTTTCAGTGTGTTCCGGATTCAGAACTCTCAGAACTGTCCTTCCCATCTCCATCTAGTTATGTCCTTAATCTTGGCTCTCCTTCTTGATCAACATATTATGTGAATACAGTGGAAGTCCATTTAGTATAGTGTTCTCCCAGGGATTTAGTTATGGTTCTTGTATATACTTAAAGTGAGATAATTTGTCTCACTGATCATTTGGGGCCAGGGTTAGTCTTGTTCTGTGGCACACATTATAAATGAATTTCATTAAACTTTTATGTGCTTTCACTTACTGGTCTAATGTGGGGTTCTTTCCTTGCTGTGCTTGTATCAGATACTCTTGCCATTGCTCCTGCCGTCACACCTCCTCCTTCACTCTTGCTACAGAGATGCAGCATTTACAGTCTCTGTATATCCTGTCCATTCCAGTTCATTATGAACAAAATTTGTACTGTAGTCCTCATGAATATGTAAATAGCAGCCAGAGAAGCAATTGTTGCCACTTAGCTGCATGTTTCAAGGAATGTAAAACCTCTTTTGGGAGATTTTAACCTAACCTTGAAACAACAGTGCTGTGGGCCTGTAGTGGGTAGAAACCAAGGGGGTTTTAAACCTCCCATAATGCACACGACAGCTCCCCACACCAAAGGATCGTCTGGCTTAAAGTATCAACCGTGCCCACAGCAAGGAACATTGCCCCAGAGTTTACTTTCTCAGTGGGTGTGGTGTTACCCTCAAGGGGGCAGAAATTAGCTCTTGAGGGATGCATGTGTGAGAAAAATATCTTACTCTTTTGCTTACTCTTTTGTATAAAGTACAGATGTACATGCAGCACATACAACTATGCAGTGTATCTGGTATTAAAATTTCACAGGGAGCATGGTTAGGAAAAGAATGTCTGAAAAGGCTACTTAGGAGGACAATAATGAAGAAAATGGGTGAGAAACAGTGCATTGGAGGGAGACAGTATAGTTTAGTGCTTAAAAACGCAGGCTGTGGAGTCAGACTGGGTATCACTTTACTTTCTGCTGCTTACCAGCTGTGGGCATATGACTTCGTAGCCTCAGTTTTCTCATCTTTAAAATGAAGATCGTAACAGTACTTTCTTCAAAGGATTGTGGCAACATAATCCAATGTATGTAGTACTTGGTAAAACACTAAATTTGTCATTCTCAGAAGTTCAAAGAGAGAAAGGATCATGTTTATTTCTGTATTATCATTCCTTAGTAGAATATCTGAGACTTAATAGGTGTTCAGTAAATTGTTGCATGAATGGATCAAGCTCCTGTTCTTTAAGTGTGTCTTAGTTGCCTTTGTGGTGGTGGTAGGATATGCTCTTCTACATTTTTAAATTTTTTTCTGTTAGGCATCTTTCACATTTACTTCACCTTAAATATAGTATGTTAAACGTGCATAATTGTAGTACTTTTGTTTAAAGGTAGGAATGGATTATACAGCATGCAACACCATCATTCTGTTTCAAGCAAATTGAACTCAGGGCCAGTGTGATGGAAATGATATATGGGTTCTGGTAATGCTCTTATGAGAGCTAATACACTTTTTAAAGTTCATATATCTTACTGATTTTCGTTCTCTTTTTTTTTGTGGAGCGGGGGACGGTGTCTCACTCTGTCGCCCAGGCTGGAGTGCAGTGGTGTGATCTTGGCTCGCTGCAACCTCTGCTTCCCAGGTTCAAGCGATTCTCCTGCCTCAGCCTCCCGAGTAGTTGAGATTACAGGCGTGCACCACCAAGTCTCGCTAATTTTTGTATTTTTAGTAGAGACGGTTTCACCATGTTGGCCAGGCTGGTCTCGAACCCATGACCTCAAGTGATCCTCCCACCTTGGCCACCCAAAGTGCTAGCATTACAGGCATGAGCCACTGCACCCGGCCTGATTTTCATTCTTGTGTTAGGAATTCGGCTTGCGGTTTCTTCTACTAAATGTTAGTAAAACAGAAAGGAATATAAGCAAAATAGTTTTTGATCTAATTTTTTTGTATTAATATTTCATTTTAAAATATTTATTTTTACTTAATTCTCATAGTTTGACTCTTCCTTTGGCCTAATACTTTTGTTATTGAATTATTTTGATTCTTAAAAGCCTTGTGTTGTTGCTTATTTCGTGCTTGCTTATTATACTACGTCTATAAGCGTATAGTTATACTTTTATATAGGAACAAGGAGAATCTCATTGTTTTTAATGTATTTGCTCATAAGGTAATCCCATTAAATGTATCCTGAACTGGCATTTTGTGAGGTATTTAAAACAATAACCTAGCTGTTACTCTGCAGAATTGCAATGTCATGTTGACAGAATTTGTTAGTGAATGCTTTTACTTATTGTGAATCCTGAAAAACTGTTGCAATTAGAATGTATCAGAAACAAATGGGAGAAAGAGAGGTCAAGCTGTTTAAGCTGGACTTGCTATGAGACAGCTTTGGTCCTCATATTTACCATCTAGAAATTCAGTGTTTATCAATTTACTTAGGGATTTACTTAGACTGATAAATAAAAGAGTGGTTTATACAGTAAAATATTGTTACTAATTTACAAAAGGAGATATTAAGATAGTTCCTAGTATAGGGCACCTTTTCCTTTTTCCAGAATGGTTAGGTTTACTCAGAAAATCACATATAAATCAAAACATTGTTAGTGCCTCTCAAGTTATATTCTTATATAGCCATTCTTTCAGTTTTTATTTTGGGAATTTTGGGGTGAAGAATGGCATGCAGTCTCCAGATGATACCAACTGGATAATACTGGGAGACAAATCTGTACCAGACTATTTAATATGCATACATACCTCTACCTTTCTGCTTTATTTTTATAACTAGCTATAATTCTGAGACATTGCAGTTTTTTAAAAAATTATACTTTTGGCTTGCTGCTACTTGATGGTTTGAGAACAGGTACCTTAATCTCATCAGAAAACCATTTCAACACATAGGATAGGATGAGTTAGTTTTTTTTTTTTTTTTTTTTTTTGAGACGGAGTCTTGCTCTGCCGCCCAGGCTGGAGTGCAGTGGCCAGATCTCAGCTCACTGCAAGCTCCGCCTCCCGGGTTCACGCCATTCTCCCGTCTCAGCCTCCCGAGTAGCTGGGACTACAGGCGCCCACCTCGTCGCCCGGCTAGTTTTTTGTATTTTCTATTAGAGACGGGGTTTCACCGTATTAGCCAGGATGGTCTCGATCTCCTGACCTCGTGATCCGCCCGTCTCGGCCTCCCAAAGTGCTGGGATTACAGGCTTGAGCCACCGCGCCCGGCCGGATGAGTTAGTTTTGTAAAAGGTTTTTGTGAGTCACTATTTTTATCTGTAAAGTTTAGATTGTTGGGTATGTTGTATTCTGGGGCCTATCTCTTTGTTACCTTCATTTTTGAAAAATTGCAAAGTGTGCTGTCTTTAACAAATTCTTCTAGATAGGAATTGTTTGGATACCTTTTTGGGATTACATGAAAATTATTACTTCTTTTGTTCTCTGCAGTAATCTAAAGATGCTTTTGGAAACTAGGGGAAAGCTCTGCTGTACATTCAGTGTTTTTTTTTTCCCCACCTTACCGTCTTGCTCTTGTTTTGAAGTACTCTATCTCTAGTCTACCATATGACTATATGTATTTGATTATTAGGCTAGGTGCCCCCTGACCCAAAAGTATCCCTCAGGAATTCTATTATCTGACTCATTACAAAGTCTTTTGTATTACTTGCCACTTGCCCAGTTACTGTTTTTCATCCGGTTGTTTTTTTATGTGTTTGTAGCAACATGACTTGATTTTTAAACAGTTTTTTAAAATTAAGCATAGCTAATCGTAACTGTTACTAGGATTATGACTTAATAATTTGCAAGTGTTGGATGTCATAATAAATTGTTAAAGATTAAGTTAAAAAGTAGCTTATGGAGATAAGAATATGTACTTATGTGATGAGTCAAAGAAAGAACAGTTGTTCTAGTTAAGTACACATGGACATTTGGATACACAGAATTCCTAGGAACAGCATCATACATACATTCAGAAAGTGTTAGAACTCAAACTTATACTGAAATGATGATGTAGATGTGCTATGTAAACCTGGGTTAGATAACTCATAATGACTTCTGTGATGAAGAAACTTCTGTTGCTAAAAATATGTGAATAAATTGGACAAAATCATTTCATGAAATAGAGTAGAATAGATATACGTAACATTTTAATTATGAAGACATTGACTTTCATGACAATTTATAAATTCAAATTATATAAATGATTTTCTTTCTTTAAATAAAAGTATAGGAAAAATCCTGTAATGTACATAAGATTATTTTAGTCCATCAGTATACATCCTCACATTTATTTGTTGGGTTTTTTCTTTGTCCCTTATTTTTCATGTCTGTGCCCTTTCTTCTCATGCGTGTGTGTGTGCCTGAGCATATGTTGTGTGTGTGTATGTGTGTGTATGTTTGTGTGTTTTTAAGGGATAGGGTCTCCCTATGTTGCTTAGACTGGAGTGCAGTGGCTGTTCACAGGTATAGCCATAGGACACTGCAACCTTGAACTTTTGGGCTCCAGCAATCCTCCCACCTCAGCCTTCCAAAGAGCTGGGGCTACAGGCGAATGTCACTGTACCTGGCTTCATATGGATCAAGCTGCTCATCTCTAGCTCCTGGCATAGTGACTTCTGCCCCCAGTAATAGACTCAATACCTGTTGCCGATGACTTGCATGTATTATATTACTTTAGTCTCTTTTCAGCTGGGTGATGTGGCATAAATTTTGACTGTTACCTCCCTAAGCAGAGCATTCTATTGTAGCTAAAAATATAAATATTAATACAAATGTAGGTTATGGAGTGACATAAACAGATTTTTAAAAGATATATACAGATTTTTAAAAAAGATAGTATCTATTATTTTTAATTATTCTATTTATATTAAAGTATTTATGTAGCAGACATTTGCAGAAATATGGGTAGGCTCAAGTTCCAGTAGCTCCCTTGTAAACCAGTTGCCTTTAGGGAAAATGCACTGTGAATTTGTTACACAGGTTCCCAGCTGGCCCTCTAAAATTAGTTTGACCTTGTGTAGTTAGTTCAATAGAATTATTATGTTTTGGTTTGTTTTTTTTCCTATGGGAAAGTATACCTGAATCTCAACATTGAGAGTACTTTTCTCCTTTTCCTCTGCAGCTCCATCCTCTGAAAGGAGACTTCTAACTGGAATGCTTTACCTCAATCCCCAAAGGATACTGTGGCAAGAGGGCTAAATCCCTGGAGCCATGGCCGTTGATATCAGGGCCTTTTCTTTGTCCTTTAGGGGCAGCTTGTATATGGAAAACTGTAAGCCTTATTAAAAACATTCATATTCTTTCTGACTCCTCTTAATTAACATTTTCTAAATTTATAGGCAATATTTGAATACTAAGCCCTTCTTTCTCCCTGCTCTCCAACATTCTCTCCATCCACCAAAAATGAAAGGTGGGACAGCTATGGAACTGAATTGCAAACACTGCAGGAATTAACTTGCCCATTTTCTCTGGGAAAAAGCCAAAGGGGGATTTTCTGTCATTGTGAATAAGTGGAGGTGTTCCCAACTCCCTACTCCTTCAGGTGTACCAGTAGAAAAGCTAAAACTTGAGGACAATTGGCCATCTTAGAGCTTTACAAAAAAACGGTTAATTCTTTTTCCCCTTAGTACTTTGCCCACAATGTAAACAGCCATAGGATGGACTGATTTTTAGGCAGACAGTAGAAGCTAGCACTCCTATTGTTACAAATGTTTAGTTTTCATCTCCTGAAAGAGTGTTAAGAAAAGTTAGTCCAGACATATTGATGGATGGAACTTACAATTTAGGATAGGATTAGTGTGCATGTGTGTGCGTGTGTGTGTGCTTTCCCCATGTCTAGGGCATAAGGCATACTGCTTTCAAATTCTGCTAATTTTTGTCTTTATCTGCCAGATTTTTTTGATATTATTTAATTTTTAGTTCCTTTTCTAGAAGATATTATTAGCAGAACAGACAGAACTTTAAAGCCAAAAAAAAAAAAAGTTTAAGTTCAGTTTTTCTCAATAAATATGCTAGTGATTGTTTCTGCCATAGCTCACTAGGAGCACCGTTTTCTTACCGTGGTAGTTGGGAACATTCAGCGATCTCAAACCGCACAAAGAGTAACATGGATTTAAGAATAATCTAGGGCCAGGCACAGTGGCTCACACCTATAATCTCAGCACTTTGGGAGGCCAAGGCGGGCAGATCACTTGAGGTCGGGAGTTCCAGACCAGCCTGACCAACATGGAGAAACCCTGTCTCTACTAAACATACAAAATTAGCTGGGTGTGGTGGCGCATGCCTGTAATCCCCGCTACTCCGGAGGCTGAGGAAGGAGAATCGCTTGAACCTGGGAGGCGGAGGTTGAGGTGAGCCGAGATCGCACCATTGCACTCCAGCCTGGGCAACAAGAGCGAAACTCTGTCTCAAAAACAAAAGCAAAGAAACAAAAACAAAAAGAATAATCGAATAATCTAAATAAATTTAGTGTTTTAAATTTGGAAGCAAAACTTACTCAACTTTTTCTAATGGCTGGATGTGAAACTATAGTATAAGGCAGCAAAGTACAGCTTCCGGGGAGGGACAATTGTATTTATTTGTTATACATTTATAGCTAAACGTTTTGAGGAAAAACATCTAGTATAAGGAGATGTGAAGAAATGTCAACTTTTGGGTATCTTTGTGTTTTGAAAGGGTGCTCTAGATGGTTTTATTTTTACTTTCTATGATTTTTCTTACAATTAATCTACCTTTTTAGAGAGACCGTAAGACACAGGCTTCATGTTTGAATCTATTTTTAAATTTTTCTTTTATTGTGTTGACAGACTTTGTTGCTAGTCCCTAGTCAGTTATCTTTTATGTCAAATAGTGACATGTCTATTGAAGTTTTTATTATTTTTCTAGGGATTTTTATGGAACCAATTGCATTTTTTACAATAATCCTAAACCATTGTTTTCTAGTGTAAACTGACATTTTCTGACTGAGGGGGAAGACACCAAAAAACTTAAAGGTATAATCCAAAATTGTAAAACTACTTAAAAAAATAATTATAATTATTTTGCTTGGAGAGCAAGCTAGAGGAGCTGTTTTCAGAATTTTGTTACTTTTGTTACTAAATGCCACGTTGAATGTGCCTTGATTTCATACATTATGAAAGAGCAATTACTGGCCTATGTTTACTAGCAGCTAGTTTGCTTTACTGTTGGAAGAAACTGGTGGTGTTGGCAGTGATAGTTTTGTAGTTGGCATGTATGAAGGAGAAGAGCTTGATGACCTTTTGTTCGGGTTGTTGGTTAGAGAAGAAGAGAATTTTTCATTTAGAGTAGAGATCAGCAAGCTATGGCCCATGGAGGTTTTTGTATGCCCCATTAGCTAATAATTATTTTTACATTTTTAATGCTTGAAAAAAAATTCAAAAGAAGTAGTATTTTGTGATGTGTGAGAATTATATGAAATTTGGATTTGTGTCTATAAATAAGGTTTTATTGGAACATAGCATGTTCATTTGTTTATGTATCTATGGCTTCTTTTACGCTGTAACAGTAGAGTTGAGTAGTTACAACAGATCATCTACAAACCGAAGTATATGTTGTTTGGCCCTAAGAGAAAAGTTTGCTGACTCCTGACTGTGTAGCCAAACTGCTCTCTAATGTCTGGTTTTGTGCTTTAGCTTCCCTATCTTGAAAATGGGAAGAATAATAGAGCCATGAGGTGATTGCGAGGGCTAAGTGAGTTAGTATACTTAAAGCACTTAAAAATGTACCTTGCACATCATAATCCCTAAGTATTAGAAGTTAGCTGACATTAAGTGTTAGATTTAATTGATAATCACTTTGTAACATAGACTGGAAAAGATGCATTGAAATTCATTCTGATGGAGAACAACACGTATATTAAGGAAGCAGTCTTTGGCCACAGTATGCTTCCAGATCTTGAGCCAGTGGTGAAGGAGATAATGAAAGTTATTAATCCAAAACAAAGCCTTTACATTGCCGCACAAGGAAAGGTGTATGTATAAAAGATTGCATTTTTACCATGCAAAGTGGTAGCCATAGGGGAAAATTACTCACTTGCATTTTTAAATGAAATAATAAGGTTACCTAATGACTGTGAAAATTCTGGTATGACCATTTCTGTGATGGCAAGTGGCGTTTTCAAGAGTCCTATCAGAAATGTATTGGGCATCTTGAATAGCTTGAACCTGTCACTCCTGGATGAAATTGCACAATTTTTAGTGTTAAGGATAAGCTGTCAGAATTTAAGAACACTAAACTGTGGGATAAATGGCTTGGTTTCCTAGCTTGTTTCTCAACATTTTGTTTTCTTTCCTTACTGGAGAGAAAACAAAGTGAAATATTTATCCATCTAGCTTAAAAAAAATTGTGGTAAAAAACACATAATATAAAATTTATTATCTTAACCATTAAAAAAATATATTTTTTTCAGAGACAGGATCTCACTCTGTTGCCTAGACTAGATTTGAACTCCTGGGCTCAACTGATCCTCCCTGCTCAGCCTCCTGTGAATAGCTGGGATTACAGTCATAACCACTGGGTATAGACATTTTAACCATTTTTAAGTGTACTCTCCAGTAGTGTCAGTGTTAAGAATATTCACATTGAAATTACTCAAGTCTTTAGGAAGTTCCAAACTTTCCCAGATCTTCTTGCTTGCCTTGGACTTGAAAAAATAAAACATTAAAGTAGTCAAATTTATAGAAACACAAAGTAGATGGTAGTTGCCAGGGGATGGGGAAAGGAAGTTGTTGTTTAATAGAGGGTTTCAGTTTTGTAAAATGAAAACGTTCTGCAGATAGGTTGCATGACAATGTGAATCACAATTACAGGAAGGGTTTATGGTCTATTTTGATCTGCTGGTAATATTGTCAGCTGCTCTAGAATCAGGTGAGAGTCCAGTGAAGTAATCCAAGTAGAGTAGAGAATAAGTTTAAGTCACCAGACAGACCAGTGTGTGTCTATGCACTTTTACCCCCTTTGGGAAAGGTTAAACTGTTACAGCACAGCTGTCCTTTGTCACCCAGAAACCTCAAGAATAATTACTGACAGGGCTTATGCATTTAAATCAGACAGTGGAAAATAAATGGTAACTTTTGTAATTTGAATAGAAAATGCAAGTATTGTTCATCAGCTACTGGTTTCCAGTATGTAATGGTCACCTAAATTTTTATTTTGTTCTAAGTCTTTTCACTATTCAGTGCTCTTAAAAAAGAAATTCTGAGCTGGGCACAGTGTCTCACGTCTGTAATCCCAGCACTTTGCAAGGCTGAGGTTGGAGAATCACTTGAGGCCAAGAGTTTAAGACCAGTCTGGGCAACATAGTGAGACACTGTCCCTATTTTTAAAAGGAAGTTCTACACTTAATATGTACATCTTGCACATTTCGGTGTGTTTTTGACACCCAGTTGGCCGCTGCTGTTAGCAGTATAATAGTTGGGGGAGAGAGTTTATTTAGATCTGTTTTAAGCATCCATAATCTTGACTCTTTTTGTAGAGGCAGATCCTGTAGACCATTCAGTGTTAAGTACTCTGTTTTATCTTTTCCCATGTGGCAGAGCCATTAATATTTTCAATGAATCTGTCTAACACTGAGTAATAATGTCGGAGTTGTTGCCTTTCTATCCACTTAATTAATATGAATCATTTTTATCTTAATGTGGACTACAGTGAATTACAATGGAACTCTTATTTTTCAACATTTTACATTTGAAAATGGAATTGGCAATGTGGTATATAGCAAAATGGGCACTGAAATAGGCGTAAGAAACCTCGTATAATATTGATATCAAGATGGATGATCTTGGCTAAATCATTCAAATTCCTGTCTGGAAATGAGAGTATTGAACTAAATAATTTCCAGGAATTCTGTTTTTTATGACAAATATTTCAGATGGAAGCCAGGGTCACACAGTTTTTGTAAATTCTCTGAAATGTGTATGTGTTTATATGTATCAAAGCAGTTTGTGCTGTGTGTTTGAGAGTGGCCATTTTGCTCAGAAAAGATTATTCAGAGTACTTTTTCATAATGAATATTAGATTTGTAAAGCTATAAGTTAACTGGAATTGTATTTTTTATTATACTTTAAGTTCTAGGGTACGTGTACACAAGGTGCAGGTTTGTTACATATGTATACATGTGCCATGTTGGTGTGCTGTACCCATTAACTCGCCACTTAGGTATATCTCCTAATGCTATCCCTCCCCCCTTCCCCTACCTGATGACAGGCCCCAGTGTGTGATGTTCCCTGCCCTGTTGTCCAAGTGATCTCATTGTTCAGTTCCCACCTATGAGTGAGAACATGTGGTATTTGGTTTTCTGTCCTTGCGACAGTTTTCTCAGAATGATGATTTCCAGCTTCATCCATGTCCCAACAAATGACATGAACTCATCCTTTTTTATGGCTGCATAGTATTCCATGGTGTATATGTGCCACATTTTCTTTATCCAGTCTATCATTGATGGACATTTGGGTTGGTTCCAAGTATTTGCTATTATGAATAGTGCTGCAATAAACATATGTGTGCATGTGTCTTTATAGCACCATGACTTATAATCCTTTGGGTATATACCCAGTAATGGGATGGCTGGATCAAATGGTATTTCTAGTTCTAGGTCCTTGAGGAATCACCACACTGTCTTCCACAATGGTCAAACTAGGTTATAGTCCCACCAACAGTGTAAAAGTGTTCCTGTTTCTCCATATGCTCTCCAGCACCTGTTGTTTCCTGACTTTTTAATGCCAGCACCTGTTGTTTCCTGACTTTTTAATGATCACCATTCTAACTGGTGTGAGATGACATTTCATTGTGGTTTTGATTTGCATTTCTCTGATGGCCAGTGATGATGAGCATTTTTTCATGTGTCTGTTGGCTGCATAAATATCTTCTTTTGAGAAGTGTCTGTTCATATCCTTTGCCCACTTTTTGATGGGGTTGATTTTTTCTTGTAAATTTGTTTAAGTTCTTTGTAGATTCTGGATATTAGCCCTGTATCAGATGGGTAGATTGTAAAAATTTTCTCCCATTCTGTAGGTTGCGTGTTCACTCTGATGGTAGTTTCTTTTGCCATGCAGAAGCTCTTTAGTTTAATTAGGTCCCATTTGTCAATTTTGGTGTTTGTTGCCATTGCTTTTGGTGTTTTAGTCATGAAGTCCTTGCCCATGCCTATGTCCTGAATGGTATTGCCTAGGTTTCTTTTAGGGTTTTTATGGTTTTAGGTCTAACATTTAAATCTTTAATCCATCTTGAATTAATTTTTGTATAAGGTGTAAGGAAGGGATCCAGTTTCACCTTTCTACATATGGCTAGCCGGTTTTCCCAGCACCATTTATTAGATAGGGAATCCTTTCCCCATTTCTTGTTTTTGTCAGGTTTGTCAAAGATCAGATGGTTGTAGATGTGTGGTATTATTTCTGAGGGCTCTGTTCTGTTCCATTGGTCTATATCTCTGTTTTGGTACCAGTACCATGCTGTAGTGGTTACTGTAGCCTTGTAATATAGTTTGAAGTCAGGTACTGTGATGCCTCCAGCTTTGTTCTTTTGGCTTAGGATTGTCTTGGCAATGCGGGTTCTTTTTTGGTTCCACATGAACGTTGTAGTTTTTTCCAATTTGGTGAAGAAAGTCATTGGTAGCTTGATGGGGATGGCATTGAATCTATAAATTACTTTGGGCAGTATGGCCATTTTCATGATATTGATTCCTCCTATCCATGAACATGGAATGTTCTTCCATTTGTTTGTGTCCTCTTTTATTTCGTTGAGCAGTGGTTTGTAGTTCTCCTTGAAGAGGTCCTTCACATCCCTTGTAAGTTGGATTCTTAGGTATTTTATTCTCTTTGAAGCAATTGCGAATGGGAGTTCACTAATGATTTGGCTCTCTGTCTGTTATTGGTGTATAGGAATGCTTGTGATTTTTGCACATTGATTTTGTATCCTGAGACTTTGCTGAAGCTGCTTATCAGCTTAAGGAGATTTGGGGCTGAGACGATGGGGTTTTCTAAATGTGCAATCATGTCATCTGTGAACAGGGACAATCTGACTTCCTCTCTTCCTAGTTGAATATCCTTTATTTCTTTCTCCTGCCTGATTGCCCTGGCCGGAACTTCCAACACTGTGTTGAATAGGAGTGGTAAGAGAGGGCATCCCTGTCTTGTGCCAGTTTTCAAAGGGAATGCTTCCAGTTTTTGCTCATTCAGTATGACGTTGGCTGTGGATTTGTCATAAATAGCTCTTATTATTTTGAGATACGTTCCATCAATACCGAATTTATTGAGAGATTTTAGCATGAAGGGCTGTTGAATTCTTCCAAAGGCCTTTTCTGCATTTATTGAGATAATCATGTGGTTTTTGTCTTTGGTTCTGTTTATATGATGGATTACGTTTATTGATTCGTGTATGTTGAACCAGCCTTGCATCCCAGAGGTGAAGCCAACTTGATGGTGGTGGATAAGCTTTTTGATGTGCTGCTGAATTTGGTTTGCCAGTATTTTATGGAGGATTTTTGCATCGATGTTCATCAGGGATATTGTTCTAAAATTCTCTTTTTTTGTTGTGTCTCTGCCAGGCTTTGGTATCAGGTTGATGCTGGCCTCATAAAATGAGATAGGGAGGATTCCCTCTTTTTTTATTGTTTGGAATAGTTTCAGGAGGAATAGTGCCAGCTCCTCTTTGTACCTCGGGTAGAATTTGGCTGTGAATCCGTCTGGTCCTGGACTTTTTTTGGTTGGTAGGTTATTAATTATTGCCTCAATTTCAGAGCCTGTTATTGGTCTATTCAGGGATTCAGCTTCTTCCTGGTTTAGTCTTGGGAGGGTATATGTGTCCAGGAATTCATCCATTTCTTCTAGATTTTCTAGTTTATTTGCATAGAGGTGTTTATACTATTCTCTGATGGTAGTTTGTATCTCTGTGAGATTAGTGGTGATATCCCCTTTATCATTTTTTATTGCATCTATTTGATTCTTCTCTCTTTTCTTCTTAGTCTTGCTAGCAGTCTATCAATTTTGTTGATCTTTTCAAAAAACCAGCTCCTGGATTCATTGATTTTTTGAAAGGTTTTTTGTGTCTCTCTAGCTCCTTCAGTTCTGCTCTGATCTTAGTTATTTCTTGCCTTCTGCTAGCTTTGGAATGTGTTTGCTCTTGCTTCTCTAGTTCTTTTAATTGTGATGTTAGGGTGTCGATTTTAGATCTTTCCTGCTTTCTCTTGTGGACATTTAGTGCTATAAATTTCCCTCTACACACTGCTTTAAATGTGTCCCAGAGATTCTGGCATGTTGTTATCATTGTTCTCACTGGTTTCAAAGAACATGTTTATTTCTACCTTCATTTTGTTATATACCCAGTAGTCATTCAGGAGCAGGTTGTTCAGTTTCCATGTAGTTGTGCGGTTTTGAGTGAGTTTGTTAATCCTGAGTTCTAGTTTGATTGCATTGTGATCTGAGAGACAGTTTGTTATAATTTCTGTTCTTTTACATTTGCTGCGGAGTGCTTTACTTCCAACTATGTTGTCAATTTTGGGATAAGTGCGATGTGGTGCTGAGAAGAATGTATATTCTGTTGAGTTGGGGTGGAGAGTTCTGTAGATGTCTATTAGGTCTGATTAATGCAGAGCTGAGTTCAATTCCTGGATATCCTTGTTGACTTTCTCTCTCATTCATCTGTCTAATGTTGACAGGGGGGTGTTGAAGTCTCCCATTATTATTGTGTGGGAGTCTAAGTCTCTTTGTAGGTCTCTAAGGACTTGCTTTATGAATCTGGGTGCTCCTGTATTGGGTGCATATATATTTAGGATAGCTAGCTCTTCTTGTTGAATTGATCCCTTTACCATTATGTAATGGCCTTCTTTGTCTGTTTTGAACTTTGTTGGTTTAAAGTCTGTTTTTATCAGAGACTAGGATTGCAACCCCTCCTTTTTTTTTTTGTTTTCCATTTGTTTAGTAGATCTTCCTCCATCCCTTTATTTTGAGCCTGTATGTGTCTCTCTGCATGTGAGATGGGTCTCCTGAATACAGCACACTGATGGTTCTTGCCACTTTATCCAATTTGCCAGTCTGTGTCTTTTAATTGGAGCATTTAGCCCATTTACCTTTAAGGTTAATATTGTTATGTGTGAATTTGATCCTGTCATTATGATGCTAGTTGGTTATTTTGCCTGTTAGTTGATGCAGTTTCTTCGTAGAATTGACAGTCTTTACAATTTGGCGTGTTTTTGCAGTGGCTGGTACCAGTTGTTCCTTTCCATGTTTAGTGCTTCATTCAGGAGCTCTTGTAGGGCAGGCCTGGTGGTGACAAAATCTCTCAGCATTTGCTTGTCTGTGTTTTATTTCTCCTTCACTTATGGAGCTTAGTTTGGCTGGATATGCAATTCTGGGTTTAAAATTCTTTAAGAATGTTGAATATTGGTCTCCACTCTTTTCTGGCTTGTAGAGTTTCTGCAGAGAAATCCATTGTTAATCTGATGGGGCTTCCCTTTGTGGGTAACCCGACCTTTCTCTCTGGCTTCCCTTAACATTTTTTCCTTCATTTCAACTTTGGTGAATCTGACAATTATGTGTCTCGGAGTTGCTCTTCTCAAGGAGTATCTTTGTGGCATTCTCTGTATTTCCTGAATTTGAATGCTGGCCGGCCTTGCTAGGTTGGGGAAGTTCTCCTGGATAATATCCTGAAGAGTGTGTTCCAACTTGATTCGATTGTCCCCATCACTTTCAGGTTCACCAGTCAGACGTAGATTTGGTCTTTTGACATAGTCCCATATTTCTTGGAGGCTTTGTTCGTTTCTTTTTACTCTTTTTTCTGTAAACTTCTCTTCTTGGTTCTTTTCATTCATTTGATCTTCAGTCACTGATACCCTTTCTTCCACTTGATGGAATCGGCTACTGAAGCTTGTGCATGTGTCACATAGTTCTTGTGCCATGATTTTCAGCTCCCTCAGGTCTTTTAAGGTCTTCTCTACACTTTATTCTAGTTAGCCATTTGTCTAATCTTTTTTCAAGGTTTTTAGCTTCTTTGTGATGGGTTCAAACATCCTCCTTTTGCTGGAAGAAGTTTGTTATTACCAATCATCTGAAGCCTTCTTCTCTCAGCTCGTCAAAGTCATTCTCCATCCAGCTTTATTCTGTTGTTGACGAGGAGCTAGGTTCCTTTGGAGGAGAAGAGGAACTCTGATTTTTAGGATTTTGAGCTTTTCTGCTCTGCTTTCTTCCTATCTTTGTGGCTTTATCTACCTTTGGTCTTGGATGATGGTGACGTACAGATGGGATTTTGGTGTGGATATCCTTTCTGTTTGTTGGTTTGCCTTTTAACAGTCAGGACCCTCAGCTGCAGGTCTGTTGGCGTTTGCTGGAGGTCCACTCTAGACCCTGTTTGCCTGAGTGTCACCAGCGGAGGCTGCAGAACAGCAAATATTGCAGAACGGTAATTGTTGCTGCCTGATTGTTCCTCTGGAAGCTTCGTCTCAGAGGGGCACCTGGCTGTATGAGGTGTCAGTCGGTCCATACTGGGAGGTGTCTGCCAGTTAGGCTACTCAGGGGTCAGGGACCCACTTGAGGCGGCAGTCTTTCTGTTCTCATATCTCAAACTCCATTTTGGAAGAACCACTACTCTTCAAAGCTGTCAGACAGAGATGTTTAAGTCTGCAGAAATTTCTGCTGCCTTTTGTTCCACTATGCCCTGCCCCCAGAGGTGGAGTCTACAGATGTAGGCAGGCCTTCTTGAGCTATGGTGGGCTCCACCAAGTTCAAGCTTCCCGGCTGCTTTGTTTACCTACTCAAGCCTCAGCAATGGCGGACGCCCCTCCCCCAGCCTCACTACCACCTTGCAGTTCAATCTCAGACTGCTGTGCTAACAGTGAGCAAGGCTCTGTGGGTGTCCAAACCTCTGAACCAGGTGTGGGATATAATCTCCTGGTGTGCCGTTTGCTAAGACCGTTGGAAAAGCTCAGTACTAGGGTGAGAGTGTCCCAATTTTCCAGGTACCATCTGTCACGGCTTCCCTTGGCTAGGAAAGGGAATTCTCTGACCCCTTGCGCTTCCCAGGTGAGGCAATGCCCTGCCCTGCTTGGGCTCACATTCCGTGAGCTGCACCCACTGTCCGACAAGCCCCAGTGAGATGAACTCGGTAACTCTGTTGGAAATGCAGAAATCACCCATCTTCTGCATCACTCATGCTGGGAGCTGTAGGCTGGAGCTGTTCCTATTCAGCCATCTTAAAACTAAGAATTTTAAACTCAACTCTTTACAGATCTAACATATTTTAAAAATAACTTAAAAAGTCTTTTTCAAATAACTCAAGACCTCATCAAATTGAATTTGTAAATTTATTATTCATTTTTAAGGATTTAAATTATCTGACAAATGTTTGCGAGTTGAGAGGCTATAGAAAAAACAAACTCTATCTCCTAGTATACTATCACAGCACAGAACACTTCTGATAGCAGATGTGTGGGGGTGTCCCTGCACATCAAGCAGTCAACCAATTTCTGCAGCAGGTGCTTCAGCAGACGCCAGCTGGGTATCCTCCAACTCAATTCAATTCTGACACTGTCTACCTGGAGAGATTATTAATACAAAGGATACAAATGAAAAGTAGCATGAGGCAAGGCATGTGGGAAGGGCCCTGGAGCTTCCATGCTGTCTCTGGGCATGCCATCCTCCAGCATCCTCTGTGTGTTAGGTATCATGAAGCTCCTGAATCCAAGCCTTTTGGGTTTTTATAGAAGCTTCATTATGTAGTCATGATTGATTATATCATTTGGTGATTGATATGGTTTGGTTTTGTGTCCCCACCCAAATCTCACGTTGAATTGTGGTAATCCCCACATATCAACTGCAGGACCAGGTGGAGATAATTGAATCATGGGGGTGGTTTTCCCCATGCTGTTCTTAAGATAGTGAGTGAGTTCTCACCAGATCTGATGGTTTTATAAGTGGCTTCCCCCTTCACTGGGTACTCATTTCACTCTCCTGCTGCCTGTGAAGAGGTGCCTTTCGCCATGATTGTTAAGTTTCCTGAAGCCTCCCCATTCATACAGAATTGTGAGTCAGTTAAACCTCTTTTCCTTATAAATTACCCAGTCTCAGGTGTTTCTTCATAGCAGCATGAGAATGGATTAATACACTAAATTGGTACTGGCTAATGGGGCACTGCTGTAAAGATACTCAAAAATGTGGAAGTGACTTTGGAACTGGGTAACAAGCAAAGGTTGGAACAGTTTGGAGTGCTCAGAAGAAGACAGGAAGATGTGGGAAAGTTTGGAACTTCCTAGATGCTTGTTGAATGGCTTTGACGAAAATACTGATGGTGATATGGACAATAAAGTCTAGGCTGAGGTGGTCTTAGATGGACATGTGGAACTTATTAGGTACTGGAATAAAGGTGACTCTTGCTATGCTTTATTAGCAAGGAGACTGGTGGCATTTTGCTCCTGTCCTAGAGATCTGTGGAAATTTGAACTTGAGAGAAATGATGTAGGGTATCTGGTGGAAAAAGTTTCTAAGCAGCAAAGCAGTCAAGAGGTGACAGAGCATAAAGGTTTGGAAAATTTACAGCCTGATGATGCAATAGAAAACACAACCCCATTTTCTGGGGAGGAATTCAAGAGGGCTGCATAAATTTGCATAAGCAACGAGGAGCCAAATGTTAATCACCAAGACAATGGGGAAAATGTCTCCAGTGCATGTCAGAAATCTTCATGGCAGCCCCTCCCATCATGAGTTCAGAGGCCTAGGAGGAAAAAATGATTTCTTGGGTGAGGCCCAGGGACTTGCTGCTTTGCGCAGCCTCTGGACTTGGTACCCTGCATCCCAGCTATGGTTAAAAGGGGCCAGTGTACAGCTCAGGCTGTTGCTTCAGAGGGTGTAAGCATCAAGCTTTGGTGCCTTACATGTGGTGTTAGGCCTGTGGGTGCACAGAAGCTAAGAATTGAGGTTTGGGAATCTTTGCCTAGGTTTCAGAGGATGTATGGAAATGCCCAGATGTCCAGGCAGAAGTCTGCTGCAGTGGTGGAGCCCCCATGGAAAACCTCTGCTAAGGCACTGTGGAAAGGAAATGTGGGGTTGGACCTCCACCCCCATACAGAGTCCCCTTTGGGCACTGCTTACCAGAGCTGTGAGAAGAGGGTCACTGTCCTCCATTCCCCAGAATGGTAGATCCAACAGCTTGCATCATGTGCCTGGAAAAGCCACAGACAGTCAATGCCAGCCCATGAGCCAGCCAGGAGGGGAGCTGTACCCTGCAGAGCCACAGGGATAGAGCTGTCCAAGGCCATGGGAGCCCATGTCTTACATCAGTGACCTGGATGTGAGACGTGGAGTCAAAGGAGATCATTTCAGAGCTTTGAGATTTGACTTCCCTGCTGGATTTTGGACTTGTATGGGGCCTGTAGTCCCTTTCTTTTGGCCAATGTTTCCCATTTGGAATGAGTGTATTTACCCAGTGCCTGTACCTCATTGTATCTAGGAAGTAACTAACTTGCTTTTGACTTTACAGACTCATAGGTGGAAGGGACTTGCCTTGTCTCAGATGAGACTTTGGACTTGGACTTTTGAGTTAATGCTGGAATGAGTTAAGACTTTGGGGGACTGTTGGAAGCACATGATTGTGTTTTGAAATGTGAGGATGTGAGATTTGGGAGGGGCCAGGGTGAAATGATGTGCTTGGCTCTGTGTCCCCACCCAAATCTCACCTTGAATTGTGATAATCCCCATGTGTCTAGGGTAGGACCTGGTGGAGGTAATTGAATCATGGGGGCATTTCTCCCATTCAGTTCTCCTGATAATCAGTGAGTTCTCGTGAGATCTGATGGTTTTATAAGGGGCTTCCCCCTTCACTTAGTATTCACTTCTCTCTCCTGCTGCCCTGTGAAGAGGTGCCTTCTGCCGTGATTGTAAGTTTCCTGAGGCCTTCCCAGCCATGTGGAACTGTGAGTCAGTGAAACCTCTTTTCTTTACAAATTACCCAGTCTTGGGTGTTTCTTCATAGCAGCATGAGAGTGGACTAATACAGTGATCAACTCATCCTACAGCCCCTCTTCCCTCCCTGGAGGTTGAGAGTTGGGACTTCAGTCCAACCCTCTAATCAGGAGGTTGGTTCCCCTGGAAACCAGCTCTGGCTCCTGAGGCTATCCAGGAGCCCCCAGGCACCAGTCAAGCTAATAGTGAACAAAAAGACACTTACCAGTTTGGAGATTCCAAGGATTTTAAGAGTTTATGCCAGAAAATGGGGATGAAGACTAAATACATATTTCACAATATCATACAAGTACTCAACTCTTCCAAATCTGATATTTATGGATTTTGTAAACTTCTAAATATATTTCCCAACTTAAAATTATAAGCCCAAATAAGTTATTCAGTAACATTTTAAATTGGAATCACAAGTTTACTTTTTTAGATACATTAATATGCAGGACTTCTTAATCCAAGGATTTAAAAATGCCAAATATTTAATATGTACCTATTATGCCCACACTCAACACAAAAGTATTACTTTGTGGACTTTATGTTTTTCCCTCCTAATTTCACCCACACTCTTTCCCTCTCAAAAACTTTTTTTTTTTTTTTTTTAAAGACACTTTGATCATATCTGTATTCTAAACCTGCCTGGCTCATCAAGACCGTTTTATTTTTGTCTCAAGTGATTTGAAGTTACTCTTCTCCTTCTCCTTCTTTTGTTTTTTCTGAAATGGAGTCGCAGGCTGGAGTGCAGTGGCATGATCTTGGCTCACTAGAACCTCCACCTCCCACGTTTAAGTGATTCTCCTGCCTCAGCCTCCTGAGTAGCTGGGATTACAGGTGCTTGCCACCATGCCTGGCTAGAGGTTACTCTTTTAAAGTCAATTTGGGGTCATGTTCTCAGATAACTGAGATTGAATCTTGTGAAAACATGTGGGGTCTAGAGCTATAGATGTCTGGTGATTTTTCTCATGAAATTGGGGTAAGCTAAGCCTAGTTGTATTACCTCTGCCAACAGTGACTCTAGGCCTTGCCTTTCCAGTGAGCTGGTCTCCAGGCCTGCCACCCATGGACTCACGTTCCCCATCACTGAATCCTCCTGTGTGATGGGCCTTCAGCCCCCCACCCAGGATGTTTGGCTGACTTATTTCAGTTAATCTGTTACTTGTGATTCTGTTCTGTGGTCTTTTATTCTTTTTGTTTGGCAGGCTACAATTTTTAAGTATTTTAAATGTTTAACTATTTAAAAATAAAACCCACCTGGATTTTGCATGTCTTCTGTATCTTACCCAGTTTTACAGTCACAGTTCTAAGGCCATTCTCATGAGAGTTTTAACTTCCAATTTTTGGGAATACAAAGAATGTATCCTAAAAAATGGTCCATAAACACAGAGTCCATAAGCAGGCATTATATATGAATCACAACCTTGATTTATTCACATATGCTGTAATGTGATACCTTTGTTCTCCAAGTGTATGATAAGGCTTTTGGCATGGACTGTATACCCATGCTGTCCAGTGGAAATGTAATGCAGGCAAGCCATATATGTAATTTAACATTTTCTAGTAGCCACATTAAGTAAAAAGAAACACATGAAATTAATTTTAATAATGTTTTATTTGACCAGTATAATCTCAGTATTATTTCAACATGTAGTCAACATAAAAATTGAGATATTTTACATTCTTTTTTTTATATTGAATCTTTGAAATGCAGTGTTTATTCTCACTTTGCATCTCAGTTCAAACTAGCCATATCTCAAGTACTCAGTAGTCACACGTAGCTAGTGTCTTCTCACTGCATTGGGCAGTGAAATTGTATCAGTACTTTTGCAGCTTAGTGCTAGTAACATAGTTGTTGCTTTGTGTGTAAATGTGTTTATTATTTCAGATACAGATTTCTCTAATTGAATACAATAGAAAATATTTTAAAATGTATTTCCTTATTTTCCTTCTCTTAAAGGCCCTTCCTTCTTCCATGATTATAGTAGCAGTTTATTGTCCTGTGATAGCTGCTGTTTTCATTGTTCTGAAGATGGTCAACTATCGACTACACAGAGCACTTGATGCTGGAGAAGTTGTAGATAGGACTGCAAATGAGTTCACAGATCAGCGAACCAAAGCTGAACAAGGCAACTGTTCAACCAGGAGAAAAGACAGCAATGGACCGAGGTAAGGAAACCTTTATCATTCAGATTGTAATGATTTAGATCATGTTATCTGTATAATGATGTGATTATTATGTTGTACTTGTTTTCTTTATATAGTTTTAAGGCAGTGTTAGATCTTACCACTGTAGATACAATGACGGG
This sequence comes from Piliocolobus tephrosceles, assembly GCF_002776525.5. Classification (NCBI taxonomy): domain Eukaryota; kingdom Metazoa; phylum Chordata; class Mammalia; order Primates; family Cercopithecidae; genus Piliocolobus; species Piliocolobus tephrosceles. Next base: position 35,596,791 of record NC_045439.1, on the reverse strand, counting down.
TACATATTTTAATATTAGAAGAGAGCTAAGCTAACTGGTGTGTTCAGGGGATTAAAGCAATTTTCTTGGCCTTATTACTCGACAGGTTAGAACAATACACTACCGTATGATAGTTACTTATGCTAAAGATCAAAACCAACAGCCTAAAGAAATTATTGAGCGTGGCTTATAAATGTGTGTATGTGTATGTGTATGTGTGTATGTGTATATATATATAAGCAAATTGTGATATTTTACTTGACATTTGTAAGTTGTATACTTAATGTATTGTACATTTCTTTCAATTGTATATTCTTACCTTAGAAACTTAGCTGTTAGTCAAAAGTTTGTGACCTTGCAGAAAATCATAGGTACCCCCTGGTATAACTCTTGGAAAAGTTTTTTTGTGAATACTTGACATACCTCAAAACAATTCTAGCAGGTAGATGCAGTTATTATCCCTGATTTACAGATGTGGAAACCAAGTTGAGAAATCTCAAATAATCTAAGCAGTTGTTTCCACTGAGCATAATATGAAATATTTCAGACATCAAGACATAAATAATACAACAAAAGGTGGGCACTCCTCTGTTAAGACAGGTGATATTTCTATATATTTTCCAAGGTATTGAAAGCCTTTGTTTATTCCTTTTCAATTACATTTTTTCCTTATTCTTAACATGAGTACCCTGTTTGTTAAACATATTTTACCCTCGTAATTTTTGTTTATCACCTTAATCACTATCTGAAATTATCTTAACATTTATTTGCATTTATGAACTTCTTGAAGGTAAGGACCTTATTTTTCTTACAAACTATTATATTCCCAGTTCCAAAATCAGTGTCTGGCAATGATAGGTACTCAGCAAATATTTGAAGTAGTGAAAACAGTTATTCTCTGATATTATGTTTAATTATGCACAGTATCTCATTATGTGGATGTATTTTATCCTATTTTTAATTATATCAATTATTTTGAAATTTAAAATTAGATAACTGTGATGTTTAAATTTTAAATGATTAAATGTTTTACCATAGTTGTTCAGAGGTCGAATTAGTAGAAATGCTATGCACATTTTTAACTTTTCCAATATGTATTGCCAAATTCTCAAGATTTTACCATTTAATGACTATGACCAGAAATTCAGCTGCCTCTTTTTTTTGCACTTTTGACAACTCTGAGTATTTAGTAATTTGAAAAACTGTGATATCTTATTGTTTAATATTTAAATAATTAAAATTATTAATATTTCCATTTTTGAATTACTAGTGAAATGGAGGCATTTTTCTTACTGCCATGTATATTTGTTATTCTGTGAATTGTATATTTTTCTATTAGTGAATTTTTTTTTTGCTATTGACTTTGGGACTTTTTTTTAACAAAGGATGTTAGCTGTTTCTTCCTCAGTTTATAGCATTTTATTTGTCAGTCTCTTTATATCCTGTAATTTATTTTTCTGTGGTCCATTTTGTATGTTTGTTATTTCTGCTTTTGATAACATGTTTTCTAAGATTTTGCTTCCCTCAAATTATATAAATATACAATAAATTAAGATCTTTGTATCTACTTTCAGTATTTTTATCATTTTACCTTTACTGTTAAATTGCTGTCAGTTTGAAAACATTTTAACTTAATTTGTTTAGGTTTGTTTGTCACAACACCATTCATTAAGTAACACATTTTTTCCCTGTAAATTTAAATGCTTTCATTTTCATGTAGTATACTGTATGTACTTATGTTAGTTTCTGAACTTAGTTTTCTGCTTCATCTTTCTGCCTTTTTTCATTTATACCATACTGTTTTTATCATAGTGACTTTATAATATGTTTAATACTTAGCGTTGTGAGTGACTCCAGTATTTTTTTTTTTTTTTGATATTATTATAATTTTTTTGGGGGGTGTTTGTTTGTTTCAACATGGAGTCTTGCTCTGTCGCCCAGACTGGAGTGCAGTGGTGCTATCTTGGCTCATTGCAACCTCCACCTCCCAGGTTCAAACCGTTCTCCTGCCTCAGCCTCCCAAGTAGCTGGGATTACAGGCATGCACCACCACACCCAGCTAATTTTTGTATTTTTAGTAGAGACAGGGTTTCGTCATGTTGGCCAGGCTGGTGCTGGACTCCTGACCTCAGGTAATCTGCCTGCCTCGGTGTCCCGAAGTGCTAGGATTACAGGCATGAACCACCATGCCTGACATTTTTTGATATTATTTTGGCTATTCTCATGCATATACTTACTTTTGTGAGAGATCTTCGTGTGTGCTCATCTTCCAGAAAATTCCATTAGAATTTTGATGACAATTCTATTAAATTTGTAGAAACTCAACTTTTAAAGTAGAGATATAGATGAGAGATTTACATTTATTTTCTTATGTTTTAATTTATCTCTTTATTCGCTTATCTTTTATGTCTTATTTCACATTTTTAAAATGGTTTATGTACATTTCCTAGGCCTATTCTATTTCTGTTAAGAAATGCATACTCTTACATTGTGGATAAGCAAACAGAATGCAGACTTTGCACTCAGTCAGCCAAAGCTGCTTAATTGTATGACATTGGAGAAGCTACTTAAGCTTTTTATGAGTTGGCTTTCTTGTCAGATTAATGAGGAAAATAATGGAACTATCTCATAGGATTATTACAGTGAATAAATGAAATAATATATATAAAGCTCTTAGAATAATTCCTGACACATGGTAACACTTGATAATTGTTCTAATTATTTCTGGATATTATATATATTTTTCATTGCTTCTGAATTGTTTTTTCCATTTTCTTTTACTTTTAAAATTTATTGTGAAATATATATTCCAAATGCTATGTTAGCAATAATCAAGTGACTACTTCATTACCTCTACCACACAGCTTAGGAAATAAAACATTATAAAAATACTATATAAGCTTCATGCCATTCCTCTCCCATTTCATTCCACTTTTCCCTTCCGGAGTAACCATAATCTCATAATCTTGAATTTTTTGTGAATAGCTCCCTTGCTTTTCTTTATTGTTACACATTCTCCGTAGATATCCCTGAATATATTTATTTATTTTTGTCTGCTTTAGGACATCCTAAGAGAATCATACTGTATGCACTTCTATATGAGAGATTTTTTTTTGCACAGTATATTATATTTTATTGACTCACCCATGGTGATGTTTGTAGCTAGAGTTTATTCATATTGACTGACATGCAGTCTGCCACTGTAAGAATAGACCACAGTCTATTTATTCATTCTTCTATTTATAGCCGTTCAGATTATTTCTAGTGTTTTTTGTCTTGCAGTACATGTGTATATCTAGTTTATATAAGCTGGTTTATAGGGCATTTTCATGTTCGGTTTTATCAGGCAATTCCAAGCTGTGTGCCAAAATGATTTTTTTTTTACCAATTTATACTCTCACCAGTAGTGTATGAAAGTCCTTATTGTTCCACATCCTCATCAGCATTTGATATTGGTAAACTTTAAAAATTTGCTGTTCACTTAGCTATTGAATTGGGGTTTAAAAAAAGAAAATTGGCTGGGCAATGTGGGTCCTGCCTGTAATCCCAGCACTTTCGGAGACAGAGATGGGAGGACAGCTTGGAACCAGGAGTTCCAGATCAGTTTGGGCAACATAGGGAGACCTTGTCTTTACAAAAAATAAAAACCAAAAATTTAGCTGGGTATGCTGGTGCGCACCTGTAGTGCCAGATACTTGGGAGGCTGAGGGAGGAGGATCAGTTGAGCCTGGGAGTTCAAGAGTTCAGTGACCTTTAATCACACCACTGCACTCCAGCCTGGGTGGCAGAGCAAGACCCTGTCTTGAAAAAATTTGCCATTCATGAAGTGTAAAAGGTGTCTCATTGTGACTTTTAGTTAACCTTTCTGATTACTAATGAGGTTAAGCATCTTATTTTTTTATATGTGGTCCGTTTAGGTTTTTCTTTTTTCCAGTGCTCATTTATGTTTTCTTTCATTTTTCTTTGGAGTTGTCTTTTTCTTAATGATTAATAGGATTTCTTTTTATATATTCGTGCTATTCTTTTATTAGTTATGTATATATTACAGTCATCTCCCACTTCTGACTTGTCATTTTGCTTTCCTTAAAGTTTCTTATGATTATCATATATTCTTAAATTTAGAGTAATGAAATTGACCACTTTTTAGTAATCAGGTTTTTTGTTTTTTGTCTGTGTGTTTTTTTTTAATGAGACAGAGTTTCACTTTTGTCGCCCAAGCTGAAGGGCAGTGGCGCAATCTCAGCTCACTGCAACCTGTGCCTCCAAGATTGAAGCGAGTCTCTTGCCTTGCCTCCTGAGCTGCTGGGATGACAGGCATGCGCCACTACGCCTGGCTAATTTTGTATTTTTAGTAGAGATGGAGTCTTACCGTGTTGGCCAGGCTGGTCTCAAACTTTTGACCTCAGGTGATCCACCCACCTCAGCCTCCCAAAGTGCTGGGATTACAGGTGTGATCCATGCGCCCACCTAGCATTTTTGTGTCTTAATTATTTTCTATACAGAGATCAGAAGGGTATTCTGTATTGTCTTTTTGAAGTGTCATGTTTCTTTTGTTTTCACATTTCAATTCCACCCAAAGTTATTTAGGTCTACAGTATCAGGTAGGTTCTTAAGGCTTATTTTTTTCTTTATGAATCTCGGATTTACCCAGTATTTGTTAAATGAACTATCTTTTCCTGAGTAATTTGTAGCACTCTCTATGGCATAAGCTAAATTTTCATTTCTGGTGGCCTGTTTCTGGGCTCTCTGTTCTGTTCTGTTGATCTGCTTGCCTGTGCCATTACCACACCATCCTTATCAGTTTTAAAAAATGACTCTTGATAGCCAGTGGGGCAAACCTCCCACCATATTCTTTTTTAGGAGAGACTTTGTTATTCTAGGCTCTTGGGTTTTTAATGTAAACTTTAGAGTCTGCTAGAGAAAGTCTGCAGGAACTTGGTATTTTTATTGGAGTTACACTAAATTTGTAGATCCCTCTGCTGAGAATTTGTATCTTTACAATATTGAATCTCTCCATTTATTTAGTCTTTTAAGTATCTTTCAGTAGTGGTTTTTCATTTTCTCCATTAAAAGGAAATTTATTATTTATAGTGTTTATGCTACTATAAAATTTTTTATAATTTTGTTTTCCCACTAAAATGTTGCAGCTAATTTTGTGTCTAGCAATCTTATTAAACCCCCTTATTAATGATGTTCGCTTGTCTATATGATCACAATTATTTCTACCTTTCTAGTCCTTATACTTCTTGTTTAACTTTTTTCACTGGCTGTGGTTTCTAGCACATGGTTAAGTTGAAATATTATTGGTGTACATCCTTGTCTTTTTTCTAATCTTTAATGTTTTTAAGTTTCACTATTAAGTAAGATCTTTGTTGTAGGTTTTTGTTTTTGACATCTCCTTTCCTCGCCCTCCCACTTGTGAATCTCATGTTCTGTTCTGAGGAAAAGAAATGAATAGGAAAATAAATACTTGTATATCTAGAGCCTATCCCTGTGTGTGGTACATCGTGGCTCTCAATTTGTTGTATGAATGAATAAGTATAGCAGAACTACTTGAGCTTTATGGTTTTCATTGGTCTCTCTTTTATGTGGTACAGCAGGTAAAAAATGGTTAAATCTTTATTTTAGAGAAAGAATCAGTAATTTTTTTTTACATTTCTAATGCTTCAGGAAGTAACATCAAATTTTATGATTTGAATACAAATATTTGAAGAAAGATCATGGTTTCTCTATGTTTCTCATGGCAGTAATGCTTATGATATTGTAAACTACAGATCAATTTAAACTGTATGAAGCTGGATTTTAGGTTGTTCTCTGAGAGATTATGCTGTTTAGGAACTTTGTTCCTGTGAATATAGGAACTTTGTTTTTTATCTATTCTTATTTTTATGAGCATCATTTTAGTCCAGATTTACAAACTTGGTACTATAATGGTGTTGCCAAGTTTCTGATCAAAGCCTGAGCATGACCAGTTAATACGATCGTAAAAATCAACAAATTAGTTTGTGAAGACGTCTCTGTAATTCAGATTAGACCCCTTCTGCTTTTCTGCCTTTCCCTGTACCTGGTTTGTTTTTTTTCTTAACAGATGGGGAAGTTAAGGCATAAAGGTAGATATTACCTGAATTTGGTGTATTGCTTACTGCAGTAGACCACTTTGCTTCTGTGAGAATAATAAACTACTGTACTTTTCCAGGTATGTGCTGAAATCTCCATTGCTGCAAACCTGCAAGTCTTGCCAGTAAAGAAAACTCTTACTCAGCTGTTTTATATGTTTAGCTATATTTAGAACATCTACAGCTTGGCTAAGAGTTTTATTTCTGAATTTATAGAGAAGAAAGAAGTGCAGAAATTTTACTAGAGGATTTTTTTTTTTAAATAAAAACACCTGTTCATTTTTTCTCTTCATCTTTTTTATTCCTTTGATATCTCCTTTCTTCCCATGCATTGTTGTTTGTTGACCGTTAGTTCTAAATCATTATTTCTCAACTGGGGGTAATTTTGTCCCCCAGGGCACATTTAGCAATGTCTGGAGCTTTTTTTGGTTGTCACACTGAGGGGCTGCTACTGGCATCTAGTGGGTAAAGGCCAGAGATGCTGCTAGCCATCCTACTAGGAATGCAGTCAATAATTATGTGCCCCCAAAATGTCAATAGCACCGAGTTTAAAAATCCCTGCTCTAAATAATGGTGTTTACTTTCAGATTTGAACTGGAAAGACCCTAGTGCCTATTTGGTGTAAGGCAGTATGATTTCTTAGAAAGAATGAGGGCCAAGCGCAGTGGCTCATACCTGTAATCCTAGCACTTTGGGAGGCCAAGGTGGGAGGATCCCTTGAGGCCAGGATTTTGAGACCAGCCTGGATAATACAGTAAGACTCTGTCTCTACCAAAAAAAAAAAAAAAAAAAAAAAAATCAGCTGAGTATGGTGGCATGGGCATGTAGCCCCAGCTACACAGGAGACTGAGGTGGGAGGATCACTTGAACCCAGGAGTTTGAGGCTGCAGTGAACTATGATTGCACCAGTGCACCCTGGCCTGGGTAATAGGGCGAGATCCTGTCTCTTAAAAAAACAAAACAAAACAAAAAAGCAAGAATGTGGGCTTTAGAGTTTCACAGACCTGTTTTTTGAGTCTTATCTAAGGCCATACTGGTTATGAGTACCTGTATTCAAGTGTGTGGGAAATAAAGAAAGAGCGGATATGATAACTTATTTGCAGAATGCTGAGGACATGTTATTTCTGTCCTCCTCTCCCACCTGAACTCCATGTACCAGTGACTCAGTTTATGTTTCATTCCTCCTCTGAGAACTTAGGCAAGTTTTTATGCCTTTGGTTTTCAGTTTTTTCAACTGTAAGAGGAGAATAATAGCACTTATATCATAAATATTAGGGAAAGTTTCATCAGAAAATGCAAATAGAGCACAAACTCCTATGACTGGATATAATAAGTACTTAGTAAATATTTGTTTTTATTATATTATTATTACTATTTTGAGACAGGGTCTTGCTCTGTTGCCCAGGCTGGAGTGCAGTGGTGCAGTCATAACTAACTGCAGCCTTTACCTCCCAGGCTAAATCTATGTGCTCACCTCAGCCTCTTGAGTTGCTGGGAGTACAGGCACATGCCACCACGCCTGGGTAATATTTTTGTAGAGATGGGGTTTTGTCATGTTGCCCAGTCTGGTCTCAAACTCCTGGGCTCAAGTGATCTGCCCATCTTGGCCTCCCAAAGTGCTAGGATTACAAGCATGAACCACATACCTAGCATGTTTTTATTTATTATTAATAATAACTGTATGTTCAGATTGTAGTAATTTGGACTTGCTATCAGAAGTGATGTATAAAACTAGGCAGGATTATCCATCAGTTGATAACTGGATAAATAAATGTGGTTTATCCATAGACTGGAATATTATTTGACTATAAAAAGGAGTGAAATACTGATGCATGCTACAATATGGATGAACCTTGAAAATATTATGCTAAGTGAAAGAAGCCAGACACAAAACATCACATATAATTCCATTTATATAGAATGTCCAGAACAGGGAAATCTGTAGAGACAGAATCTAGATTAATGGTTGTCTAGGGCTAAGGAGGATGGAAAGTGACGGGTAGTAATGGTTAAAGGGGCTTGTTTTTGAGATGATAAAAATGCTCTAAAATTGGCTTTGGTGGTGGTTTAATAATTTAATGAATATGCTAAAAACCACTGAATTATACAGCTTAAAAGGGTGAATTGTATGATATGTGAATCATATTTCAATAAAGTTGATATATATGTATGTGTGTGTGTGTGTGTGTGTGTGTGTGTGTGTGTGTATAGACTAGGCAAGATGAGGGCTCTCTCTCCTTTCTGTGTTACTTCATTTCTTAATCTGTACCTTGCTCTCCATTTTCTGATTTCTTGGGATCTCACTTAGAGGATGCATTCTAGTGGAGAAACCCTAATATTGCTGAATAATCATTACTAATTCAGTGTGGTGATAGTGCCTCTATATACACACTTAAAATTTTTCCAATTTAGAAAAATTTCTCCTCTGGCCTGCATAGTTTGTATGAATTAACACCAGACAGCTTTTAAACGTGAGCATGTTCTACATTTCTCACACGTATTTGTATACTGAATTGGCCATATGTTTACCTGAATTCCAATATATTTTATTTTTATAATTGGATAGTAAGTTAGAAAGCTAGTTTTCTTTGTTGAACCTTAGTTAGCTGACTGTAGTCAATGGCTTAGAGTTAGGAACCTGTTAAGCAAACAGGGACATTATAATTATGAGATCATAGATAATGAAAACACTAGAATTCAAACTGCTATACTGTTAAATATTTAAATGGAAAATTATACATTGCTTATATCTTTTGATTGCAGCTGTCAAAATATTCTACCCAAAAAAGCTTAAGGGAATTTGCTACTCACATTACTGAGAAGTCTGCCTGTGAGGGATGTCTTCAGATGCAGTGTTTCAAACTGTCACTTCGTGTCCCTGCTTCTCTTCTTCTAGCCAGGTTCTGTTCTTTTCTATTAGTTGGCTTCTTAGAACAGACTCCCACTTAATGTTTGTAAGATGGCTGCAGCACCTCCAGGCCTTAAGTCTCAACATTAAGAGTAGCAGATACAGAGAAATATCCTCTCACCAATAAGACACTCCTGGCCTGATTCATACTAGCCTGGGTTGGGTCCTGTGCTTATTCTAGAGCTAATCTCAATGACGAGAAGAATGGGATATGCTGATGACTTTGGACAGTAGAGCCCAATCCTAAACCTGAGGGTGCGGTCAACATTACCCAAAAACCTGTAAGAGTTTGGGATGAGGTGGTTTACCTGAAGAATTTGGTGTTGCTTTTTTTTTTTATAATCAGAAAGTTGAATTGGATGCCAGATAGCAAGATACATCCTCTGTAATATCCAACACATATATTGTAACTTTTATCCAGATAATAGCAAAAAAAAAAAAAAAAAAAAAATTATTGACTACTTACTCTGTTTATACCAGGTAGAATGAGTAAAAAACTCTGGGCAAAAAGTAGTATTATGACTTATGCTAAGAGTTGTCTTCCTGAGGAACCTTATGTAGCATTTTCTAAGTTTTGTGAAATTTGGCGTGTGGTTTTCCCTGTAAGTCTGGGTTACTGTTATCTGTAAGTACTGTGTTTGGGCTTCTCCAGTGCTTTGAACGTAGTACTTTTCTCTCTTTTGTCTTTCTATGTCATTACTACGTGGCATCACTTTCCTTTTTTAACCTTGGCCTTCTGAACATGTATAGATCTAAAATCTTAGGTTTCCAGTTCTGTAAAACAAGTTAGTATTCTAGTTAAATTCTGTTTACTTGAAGAATACAAATACAAATAGCTTGACCAGGGCGACTGTTCTCTTGTGTGTTCATCACTGTATCATGCAGCTCATTCGGACTGATCTTGCGGGGAGTCATTAATGTAATATCTGATTCCATCCTGTGTTTACAATTGAACAATTTCTCTTTGCCCTTGGGAAGCAACTGGCAATCATTTCTTTGCGAGAGTGGTTTGATAGCATATATCATAACATATTTAGTATGCTATAATTGTAATTAATGCCAGTTTCTAATGTTGGATTGGATGTAGACAGTTTGGAATAAGAGAGTTTTATGTATTTTCAAGTAGCGATGTGGTGATAAAATAGTTCCAATTATCAGACTTGTAAATGAAGAATGACCATTGTTTACCTTTTTTGCTATTTGCTTGATTAAAAATCAGATCTCTTAGTTTTGTAGAAAAAAGTATGACTTAAAAAATTAACAAAGGAAAAGCATTGGAGTCAAAATAATGACAGTTACTCTTTTTCTCATTTTTTTCTCCACAGTGATCCTGGCGGAGGGATTGAAATGTCTGAGTTTATCCGAGAGGCCACACCCCCAGTTGGTTGTAGTTCCAGAAATTCTTATGCTGGTCTAGATCCAAGCAACCAGGTAGGAACCTGTGCTGTTTTATTTTGCCTTTTTCCCTCCTCCAGATGGTGGGCTCCGTTATTCTCATGTCTTTAAGTTGGTTAATGTTTTGTCATGTCTTTCTGATTAATATTTTTAAATTGTTTATTTAACATCTTTTATTAATATTCTTTTTAAGTTACTTTTCACATTGATTAATTACATATTTGTTGAGCATTACCACAGACTCATCTTTGGGTGTGTAGTTTTGATTATAACGGTTGTGAATACCCTTAGGAAATTTAGCTTCTAGCTTGCACTGTTTTATTTACCTTCACATCATCTGTATTGGAGAGGTGTAGAAGTCTGTGGTTACCCCCGGTTTAAACGTGGCCAAAAGAAAAAATAAAAGTAAATGCTGAAAATCTGTCAGTGTTCAAGATGTTGAATGGTAAGCCTAAAAGTAAAATACAAATTTGCTTTTACCATTTTTAATGTCTTTCTACTATGTAACTTTTAACTTAGAATGGTAACTCTTGAAGTATTACTTCAAAACTTGGCTGGACCTTTGCTGCTCTAGTTCTCTTATTCATCCTAAATACCTGGATACTAATCAAAGTCCCAGTCCCACTCCTGCTGTTCTTCTCAGCAGATGATTTCATTGGGTAGAGTAAAATTCTCTGCACTGTGTTGGAAGCGTTCATGGTCTTCTCATAGCAGACCTTTACATAACTATAGGTTTTAGTGGTTGTTATGTCAGTCCTTTCATTACATAGAAAAAGAAATAGCTGATTTATATCAGGGTCTGGACTAGACCTTACTTCTCACTCCAGTCTTCCTGTTATCATACGACATAGCTTGCGGGTTGGAACCATTCTTCTCTTTTCTCCTGCCTTTCTGTTCTAGAGAGAGACTTAGTCATCCTTATTTTCTGGTCTAACTAACTTCTTGTAACTATCCCACATTTCTCAAGATTTTCAAACACCTTATGGTGTTGACCCTTTCTCTTGCAGATGGAGTAATTATTTATATGGCACTTTATAAGGCTCTACAGAGTAGATTTTCCTCTTTTTTTTTCTTCTGTCTTATATACTGCCTTGTGTACAGTTGACTTTAAATTAATGATTGCTAATTATCTTTATGTGTCTAGGTAATAAAACATTAGAGGTAGATCAGACTTAGCTTCTCATTTAACAAATGAGTAAATAGCAGACATAATTCTGCCAACTCTGTCCTGTCTACTCTTCTGCATTGGAAGCCCTAAGAACAATGTTATGAAAAACACTATATGAATCAAAATCTTACAGGGTCTTGTTTTCTAATATATTTTGATAGAAGATTTGACTCTATTTGATTACCATGTTCATGATTTAAAGTGAATGACTAAACTGTTGAAGGTAACAGTTTTGGTTGTGATCGATTATAGTACAGAACATGTAGGTTCTTAAATTTGTCTTCCTTCCATAACAAACTCATGGAATGGGAGATATCAGAGTTTTTGTTGTTGTTGTTTAAAGACTGTGAAAAGAGCTATGACATATTAATTAGATTGATACTTTTTTTTTTTCTGAGATAGAATCTTGCTCTGTCATCCAGGCTGGAGTGCAGTGGCACAATCTTGGCTCACTGCAACCTCCGTTTCCCAGGTTCAAGCCGTTCTCGTGCCTCAGCCTCCCAAGTAGCTGGGATTACAGGTGTCTGCCACCACACCTGGCTAATTTTTTTGCATTTTTAGTAGAGACAGGGTTCACCATGTTGGCCAGACTGCCTCGAACTCCTGACCTCAGGTGATCTGGGATTACAAAGTGCTGGGATTACAAATGTGAGCCACCATGCTCAGCCTTAGATTGATACTTTTTGTTACAAATTTTACAATGCCTTTTTGAAGACAAGGGTTACTATCCTTGATCCTGTTTTTTTTTTGTTGTTGGCCTTGTGTTTCTCTCAGTTTCTTTTTATAGAATGAAATAACTCAATTCTTGAATATGGCTGCATGTTTTGTATTCTTAATTAACCCTGGGCTTTCTTCTTATTGACAAATGTAGGTAATATCAGACCCCCAGAAAGTAAGCCTAGATTTCTCCAGTCATCTTTTGGAGACCTTTTTTCCTTTTTGTAATAGGACATATGGAAGGACCAGCAATGGCCAGGCACTTTTGGATCCTGTGACCTTGGCATCCTGTCTGTTGGAACTTGCCTGTTTGTTTTAGGGAGGGGGTCCCTTATTGACTGTGATTAAAGCATGTGTGCATGTTGTTAAACACACAGCATACCTTTTTCTTAAAATAATAACTTTTTAATAAAAATGGGCAAATATTGGAAGTTATTGTGCTACTTGGATTTTAGTGTTTTCATTTTATAATGTTTATGACAAAATAAATGGTGACATAATTATTCTTACCCTTTAGAGAAGCTGAAGTGAGGAGGTAGAGTCTGACTTTGTGCATATTGCTGGAGATATTACCATTATAGACATACTGTTGTTTCTTGTATGTATTTTATTATATAATGTGTAAGATACTGCTACACATTATCGTATTTTATGTAAATTTCTTGTGTACTAAACCGTGAACCCGCTGACCATAGTAGCTACATTGCAGTCATTGTTACCATTCTTTCCTTCACCTCTGCCTTTTTCCCTTTCATCTTCTACCCTCCATTTCCATTCTTTCTTATCACCTTTATTCCTCTCCTTACCTCCTTCTCTTTCCTTTTGTCACTTTTCTACCTTCAAATATTTTAGTGCCCAATAGTATTCAAGGCATTCTACTTAGTGTGGGTTGGGGAGTGGGTCTTATACTGAAAGAGATTGTGATCTTATAGTAGATGTGATATAAGTAACCAAAGATAAAGAAGTGATATATGTTACCAAGGGGCCAGGCGTGGTGACTCATGCCTGTCATCCCAGCACTTTGGGTGGCCGAGGCAGGTGGATCACGAGGTCAGGAGATCAAGACCAGCCTGGCTAATATGGTGAAACCCTGTGTCTACTAAAAATACAAAAAATTAGCTGGGCCTGGTGGCATGCACCCGTAGTCCCAGCTACCCAGGAGGCCAAGGCAGGAGAATAGCTTGAACTTGGGAGGTGGAGGTTGCAGTGAGCTGAGATGGCACCACTGCACTCAGCCTGGGCAACAGAGTGAGACTCTGTCTCAAACAAAACAAAACAAAACAACAACAACAACAACATAAAAAAAAAACAAAGTAAAAATTGCTGTAGGAATGGTACAGAAGAAGAGCTAATGATTTCATAGGATAAAATAATTGTTTCCAGCTGGAGAGACAGGCATCGCTTCTTGGTGGAGGTGGCCTTGCCTGATATGCTCTCTAGTTAGAAGTGACCTTTCTTCCCTGGTATCCATAATCCTTCCTACGGCACTTGTCATAGAGAAGAAACAGTGGAATATTTTAGTTTATGCAAAGCACTTAAATAAAAAACTTCACCCCCAAGTGTAGAAATATACTATTTTTTCTTAATTTTTAAATTTTCATTTTTAGGAAATTTAACAAGTGAGGGTAAACAGGAAAATTAAAATAATCCATAATGTCATAATTGATTGTATCATGAACATTAATATCATTAAGTGTTTTTCTACAGTGACATTTTGGGGAATGCATTGCATTTGGATGTACTATAGTTTATATTCTGGACGCCCTGTTGTTTCACATGTAAATAGTCATGATTCTTAGATATTTTGAGGGGAATTAATGCAGAAAAGTATGAAGAATAAAATGTAACTACTCTGTTTTACCTGTTAAGAATGTTTTTGTCAGCAAGTAGTAGAATACTCAACTAATAGTGACTTAAAGAAATAGTTGTTTTTCACCTAAATCTGGAGGTGATTGTGTGACATTTATTCAGCAGCCTAATGTTAGGCCTCTGGATTGGCATCTCTGCAGTTCTCTAGGCTTTTTTCCTCAGGGTTGCAGGATGAGCACAGAAGCTTCAATCAAGACCCTGTTTGAAAAGTTAAGAAGCAAAGAGTAGTGTGGGACAGAGATTTTCCTTGATCACTTTCTTCTCAGACACACAAAGACGTTTTCCTGAAGCCCTCCAGCACATTCTCCCACACGTTCATTCACCAGAACTAGTTCATATACCTACCTCTAGACTGGGGACTGGGCCCACTTCCATATATCAGAAGGTGTATGACCAATTTTGGAACAAAATAGGGAGATTGTTAAAGAAGGAGAAAGGGAATACTTTGTGAGCTTCTGAGCAAATGACTACCATATCCATATTAAATTTTTTTTTTAAGTTTAAATTCCTAGATGGGTATGCATAAAATGGTGTTTTTGTTTTCTTGTTTGTTTTTAAATTTCTGTCTAGGAAGTTATGTTTAATTCTAGTAGAAAAATAGCGTATGTTAATTCTCTAACTTATGTAGCAGGTGTAAGAATGAAACTTACTTTTGTGATAAAATGCTGTTTTGGTTTTTTCTTGCTGGCAAATTGCAATGTCTTTTATGGCTAATTGAAAGCAGAAATTAGGAAAAACTAGAAGAACCAAGCTTAATAAAATAGTTCAAAATTATTACAAAGCTTATTTTTTATTGGCTAACTCAAGAGTTTATTTGTAGTTTCAACCTATATATGTATGCTTATTTTTATTTTCTTTTTCACTGGTATATAACTTATACAGCATAGTACATACCTTCAGTGTACAGCTAAGTAAATTTTTACATCTGTGTGCACCCATTCAGTTGCCATCCAGATCAAGAAAGGCCCTCATGCCCCTTCAAAGTCAACATTAACCTATATTTTGAGTGTATTTCTTGTGATATACACCTAACTAAATCAAACCAATGAAGAGGAAGACTTGGTGAAGTATAAAGTATTATATGAATGTTCTCAAGTTTATTTTACAATGCTAACTTTGCTTGACTGTTTTCTTCTTAGAATCCATGAAAATGAGTTATAGGAAGAGTTGCTGAGACTTGTTGATTTAGTAACTGTTATGTTATCTTTGATTTCCTTAATGTGGAATTTGTAGTACTTATTTATATTATTTTCATGGTAGTATAATAAATAATGGCTGTGAAATTTTAGGGAAGTGTTAAACTATCTTGAATATAAGCACTAAAAGCTCAACAATCAGGTTTTAATTTTCTCCTTATAGTTTGTGCTAAAAATTCCTTTTTCATGGATGCCTTAGGCTTTTATTGATTTATTTTTTAATGTTCTGTCTATAAAGAAGTACTTACTTTTTGTCTCCAACTAAAGAAGGTACATAATGATACACTAACAATTTGATGTTAAGACTTAATGTTGCACTTGGTAGCATATGTTAATGTTTGTCTGCCAAACCTTCCTTTTATACCCTAAGAAGTCTAAATGTATTTCAGGTAGACATAAAGCCTGGTTTTGCTTTTGTTTATAACATGAACATGTCATGATGTAGTATAAAAATGATAGTTGTATGACATGAGTTGCTTGAGATTGGAGGATCTGGCTCTTGAGGGGGGCTCCATCAGTCCTGAGCACACAGAGGGACTGGGTAGCTCTGCACATCGGTAAGACACATGAAGCCTGTGCCACAGGCAACAGGTTAAGTGGCTCCAATAGAGCTTGTCCAACAAGTATCTTTTAATGGTGATAAAAGTAACCAATAACATGTTTTGGTCATATAATTTTGTTTGATAATCTTGCTAGTCTGTATTGATAATGACATAGCTAGCATTTTAATTAGTTTTACTAACTTCATGTCATGTTTTCAGATTGGATCTGGTTCCTCACGTCTTGGAACAGCAGCAACTATTAAAGGTAGGTGTGATCTAACTTAAAAGTTGACCCTGACTTTCCCTTTCATTTTGGTTGTAGTGAAGATAACAGTATTATACATTCAAATGTAATGAAAAAATCATTCTTGAAATTATTTTATAGATAAAATTATCTATCTTATTAAAAGTTGCTTGACTATTAAAGGTAGATGTGATCTAACTTGAAAGTTGCCTCTGACTTTGCCTTTCATTTTGGTTGTAGTGAAGGTAACAGTACTGTACATTCAAATGTAATGAAAAAAATCATTCTTGAAATTATTTTGTATATAAAATTATTTATCTTAATAAAGGTTGCTTGACTTAAATTGTGTTCTCTTTCATCATCCAAATTTCACAAAAGTGACCACTTACATTACATTGCATGAATTACATAAGTTTTGATCTATAAGAAACTTCCTTGCCTTAGAGGGAAAACACTTTTGTGGGTTTTAGTGGGGTTCATGGAAAACTAAATAATTTGATGTGAAACCTTTGAATGTGGGCACAAATGAAACAACAACAAAAAAAGTAAGTTATTTTCTGTTGTTTTATCTATTCAGATAATTCATATTGTTTTTACCCTACAGTTTTTTAGGTTACTAATTTTCCCTGGGAAGGAAATTCATATTGGTTTGAGTTATGTAATTTGCGTTCCTTTTTAAAATCACTTGTTTTTAAATAAATAGTTTTATTAGTTTACATTTTGAAGCTTTCCATGTTATATTGTTTGGTTTGTAGTTCTGTGAGAATAATTAAGTGCTCTGATAGTCCATGATACTTCCTGTTAGTTCAGTGCATCTTCCATTATTGTAACCTTTGATACACAAAAACTGCTTTAGTTGATAGACATCAGTACTCCTTGATGTATTAATACTTCCTTGGTTGTGCCACACTACAGCCTTACCGTTAATATAAGGTCCTCACATGTTTCTCTTAACTTTGTAGGAGATACAGACACTGCTAAGACTTCTGATGATATCAGTTTAAGTCTGGGCCAAAGTTCTAGTCTTTGTAAGGAAGGAAGTGAAGAACAAGGTAAGACCATTACACTTTACCATGATGTCATATACTGTGGTGACCAGAGTTAATTTGTAGAATATGCTGTGTACAATCTGGCAGGAGTTTATAACAATTTAATATAGTATTTAAGGAAACATAAAATGTTACTGGGATAGTAGTAATACAGAGTTATACAGGCTTTTAGCTTACTGGAACTCAGTTATACATGTTCTGCCAGATAAATATGGAGAGAGATATTCTATGAGCATATGCCCCAGAGTGAATATGAGATAGGAGATAAGAATCTGCTATTCTTTTAGTTGATCAGACCAAGTAGCCCAGCTTAGGGATAACCTGGTATGTAAAACTGTTACTTTCCTTTGGTACAATCTCTAAATGCCAGCTGCTTCATCTCCTGCCAACTGCAAAAACAGCAATAAGTTTTGATGTAGTGTCTTAGTTCATGTGCATTGCTATAAAGAAATACCTGAGACTGGGTAACTTGTAAAGAAAAGAGGGGCCGGGCGCGGTGGCTCAAGCCTGTAATCCCAGCACTTTGGGAGGCCGAGACGGGCGGATCACGAGGTCAGGAGATCGAGACTATCCTGGCTAACACGGTGAAACCCCGTCTCTACTAAAAATACAAAAACTAGCTGGGCGAGGTGGCGGGCGCCTGTAGTCCCAGCTACTCGGGAGGCTGAGGCAGGAGAATGGCGTAAACCCGTGAGGCGGAGCTTGCAGTGAGCTGAGATCCGGCCACTGCACTCCAGCCTGGGCGACAGAGCGAGACTCCGTCTCAAAAAAAAAAAAAAAAAGAAAAGAGGTATATTTGGCTTACGGTTCTTCAGGCTGTACAAGAAGCATGGTGCCAGCATCTGCTTCTGGTGAGAACCTCAGGAAGCTTCCAATCATGGTGGAAGGGGAAGGGGAGCTGGCATGTCACATGGTGAGAGAGGACGAGAAGAGAGAGGGGAGGGGTGCCAGGCGTGCTTTGTTAAACAATCAGCTCTTGTGTGAACTAATAAACTGAGAATTCACTCATTACCGCAGAGGTGGCAACAAGCCATTCATGAAGGATCCACCCTCATGACTCAAACACCTCCCACCACGCCCCATGTCTAACATTGGTGATCCACATGAAATTTGGAGGGGGACAAATAGCCAAACCATATCATAGAGAAATAACTTGCTGTTGGACCTACTGCGAAACCGTGCATCTATTACCAGCATGGTACCTTCCAGATTGTTAAAGAAATTTTGGCTATTTTTGATTTTTTTCTTCAACTCAATTGTAAATGAATATTTTGAATTTTATTGAGTCTTTTTAAACTCACATTTTCAAGTTTAATTTCTAATTTTCAAACATAAAGCAACAGATATGTCATCCCCATTTTGTAATGGAGATTTTCCAAAGTTTTGTAATCAGAACCTGAATCAGAACTAGGTTAGAAACTTTTCTCACTATTGCCACCATGTTATAACCCTGTTATTTTTATTAACCTACGGGTGATGTTTGATGGGCAGACAGGCTGACAAATTTTTTATTCTTAATTATGAAACTTGTTTATGAGGCTACAAACGGATAACTAAATTATGACATTTGCCCATTCATTTAATGTTTTTCCCAGGTTCATTTCTTACAAGCATGTTTTGTTACTGTTGGAATTTTAAGTTTATTATTGTAACTCTCTCCTTCTTTTGAATTACTGTACCCTCTCATTGTTTCTTTGCTTCTGTGGACTCTCCTATCTAACCCTATACCTCATTCCTAAAACCGAAAAGACCTTTATGTGTACTGTGTGGGCGGGGCACAGTGGCTCATGCCTGTAATCCCAGCACTTTGGGAGGCTGAGGTGGGTGGAGTTTGAGACCAGCCTGGGCAACATGGCAAAACCCTGTCTCTACTAAAAATACAAAAATTATCCAGGGTAGTAGTGGTACACACCTGTAATCCTAGCTACTCAGGAGGCTGAGGCACGAGAATTGCTTGAACCTGAGAGGCAGAGGTTGTAGTGAGCCGAGATTGTGTGACTGCACTCCAGCCTGGGTGACACTCAAATAAATAAACCCACACACATACATAGGTACGTACATTGAGTCCAGGAGTTTGAATCCAGCCTGGGTAACATAGTGAGATGCCTGTCTCTACAAAAAATAATAATAAAATTTAGCCAGGCATGATGGTGTGTGCCTATAGTCTCAGCTACTTGGGAGGCTGAGGTGGGAGGATCTCTTGATCCCGGGAGGCTGAGGTAGCAGTAAGCTGTGATAGTGCCACTGCACTCCAGCCTGGGCAACAGAGGGAGACCCTTTCTCTCTCTCTCAATCAGTCAGCCAATCAATCAGTCAATATCAATTTCTTTGAGAAGTACAATAGCCTTTTCTATAATATGAGACCATCACAGTGTCTCAACAACTAGATAATAATCTTAGAGGGGTTGGTGCCCTTGCATTTAGGGATTATATATCTTATTTTATATCTGGAAAGTACCATATGCAAATAAGATTTTAATAGTCTGGTAGGTTGGGAATTATATACACACAGATCTACCCTTGCAACTATATATTAACATAGACAATGATGTCTAGCATTCACTGGGTGCATACTATTGGTCAAGTTTGGGGTCGGCATACTTTTCTGTGAAGGACCAAATAGCTTTGTAGGCCATGTGGTCTCTCTTGCTACTCAGCTACTCAACTTTGCCACTATAGAGTGAAAGGAGTCATAAACAATACATAAATAGTGGGCATGGCTGTGCCAGCCTAAAATTTGGTTTACAGAAACAAGTTTGAGGGCTGGATTTGGCTTCATGGGGCTTAGTTTGTCAACCCCTGGTTTAAGTCCTCTTCTAAGCATTTTATATGCATTTACCCAGTTAATCTTCACTATAAACGTTTGAAGTTGGTACTGTTATTATTCTCACTTTACAGATGAACATGTTATTGCTTAGAGAGAAGTTATAAGAAACTTGCTCAAAGTCACACAGCTACAAAGTGACAGTCCTATAATTCAAATCTGGTTTTGAATTAGGCTTTTTAAAATCTATACTATACTACTTTCATATAGTTTTAAAACTTGCTTTTATCATGCAACATTTTTCCATATGTTTAACATTAAAAAAATGTTGTTGAGTACTATTGGCACTGTTTTAAGTACTGGAAGTAAATCAGTGAACAAAAAGACAAAAAGTTCCACTCTCATGTGGCTTCCATACTATTAATATGGAATCATACTGGTAGAAATCAACATATACTGTAGTAAGTAGAGACAGAAGATAGGGATTGGTGGGGACTAGGGAAATTTTAATTTTAAACAGAGTAGTTGAGGGCAAGCCTCTCTGAGAGCAAAGACCTGAAGAAGGAGGAAGTGAGCTCTCAGGATATCTGAGGGGAGGGGCCCCCTCCACGCAGAGGGAACAACAAGGGCAAAGCCCCAAAGCGCGAGCATGCCTGTCAAGTTTGAGAAATATTGTGGCTGGCTCAGAGTAAGTGAAGGACCAAACAGTATGGAGTTTTGTAAGCCATCTTAAATGTGCTAATTTTAATTCTGAGTGAGATGAGGAACTGCTAAAGGGTTGTATTTCATTTTAGTAGAATCACTCTGGCTCCTATTTTGAGGAATATATTAAAAGGGGCAAAAGTTGAAGCAGGAGCTCACTTAGCAGATGATTGCAACAATCCAGAGCACAGATCAGAGTAGTGAGAAGTAGCCTGACTGTGTGTGTGGAAGATACTAAAAAGATAGGTTATGGATTTGGATATACTGTGTGAGAGAAGTAGTGGTCATGGATGACTCAAAGGCTTTTGAGTTAAGCATCAGGGAGGATGGAGGCCTGCCACCTGAAGGGGGGAAGACTGAGGAGGAGCAGATTCGGGGTGGGAAGAACATGGAGGGTAAGTTAGGGGGTTCAGTTCAGGGCATATCAGGTGCTGTTAGACCTGTACGCATCAATGAGTAGATAGGTTCAGATTTCAGGTAAGAGGTCTGGGTTGGGGGTTTTAGATTCAGGAGTTGTCAGTGGATAAATAAAAACAACAACAAAAATCAGTCATATCAGTTAAGGGGTTGGGTATTATGAAGTTGATGAAGTATCAGGGCAAGCATACT
The DNA here is from genome assembly GCF_002776525.5 of Piliocolobus tephrosceles. Lineage (NCBI taxonomy): Eukaryota > Metazoa > Chordata > Mammalia > Primates > Cercopithecidae > Piliocolobus > Piliocolobus tephrosceles. The sequence continues at coordinate 35,575,533 of NC_045439.1, read as the reverse complement.
TGTTAGCTGCTTGGGGTTTATGTGGCCTGACTTCTTGATCCAAATCCCTTTTCCTAGTTATGGTTTGGCGCCACCTAGTGGCAAATGTTCATGCTGGCTTTAATACCATTTGGGACTCTTACTCCTGTGGTTTGGATTTATAGGACAATGGCCTTTAGTTAGTTGGTTAACAGTTAGTTGATTAGTTGACACTCATTTTGTCACCTGATTCAGGATGACTGGGGGAAAACAGGATATTGGGGTGTATCTTCAACTTTTTCACTTCTAAGATAATCTACAGTTTTCCTACCTCTTGCTCATGTCTTCCCTATCCAAGATCAGAACTTTAGACCGTACCCATGTGAATATGAGGGCTGGGTAGAAGATAGAGGAACTAGTTAAAGGTATTTCTGAATTTTAGTTTGTCGTAGGGATAGAGAACTGGATGAGATTTACAAAGAGGGAGTATAGGTAGAAAAGTGAAAAGTTCTAGCTAGGTGCCATGCTCACACCTGTAATCCCAGCACTTTGAGAGGCCAAGGTGGGAGGGTCTCTTGAGGCCAGGAGTTCAGTACCAGCCTGGGCAACATGGTGAAACCCTGTCTCTAAGAAAAACTATAAAAAATTACATGGGTGTGGTGCTGTGCACCTGTGGCCCAGCTACTTGAGAGGCTGAGGCAGGAGGATTGCTTGAGCCTGGGAGATCAAGACTGCAGTGAGCCATGATTGCACCACTACACTCCAGCCTGAGTGACAGAGCAAGACTCTGTCTCAAAAGAAGAGAAGAAAAGAAAAAGTGAAAAGTTTTAAGATCTGAACCCTGTGCCTCTTTAGTTTAAGAAGTCCAGGAGACTGAGTAGGAACAATTAGTGAGATCAAAGGAAAAGCAAGACTGTTATCCCCCTGTGATCGAGCAGAATGGACTGGCCACCTTCGTCACGTGCTGCTGATAGGTCAGGTGACGTGAAGACTGAGACTTGACCATTGGATTGAACAGTGTAGAGGGTGTCGGTGACCTTGATAAGCACAGTCTTAGGGGAGTTGAATTGGAATACAAAGAGAGAATTAGAGGAGAAGAATCAGACAATGAGTATAGACAACTCTTTCAGTGAATTTTTGTAAAGATGATAGCAAGCAGGAGAAGTAAAGATAAAGGAGGGATTTCGATTTTGTAAGATGTTGTAAGACAAATAACAGCATGTTTGTATAATTGATTGTTATCCATAATCAATTGATAGGGATGATCAGAGAGAGAAAGAAGGTACAATTTTTGTTTATAAAAGTAATATATATGTTACCTTTAGAAAATACAGTTAAGTATGAAGAAAAAATTTATACCTCTGCCACTGAGAAACTTGTTTCTTTTTGCATATCACTTTTTTCATATTTTTTTGCTTTGATATAGTTCAGTGGTTTTTAGAATATTATGCATCCATCACCACTATCTAAATCAAGAACATTTTCATTACCCCAGAAAGAAACCTGCACCCATTACACTCCCCATTTCCTCTTCAAGCAGCCCCTGACAATCTCCAGTTTACTTTCTGTTTCTATGAATTTGCCTATTCTGGACATTTCATTTAAACGCAATTATATGTGTTTTTTTTTAACGTCTCTGGCTTCTTTCACTTACCTTATTCTGGCATGAATCAGGATGTTACTTCTTTTTATGGCTAACTGTGGTATATCACTTTTCACATTTATAAAAATATACGCACGTATTCCATTAGCATTCATTTAAACTTACGGAACTGGATTTTTTTTTTTTTTTGAGACGGAGTCTTGCTCTGCTGCCCAGGTTGGAGTGCAGTGGTGAAATCTCAACTCACTGCAACCTTTGCCTCCCGGGTTCAAGCAATTCTCCTGCTTCACCCTCTCAAGTAGCTGGGATTACAGGCGCCCACCACCATACCCGGCTAATTTTTCTGTTTTTAGTAGAGACGGAGTTTCACCATGTTGGCCAGGCTGATCTCGAATTCCTGACCTCATGATCCATCCGCCTTGGCCTCCCAAAGTACTAGGATTACAGGCATGAGCCACTGCACTTGACCAGTGCTACCTTTTTCACTGAATTATTTTCTCATATTATTACATAATCTTTGAAATTGTTTTTTTGTGCCTGTATGAAATTATTAGTGGACTACATTTTCAACCATTATTTATAGGACATTGTTATACTTTTTGTGCTTTAAGAACTTTTATAATAACGTGACATGAACAACTTTGTGCTAAAACCTCGTACGCATATTTGACTCTATCCTTTAGCAACAATTTCTTACCTTCAATTTAAGAATACCTTTTCAAGTTTCTTGGCCATATTGCCAGATTGCTTTAAGAAGGTTACACCAGTTGGTACCACCATGAGCAGTATGCCTTTCTTATTCTAAATGCCACTAATAACAATTGTTTAAAAAAAGTTTGATTTGATGAAAAATAGTATCTCTTTGTGTTGATCTGAGCCTCTTAACTTTGATATAATTTTTTTCATATGGGTAACAGTAAGAAAAAATGTATTTACTTGAAAATTTCCTGAAACCACCTAAATTTTTTCTGACAAAATTAAACCTTTTATGTTATATTTGTTCAGCAGTATTGAAAAAAATGCATGTATTAAAGTAAGTTTGGCTGTGTCTTTTAAAATGAAATACTTACATTTCTGTTTTATTAATTCCTCAGAAGGAAGTTGGTTTTGATCATTAGCATTTAAAAAATATTTTGTTATTGTAGATTTAGTGATTTTCAACTACTTGCTCAGAGTCACTAAGTTTTCTGTAAAATTCATATCCTTGAAATGTGAATATCACACCAACTGATAATTGCTTATTAGAGATATAGAGTTTTTAGAAATAACATTATAATTTAATACTACAAAAAATACAATGCCAGCTTTTAAATTTTGATATTTAGAAGATATAAGAACACAACCACTGTAGCAGCTGTGTTGGGAAAATAATAAAGGACATGGGTTTTACTTACCTTGAAAACTTTAAAACGTAAGATAAAGTATAATTGGACATTTATAAACTCCAATTTTTATGGTACACTCCAGAGGCTATCTGTGAGTTTTTACTTAATTAATCATAGTGAAATCTACATTTAGATTTTTAAAAAGTACATAAACATTTTAAATAACTCATCCCTTTCTTTTAATCTTAGGGGGAAATGTCTGCTTTGGTCATTGAGATTCTACTGGGAAGACTCAAATTTACTATAGAATCTATTATTTTACTTCGTCTATCCAGCTATGACAAATAAGACAATAATTTTTATTTTTGTTGAACTAACAGCAGGTTCAAATGTCCTTGTCTGGCAAAACATATATTTAAAAATAAGCTATTTTGCAGTTTGGTTGTCAAGCTATATTCCAAGATAAATTACAATGTAGGTAGGTGGGTAGATGCATTGATTTATATCTATATTTACATTTATATATATAGTATGTATGATAAATCACTAATCACTGGTCTGGATGGAGGGTTAAAGCAGTGATCTTACAGTTACAAGAAGATAAGTATTTTTTTCATGAAGTATTTTATAATTGCTATACCAATAATGAAAGATAAAAATAATGAAAGATAAGAATGTAATTATTGCTGTTTTTACCATTCTGAACAGCAAGAGGATGTCTTACATCATTATGTCTTGTTTGGGCATTGGTCAGCCTATTTTTGTTCGTTTGTTTCTGATTACTCTAGGTTTTCTTGATTTGTAAAATAATTGTGTTAGCTTTTTGAAAGGATTTTAATATTGTGTTAGGTAAAATAATGATAGCCACCTTTAATTGTGACGGCATTGTGTCAAGCAATATATGTTATTAACTCAGTTATTTCCTTGCCTATGACTCAGTGAAGTTGATGTCCCATTTTACAAATAAGGAAACAGATTTACAGGTGGTAACCCAAAGTTACCAAGTTAGTAAGTTGTAGACAGAGCTTGCCTAGAAATCCAGGCCTATTTTAAGTATAATCCTTTGTTGCCTCTTATTTTATTGTTGATAGTCTATAGAACTCTTTCTGAGGCCAATTGAAGAACTCAAAGATTTGGAAGTTCAGTTCAGTTCAGTTCATGAATAGAATGCTTTCTTTGTGCAGCTGTGAAACAGAAAGCAGCTCTTTGGTGAACTTGTTTTTACTTGATTTACTGTATGCAGTGAATTCTTTCCATTGTGAAACAGTAGAAAAGCAGATCATACATTTATTTTAACATTTCCAAACATGTGTTTGAAACAGATTTGGCAACTGATCGGAAGCTCTTTCGTCTTGTCTCCAATGACTCCTTCATCTCTATTCAGCCTTCCTTATCCTCTTGTGGACAGGACTTGCCAAGGGACTTCAGTGACAAAGTGAGCCTGCCAAGTCATAACCACCACCACCACCATGTTGATCAGTCTCTGTCCAGTGCCTGTGACACAGAAGTAGCTTCTCTTGTACCTTTACACTCACACTCTTACAGAAAAGACCACCGGCCGCGAGGTGTACCACGGACTTCTAGCTCTGCTGTAGCTTTTCCAGACACTTCACTGAATGATTTTCCCCTTTATCAGCAAAGACGTGGGTTAGATCCAGTTAGTGAGTTAGAATCTTCCAAGCCTCTTTCTGGATCCAAAGAGTCTTTGGTGGAAAATTCTGGTTTATCTGGGGAATTTCAGCTTGCTGGTGACTTGAAAATCAATACTTCTCAGCCACCCACAAAAAGTGGGAAGAGCAAACCTTTGAAAGCAGAAAAAAGCATGGACAGCTTGAGGAGCCTGAGCACACGGAGTAGTGGGTCAACAGAAAGCTACTGTAGTGGAACGGACCGGGACACTAACAGTACTGTCAGCAGCTATAAAAGTGAGCAGACCAGCTCAACTCACGTAGAGAGCGTCTTGTCAGAGCATGAGGAGTCTCCTAAAGCAGGAACAAAAAGTGGGAGGAAAAAGGAGTGCTGTGCAGGCCCAGAGGAGAAGAATAGCTGTGCCAGTGACAAAAGGACTAGCAGTGAAAAGATTGCCATGGAAGCGAGTACCAACAGTGAGGTTCACGAGGCCAAGGACCCCACCCCCTCCGAAGAGGTGCACAACCAGAGAGGTCTCAGCCCCTCTGCATCTGAAGAAGCCAATAAAAATCCCCATGCAAATGAATTTACTTCCCAAGGGGACAGACCACCTGGGAACACTCCAGAAAACAAAGAAGAGAAGAGTGATAAGTCAGCTGTTTCTGTGGATTCCAAAGTGTGTAAAGATGTTGGTGGAAAGCAAAAGGAAGGGGATGTTCGACCTAAATCTTCTAGCGTAATCCATCGGACAGCTTCTGCCCACAAGTCAGGCAGGAGACGGACGGGAAAAAAACGGGCTAGCAGTTTTGATTCAAGCCGGCATAGGGACTATGTTTGCTTTCGAGGAGTTTCTGGCACCAAGCCACACAGTGCTATATTTTGTCATGACGAAGACTCTAGTGATCAAAGTGACTTGAGTAGAGCATCAAGTGTTCAGTCTGCTCACCAGTTCAGCAGTGATAGCTCGTCTAGCACTACTTCTCATTCCTGTCAGTCTCCTGAGGGCAGATACAGTGCTCTAAAGACCAAACACACTCATAAAGAGAGGGGCATAGACTCTGAACACACACACAAAGCTCATTTGGTTCCTGAAGGAACCAGCAAAAAGCGTGCAACACGACGGACTTCTAGCACAAATAGTGCCAAGACTCGTGCCCGAGTGTTGAGCCTGGACAGTGGCACAGTAGCATGTTTGAATGACTCAAACAGGTTAATGGCACCTGAAAGTATAAAGCCCTTAACCACTTCAAAATCAGATCTTGAGGCCAAAGAGGGAGAGGTGCTAGATGAGCTATCTTTATTAGGACGGGCTTCCCAGTTAGAGACAGTCACTCGATCTAGGAATAGCTTGCCAAACCAGGTTGCATTTCCTGAAGGGGAAGAGCAAGATGCAGTCAGTGGAGGTAAGTGAACTGTAAGAAGAGATTTCTCTAAGAGTCACTGCTTTTTCATACTATTAATTAGAGTAGTACTTACTAAAATATGCTTCTGTTAATATTACCCCTTCCACTGTGTTACTAAAATAAGCTTTCTTGAATGGAGAAGTAGGTGGTTATCTTAGAAAAGGTTTTGGTATGAACACCAAGAACATATTTTTTTGGTTGCAATACTTGAATATGTCAATTTGTTCTTGATGGTGTCAAGAACACCAGTTTCTAAGCCAGTTGCCACCTGTTAATGTTTTGCTGGGAATAACAAAAATTAGCCCTCTTCCTTTTTATAACAATAGCAACAATAAAGTATGTAGTTATTTAAGGGCACCAAACCAGTTTCAGTCATCTCTTATACAGTATATGACACCAAACTTTCAAAGTTAGATCACTCAGCCTGTTATATAAGAGTTTTCCAAATATTACTTTAAATCTGATTATGCACATTGAGAATTGTGGCTCTTTTTTTAAGTCTGTATCTTTGGTTTTATTTCTTGCTTACTCAAGTTTCAGGTGTTAGGAAAATACTATTTTTTTCTATAATTTCACACGCTATTCTTAAAGTTTATTAAATTCAGATTTGCAGTTTATATTAGCATTTGGTATCCATTAATTGATGTAAGATGCTCCCATAATAACAGTGATGGTGTTCTGGTTAAAGTAATAGCTTACTTATTTCAGGTTTTTGGAGAATTGTGCAAATTTGGATAGGTGATTTTATATTCTGTCAGTGTGTGTTGGCCTCTTTATTTCAGAGTTGTTATTTCTTGCTGTTTTCTTCTGTCCAAGGTAGTTTGTTTATTTGGTTCTGGTTTTTATGGAATCTGCTTCTTGAATAGAATCAGAAAAATCAGATCTTTTGTTGTTAGTACCTTAGTTTTTTTAGCCTCTACCCCCATTCTCTTTATTTATGCTTCTGTCTTTAAAGTTTATAGTCTGTTTGATATAGTAATGTTCAGTCACTTATTAAAAGTTAAGCTGGATTTTGTTTGTACAAACACTCTGAAACATACGAATATATGCTTTTTCTCCAAGATGTTAATTTCACCCCAAGTATTTTAAAAGTCCATGTTGTGGTAAACATTTTCCTAGATTTTTTTGGGTGAAGTTTCTAGCCAGATTATTTCTAATGGGAACATAAAGAAATTATCTGGTACCTGAAGAAAAATGTAGTTTATCAAACCTAAATATTGAGAACTAACTATATCTGAAGTGGTTATAACCATTTGGTGACAATAGAGTAATTAAATTCTCTCGAGTCTTTGACCTGGATATAGTTCTCTTTTTTTGTAAACAACCTGAAATGCTTGTAGTGATTTCTCACACAAATCATACCAGGTATGTTCACAGTATGCAGGAAACCACTGGATTTTAAAATATAGCTTAATTTTTAAAGTTATCAGAATGAATTTTAAGTAAACATGCTATGATAGAAATATATTACTGGTCTGAATATTGCTGAAAAGTAAATACTGAAAAAATATGCACAAAAGTATGTAGTAAATTCATGCCTTTATATTTAAAATGTCATTTCCTTTTCATGGGTACTGTTTTTTAAGAAAAGTTACTTGAAAGGTGTTATTTGCTTCTCAGTGCTGTTCTTTAAGCTATATTAGCCCTCGTTTTTCCAGGTTCTAGCTTTTGTTTTCTTTTGTTTGTACTCATTTTTTAAAAAAAAATTTATTTAAATAACTCCATTAAATGTTAATAAATAATGAAATAAAAATATCTTCTTTGGTGGAAGAAATGTAATAGTCTGTGTGCTGTTTAAAAACTTTTTGCCTAGGGAAGGCATTGCACAGGCTATTTTTATTTGAGCTTCACTGGGTTTAGAATAAGAATAAACAAATATAAGAATATTTGTGCTTTTGTCACAAATAAGAGCAAAACTAAAGCACTTAAATGTGTTGGGAGTTTTTTAATTGGTTTTTATCATAACTAAATATAGGAGTTTTGTTGGGAGTTTATTTGGGCTCTTTGAAAGTTTGGAGGTGGTGGGAGGGGATTTGTTTTGGTTCTCATTATTTAAAAATTACAGAGACTCTCAAATACTGTTTAAAGATATTTGTTTATGTTAACATTACCTGTTATAGCCCTGTCTGACAATTTAGAAGAAATGTTTCTGGGCCGTCCTGCCTTACATAGTGTACTACTGAAACCTGTCAGCCAATCATGTTACTGCTTGGCCATTCATATACCTATGCATAAGCCATAGATAGATTTTGTCCTGAAGAATGTGAAGGTGTGGATAACCGATTTCTTTTCATTTTATTTTAAGGTAGGTGGTGGTGGTAGTGTGGAGAGATGGAATTTAGGAAATATACTTTAAAGTACTAAAATAAAGTAATCTAAAATAGGAGGTAATCTAGTTTAGTGACATGGAGTCAAATACCTTTGTTAGTATGTGGGCTCCACTATTGTGACTCTAGGAAATCTACTTATAAACCTCAGCTTCCTCATCTTAGAATGAGATGATTATAGTATCTATCTCATAGGGTTGTTGTGAGGACTAGGCAGTTAATACACGAAAATGCCTATAACAGTGCCTGGCACACAGTAAATGCTTACTAGTGCTGCTGTGACTATTCAAGGCCAGTTAGTTATGCTACACAATGTAGCCTGTCCTTCAGCCTTATTAATTCAATGGTATAAAATTAAAGTAGAAGAAAATGATTAAATGTAGAAATAAACTAGAGATAGTCTAAGTGTGCCATTGTGAAACTCAATAGTAAAAATAAAAAATATCTGATTCCCTAGTTTCTTACATAATGCTAATAGGAAAAACATTTTTTATTAACATCAATTTGGTGACAGGGATTTTAACGTGATTTTGTCATATATTATCTTTTTTAGTCACGTAACAAGTGATTGTTTTCATATGCCCTGTCATCATTAATCAAGTTCTTTGGTTAAAACTGAATTTCATCAATAATGGTTTGTGATTACTGAGACAGGAAATACGTTTTAAGTTCAAACTAAGTCATTTTCTGTTGATCTCTTGTTTTGTACTTAATTTTTCTTTTTACATTATAAGGCATATCTTTAATTTATGACTAATATTTTAAGAAATGAAAACTACATACAAGCTGTATGGTAGAAAAATGTCCTGTGTTTTCTAGCTTGTATTACTTTTAATGAAGTCCTTTTCTTTTGAGCCATTTAAACTTATTTCCTGTGTGATTCAATACTGTTATTATAGCATATTTTCTGTATCACTTAATGGATTACAAAGAACAGCCCGAGTGGAGAGGTTTGTGTTTACTTATTATTCTTTGTGCTTTTTTCTGAATTGTTTAACCTCTAGTTCTCTGTGAAATTTATTTTAAATATAATGTTTGAGTCACTATTCTGTAAGCATGAAATAGGATCCTAATATAATATTGTGTTGGGAACCAAAGATAATCTTTAAAGAAACAATTATTTAAAGAAAAGTCAGATCTTTTCAATAAAAATTTTATGAGGGTTTGTGCTATACACATAAATTGAAGGTGTGTTATTTTGTACCCAAATATCATTGAGCATTAGATAGAAGATAAAGACCAGTAAACAGACAAGAAAATACAAATTATAGTTTTTGTAATTTACTAAATAGAAGGAATCTCAAGTCTAATAAACTTAATTTTCTGATTTCCGGGTCCACATGGAAAGTTAGAAGAAGCAAATTAGTAGAAGGGATGGGTACTTATAGAAGCTGAAGTAATGACAGCAGAAGAAATACACAGCTAACCCGGAAAGAGGAGCTGTAATAGCTGTACAAGCCAAAGCAGGAAACCCAGCAGTGCGTGGTCATTAAATGCAGGGGCAGATATCGTTTTAATTTTAATAGTGTTCAAGTACATCATAATAGCATAACGTAATACTGTATTAAAGTATAATGCTATACTCATTGTATATGTGGCTGACCTTGATTTCATTAAGGAAAGATATTCTTTACTGTGAAAAAAGCTTAGACATATATAAAACCGCACAGAAGGCGGCTCATTAAATACAGCAAAAATAGGTTTGGGAAAATTATCTTCCTTTACAACAATATCAAGAAAAGAGGTGTTTATTGGTGAAGCAAATACATGTTTGTATATAGAATTCCCAAAACCAGCCCATGCCTGATTTTGTCAAGTAGGAACAAACATTACAGTGTTTTTCTTTCTCTCAGCAGTGAAGTTCTGGGCATCAAACGGTTACATTTTCATACTACCTCTAATTACTGTCTTAATATTCTGGCAGGTCATTAAATCTGTGCCTCAATTTCCTCAACTGTAAAACGGGAATAATAACCGTTTAGACCTGTCTCACAGTTAACTATCAGACTCCAATGAGCTTAAACCTAATGAGTGTAGAAATGTGAAAATGCTTTATGTATTATAGGTTCATTATATAAACAAAGACAGTGATGTCTTTCATATGTAAGGATGTGTTCCCTCTCAAAAATGTCACTTCAAATATATGTGTTTATCACAACTGACCCTTTAATAAGGGACTCTCCTGAAAGTAGATGCAAAATTGTATCTGAAGGATTGGTATCTTTCATCCCATTCACAAAGGATTAAAAAGGATTAGAAATCACCTATAAAAGTAAGTAATACTTAAGTTATATTTGTTTGGCTGGTGGACTTGTGGAAAATATCAGTAAGGATATGCAAATTCTCTTTAACTCAAAGCTTAGCTAATAATTTTTTTTTTTCTTGAGATGGAGTCTTGCTCTGTTGCCCAGGCTGGAGTGCAGTGGCGTGATCTCGGCTCACTGCAACCTCTGCTTCCCGGGTTCAAGCGATTCTCCTGCCTCAGCCTCCCAAGTAGCTGGGACTACCAGTGCCTGCCACCACACCCGGTTAATTTTTGTATTTTTAGTAGAGATGGGGTTTCACCATATTGGCCAGGCTGTTCTCGAACTCCCGACCTTGTGATCTGCTCACCTCGGCCTCCCAAAGTGCTGGGATTACAGGTGTGAGCCACTGTGCCCGGCCATAGCTAATAATTTTGTTATTGTTTGCTCCAGTTCCTTGGCTTGTCAAAAAGTAGGCCAGTCCTTTAAAATGTTTTCACAGATGGAAATTATTTTCATTCAGAATTGATGCTTAGAAATTGAGCAGTGTTCTTTGGCTTCCCAGAAAATGACACTTAAAAACATTTATTTATTTACTTATTTATTTTTTGTTATTTCTAACAAGAATGAGCTTGAAAAGCATTTGTTGTTTCATTGGAAGAAAATGTTTGCATGTTGATGGTAGCATCATTATTGGCTTACAAAGAAACTATGAGAGGGAAAAACTATTTAGATAAAGTGGATTTCATGCCTAGACTAAAACATTCCTTTTAGAATGTTTTTGCAAAATTACTTGAATGTTTATGTCTTTATATAGTAATTTTGTTGTTAGGTAAAATCATTTTTATCCTGAACATTACAATGTATTTCAGAATGTTTGCAGATATCTTTTATTTTTCTGAGATGTATATATACTTATTCGTTTCATACTTTTGTCATCTTTCTTAAGAATTTAATTTCCTAATAGCATTTTTTCTGATCTTTTTGAAGTACTAAATGCATATTTTTATTTATGTGATCTTTCCAGATTTACTCCTTTTCCCCCACAATAAAGATTTCTCACTGAAAAGAACATCTGAGCAATTTCCTCTGTCTAAATTTTTATCAATTTAATTGAAATTGAGCTATTGCAAGATGCCAGCCATAGCAGTACATGACAACTAGAAAGTAACTTATTACGTACAAATTCTTTTATAAATCAGGTATATGATTCACATCATTTTTAAATAGCATCTTTATCTGTATATATTTATACTCACAGCTTCCAATTTTTAAGATAGACTTCCGATAGCCATTACCTCCTCCCTCATTAAATTTTGCTCTTTGGGCATCCCAGCCATTCTAGAAGTATATTAGTGCCTTTAATGCTTTCTCTGCTTTCATTCACAGAGTAAAACCAACTGATAGTCTGTAAGTGTAATACTACCGTAAAAAATAAATAGTTGCACTAAAATAATTCATTTTAGAATGTGTAGAATTTTCCTTATCTCATTGAGATAAATGTGAAGTAACTCCTGAGGTAGGAGGTATGTATTATGGATTAAACTTTCTTTGTTATCTTCAGGAACGGACCAGATCACAGCTGTCTAAAATGTCAGAGAATATTTTTGGTTTGTCCATGAATTGAACTTAGGCATTTAGTAAATGCTTAAACTTAATTGAGTGATTGCATCAGTATAACTAAAGTAAAAAGCTAAATTACCTGAAGTGTCCTCTTATTTTTATTTTATTTTGTTTTGATTTTTTTATTTTATTTTATTTTAGATGGAGTTTTACTCTTGTCACCCAGGCTGGAGTGCAGTGGCACGATCTTGGCTCACTGCAACTTCTGCCTCCTGGGTTCAAATAATTCTCCTGCCTCAGTCTCCCGAGTAACTGGGATTACAGGTGCCTGCCACCACACCTGCTAATTTTTGTATTTTTAGTAGAGACAGGGCTTTGCCCTGTTGGCCAGGCTGGTCTCGAACTCCTGACATCAGGTAATCCACCCACCTCGGCCTCCCAAAGTGCTGAGATTATAGGTGTGAGCCACTGCACCTGGCCTGAAGGTTCCTCTTAAACTTATTATGATCATGAAGTCAGTCTTTTTAACACAAATGAATAAATAGAAAGTCGAGACGTTTAAGTTTGAAAAAATACATTTAAAAATATGTGACTCTCTGGATATATATTGGAAGTATTTTATATGTCTTGTCATTCACGGTTTTTGAATTGCTTGAATGTTTTTTCTTTTTTACCTACACATTCATAAAGTTTAGTTGTTCTAGAGTGCTAATTTTTCACACTCTGCATTTTATGCTCTTACTATTAAATTAATTTCATTCTTCTTTGCTAGAGATACTGGGTTTTAAGCAGAGTCAAAATGTCAACTCCAAAAACAGTTTTTAAAATATTTTCTCCCTTCTCTCTGATTCCTTAGTTAAAAGATTAGATTTTTTGTTTTTGTTTTTGTTTTGGTTTACTGTTTTTCTTCTATAAAGTTAAATGATTCAAAAAGAGTTTATTACAATTGGATTCTGGAAGTGAGTTTTTATCAAGTATGGCTATAACATATGTGACTGTGCTTACAGCAAATTATTTTAAGCTTTAAAGACGCATTTTTCCTCCTTTGGCTGGAATAGAACTGGACCCCTACTCTACTGTATTCCAAATAGAGCTGTTCTGTAAGTAGCACATTCCCAGGGACATGGCTTAATCTTACATACTGTGACCATAAATCGTAGTATAGCATTTTCCCTTGAATGTGTGATACTGTTAAAGCAGTTGCCATAGTAAACATTTTGAAAATTCTTGGAACAGTAGGTGTTTACTCCCTGAATATTATAAGAGACAACATAGACAGTATACATAATTCCACTTTAACATTGTTCACTGGATGCCTAAACTTTCATCTTAATGTGTTTCCAAGACTGTTAAGAAAGTAAGTGATATAATATGCAGCTATTTTGCAGATAACAATATAAATGGTGTATTACTAGTAAAAAAAAAAAAAAATTGTTTTCTGAAGAAACCAAGAAACATTTTGATTAAAAGTGGACACTGTAGTTTGTCTTTTCACTCCAGTACTGTGGAATAATTAGCTTTTACTTAAGATTAACACCATGAAGTCTTCAGTAGAAGGAAGATAGTAAAGAAAACCATCTATTTCTCTTCTTCCTATACTCAATATTCAGTGATTACATACTTTTTTCCCCAAATCCTTCTGAATAATTTTGGTACATTTTATGGATTAAATTATCTTCTATAAATTATGTCTGGGTAAATTTTACTCTGCTATTTTGGTTGAAACAGTATCTACAATTAGAAAAAATGTTTGAAAGTCTCTTGATGTAGTTGGATTGACTTGTAAATTGAGCGTAGTAGTTTGTTACAAATAATGCTTTATAAATAATAGCATAATAGTTTGTAACAACTGTAGAAGAGAAATCTTTAATATAATATTTCACAAAATAATTCTTGAATTGAGTTTTTAAATAGTGATTTAAATTCCATAACCTGAGTTAAACCTTACTGATGTCTAAGAACTGTTAGCAGGTATACCAATTGCTCATCTCAGTTTTCATTTCTTCCCTCAATTGGCTTGTTTTCTTCTCTGCTTTGTTTCATCCTTCATCCATTGATTGCCCTGCCCTAATACATGTTTTCTCCTTTGTGGCAATGCTGATTGCATTTTCATTTCATTGAAGTCATGGTTGTCAGGAATTGGCAAAGTATGTAATGTGCCTTGTAGCTGTGGTAACAAAAAGGCAACCTTATCTTTCTAGATAAGTACTGTTCAATACAACTTTGTGTGATGATGGAAATGTTCTACATCTGCACTGTCCAGTAATGGTAACAACTAGCTACGTGTAGCAACTGAGCACTTGAAGTATGATTCATGAATCTCAAGAATTGAATTTTTATTTTTAATTTTAATTTAAGTTTAAATAGCCACAGTTGTAGATGACCAGATTTAATCAGCATCTTTTGTTCTTATAGGCCATATATAATTTTTGTATACATGGACTTTTACCCCACAAGTAAAGGAATTTAAAGGAAATTTCATGTTTGAAAAGAATGTTTTTGTGCTAACTTGTGTGTTTATTCATACTTAGCATCAAAATGCCCTTTCTCAAAAGCAAAATGATTCCCAAATTATTTAGATCACACAGTTGTTTTGTTTTATATTTAAACGGATGAAAATCATTTTACATTTTGCTTTAGAAACCTAAATCGATCAATCGGTGTGGTTTTGTAAGATCCATGTAGTTCTACTAAGCCATTGTTGTGATGTTCTCATGTTGTATGCTTGGCCTTAGTACAAACTAAAAAAGTACAAACAATAAAGTACAAGCTTGTTAGATTAAGCTGTGAGTTCCTGTGCTTGCCAATTTGCTGATATTTGCTTCCTAAAGTTGAGAGGACCAGAGCCAGGGGCATGGAGTTGAATAAAGTTTGATGGTAATGAAGTACCTTTATAGTAAGATATATTCATGCTCTGTTGAATTAACACACTGGTTTTGCAACTTCACAACCAGAGGTTTCATTTAATGCTGCCAAAATTATGGCACAGGGTACTGTGAGATAAACTTACTGCCTTACTCTTTGTTATCAGCAGTGAAATGTACTGTCTTTGCTGTTTTTACAATACTCATGAATGTAAGAAACTAATGCCCTATTCCCGTTAGTGGAAACTAATCAATACTGTGCTTTTAAGGTTGACTTAATTAACGGGGCAGTAGAGGAATATGGGACCAAAATAAATGAAACTTTCAGGAAAAGATTTAAAACAACAGAGATCTTAAAAATAGGAAATTGAGGTTGAAGAGAAGATGGCGAGGCTAGATAATAAGTCAAAAACATTATTTTTAAAGAAACAGTTATCTTTAAATAAATGAGATACTTTTTGTGTATTGCCTGATAGGACAGATTGACAGTGTACATGTGAAAACAGTTTGGATTAATTAGACAAGTTCACTTTACCCATGAGGGTGGGAAGTCAAGGGAAAGCCAGGCTCAGCTGCTATTTACATCTCTGACCTAGGCTCCTGTTTGACCTAAGTCTGTCTTGATGCAGCAGCACAAGCCAGCGAGGAGGCAGTGTCATTTCGCCGCGAACGCAGCACATTTAGGCGCCAGGCAGTACGGCGCCGGCACAATGCAGGGAGTAACCCTACCCCTCCTACATTGCTCATCGGATCACCCCTAAGGTATGGTATTTTCAATTCCACCAAGTTTAGCATGCATGTAACAGCCCTTCTAATCTGTTCCGCCAGTCCCAAGAAAGCATTTGAAGAGCTTTGTTTTTCTTTTCCTTTCTGTTTCTTTCCTATACATTTAAGCCCTTTTTGGCTTTCTCTGCATGTAACCATGAGCCTGTTGCATTATGCATGCTTTATGTTGCACAATGATCAGATTGGTTTAGTCAATTTTAAGTTGCAGAATCACTTGAGGGCAGTTACAGGATGTATATAGTAGATCTTAGTCAGCTTTCCTGTTTTTTTCTCTCACTCCAAATTAATAATAATGCAACATTTTCCCCAATATTTTGACATAATTTAATATAATATGAACAAATACAAACTGAGTGGTGAGCTTGTTGAGGAATAACAAATAATTCACTTAAACTTGATAAGCCAGTTTGTTTTATTTCACTAAAATATGATATGTTTTATTTTATATTGCCTAAACTTAGTGCCTTTTATAATCACCAGGATCTAGTAAATGACAGAACTAACATGTAATTTATGTGAAGTGTGGTCAATTGGAGAGAGATATCTATTTATATGTATATCTTTATTAAATTTTTCAAGCTCTGTAGTATAGTAAACAAACACATCATAACTTTTTCCAGTAGTCCTAAGTAAGAAAACATCCATTTGTAACATTATGGATAATTTTTCATTAAAATTCTAGTAACTACTTTATTCTTAATTCCATCAAATCTGATGAATCCATGCCCTGAATTAGAAATATAAAAATCTATCCAAAACACTTGGGCTTTAATTTATTTTAAGAATACAAAAACAGATATAAATACTTTTTTGGGGGTGGGGGACGTTCTATTGCCTAGGTAGGAGTGCAGTGGCGTGATCTTGGCTCACTGCAACCTCCGCCATCCAAGTTCAAGTGATTCTCCTGGCTCAGCCTCCCAAGTAGCTGGGATTAGAGGTGCATACTACCATGCCTGGCTAATTTTTGTATTATTGTAGAGACAGGGTTTTGCCATGTTGGCCAAGCTGGTCTTGAACTCCTGACCTCAAATAATCTGCCTGCCTTGGCCTCGCAAAGTGCTGGAATTACAGGCGTGAGCCACTGTGTTCTGCCCCAAAAATGGATATAAATACTTTACATATGCTGACTTAAGCAGTTCATATATTATACAAAATACTTTTATTAGCCTCTGTATCCCAAAAGTACTATTTTACAAATTATTTTCCAGCTACATTTTAATTTCAAATTCAAAAGGAAGAGCATTTAATGAACTGCTGTTAAGTACATAGTAGGCTGGAACAGATAAACTCCTCTTGTTACAACCTTGTTCTTGAAACAAGCAAAATCCTTGTTTCTTTAAAATATTTTATTTCATACTTCCCTGAGATTTAAGACTTGCTTGTTTTCCTGGATTTTACATTACAGTCAAGAACTTTGTGTTTAATGAGGCACCCCTGGAATACCTCTGAATGCGCTGTGATTCTGGGGGCTGCCCAGTTCACAAATTGTTCATTACTCAATTAAAGCTCCTTTAAATTAAAAAAAAAAAAAAAAAAGAAAGTCTGGGGGCTCTGGCTCATGCTAATCCCAGCACTTTGGGAGGCTGAGGCGGGCAGATCACCTGAGGTCAAGAGTTTGAGACCAGCCAACATAGTGAAACCTTGTCTCTACCAAAAAAAAAAAAAAATTAGCTGGGTGTGGTGGTGCGCCCCTGTAGTCCCAGCTACTCAGGGAGGCTGATGCAGGACAATTGCCTGAACCCAGGAATTGGAGGTTGCAATGAGCCAAGATCATGCCACTGCACTCTAGCCTGGGTGACAGAGGGATACTCCATCTCAAAAACAAAACAAAAAAAAAAACTTTGTCTTTCATAGATCATGTTCCTAATTAATTATTCAATAAGTTAAAATTCTATAAAAAGTAATGTGGATTAATTAAACCAATATTTAAAATATAAAAATGAGAAGACAATCAATTTAAAAGAAACACTTGTTCTAGAAACCTTTTCTGAGCCCTTTGCTTTTTGTGAGCCTTCCTGTTCTTTTTCCTTTCTACCTTGCCTTTTCCTGCCTGAAGTAACTTTTCTTTCTGCTGATGGATTTGGGGCATAATCTCAACATGCAGAAAGAGCTCAGCATTTTATTTTACTTTTTCTATTTTGTTTCTAACCTCTTCTTTTTGCCCCTTAAATAATACTTGCCAAAGGCAACTTTTTTGCTTTCTTACTCCATGTTTATATATCTTAAATTTTTTTTTTAACTTTTGCTTTTCAGTTTTTAAAAATTATTTCATTCTTTGCCACTAATGAGCCTGCTGGATACCACTCAGCAACATATGCAGACAAATTAGTTTTTTGTCCTCTACCAGGTGGAATATTAAAGAGCTGTGTTCTAACTCCAGCCAGTCACCTACAATTTTCCTCTGTTTTTCTAGGGTTTGAAATACATTACCATTCAAATGAGGATGTTGTGTACTACCTTTTGTTTTGTTTTGTTTTGTTTTTTGAGATGGAGTCTTGCTCAGTCCTCCAGGCCAGAGTGCAGTGGTGCAATCTCGGCTCACTGCAACCTCTGCCTCCTGGGTTCAAGGCATTCTCCTGCCACAGCCTCCTGAGTAGCTGGGATTACAGGCACCTGCCACCATGCCCAGATAATTTTTTGTATTTTTAGCAGAGATGGGGTTTCACCATGCTGGCCAGGCTGCTCTTGAACTCCTGACCTCGTGATCCACCCCGCCTTGGCCTCCCAAAGTGCTGGGATTATAGGCATGAGCCACCCCACCCAGCCCCTACTACTTACTTTTCAAGGGTTCACATTATAGTTTTTGAAAAGTAGTTGTCTAGTAATCAGCTTGTAGTTTTTGTTGAGGTTCCAGGATATTCCTAGTACCAAGGTTACATATATCTTAAATAACCTGACTTCATCATGGGTAAAGTACAATCACATTTATCTATGGGGAATTAGGGAGAAACACCAATTTATTCATCTTTTGTAACTGTAAAAAAATTCAGGTAAAGTATATTGTGTTATTCCTCAGTGTGAGTTACAGAATAGTAATCTCATCTTTAAATAAATATAGGATGATATGGTCATTTAAAATTTGGAAAAGTTGTCAAAAAGAAATAGAATAGATATGGCCACACTTTCATTGCAAGTGATATGTAAATACTAGTAAATATACTAATTTATTTTAAACTTTAATGAATAAGTAAGTGATCATCCAAAAGGCAACTTGGTAAAATATACGTCCCCAAGGATTGGGAGTGAATTATCAATTTTCTTACAAAGAGAATTTGAATTTATTTTATAATGCTTATAAAAATATACTGTTTCAGAATTATTTTTTAAAGTTTTATTTGAAAAAATTGTTTGCTTTATAGGTAGGTTTTGTTGGCCTTTGCTAATTCTTCCCAGTTAGTAGGCCTAAAAAAGACAAATATTTAAAATATTTATAATTCAAATATTAAGAGTTCTGCATTTATCCTAAATGTGATATCTTTTTAATTCTAGTTAATGGGCTGGAATGGAATGAAATCATCATTGCATTTCGAGGAAGGGGAAAAATGCTTTAGTGTATTCTTAAATTTATTTTTTTAATACAAAATTTAAAAATCTGTAATAAAATAAGGTCATAGTAATAACTAAGAATTCATGATTAGGAATTCCTAGGGGCCCGTTTGTGGTGCTCAGAAATGAATCCACCAACTGTTTTTTTTTGTACTTTATACAAAACAGTCTTCTGGGTTTTTCTAGAATATAGAGATATATAAGAATTATGTAATCATACTCTTAGACTTTACATTTTAGTTGGAGAGACACATAGAAAGGTAACTAGCAGTATATGTAGAATGTGTCAAGTGCCAATTAAGTGATACAGAAGAAGGAAAGACGAAGATCAACTACTTTTCAGTCTTTCATAGCAGAAATGTTAACAATTAAGATTGCATGTCAGTGGTGCTAGTGATAGCTGATAGTTTTAGGCCTAAACTTCTACCTTTTCTTTTGCAGTGTTATAAAATAGTTGCTACTCTTACTCCAACTGGTAGTTTTGACGTAGAAGTGTAAAAAAAGATTTATTTGTACCATTATTAGTTTAGGATAAAGTGCAGCCCTCCAGGAATATGTTTTCTTATGTGAAAATTATGGACTTTTTAATTTCTGTTAAAGGATTATAACAATAGGAATTCAAGAGACATCAACATTTATTTGTTATTTTCTCTTCCAAGCCATATTCCAGTCTCATTTACATGGATCCATCATTTTAGAAAATCTTAAAATAATTGGGAAAGTAGTAATTTCTCAAAGGATATTAGGCCTAAGTTTGATAAAGTTTTTAAATACTTGGTATTTTGAGATTAAAATTTATTAGAAATTTTAATAAAAATTATCTAAATTAATTTAATAAAAATTATCTAAAATTGATAGTAAAAAACCTGATGTTTCTAATCACATGGATTCGTCTGATTTTATTTATTTATTTTTCATTCTGGAGTTGATTTTTATGCATTGTCTAATATCTTAAAAACCTTTTTGTATATTGGGTATACATTGTGCATCTCTGTGTTGAAGATGAGCATATACTCAAATACTTCATGCCAAAATACGTCCAACTGCCATATGGCAACTTGGCTTATGATGTCAAGTGAAAAAATTGATGGAAAAATTTGTTGAGTACCTATTTTGTAAAATCTGTGTCTTCTGAACCTGAAGGGACACATGGTACCTGAACTATGAAAATGTTGTTTTTAATAACAATGATAAACTTCTGAGCATTATCCAGGGGATGAAGAGTAGATAAAATTCATCTAGATTTACTTCTAACTTGTAATATTTACTACTAAAACATTTTTTTCTCAGTATTTTCTTCCTTGTGAAATTTGTCCTTTTTGGTAAGGTTTGTGGATAAGTTTAGATAGGTTCTGAGGAAGAGTAACATAAATTATATGTGTATGGAAGATAAAAAACTTACCTGATTATATTAGTTCCCAAGATTATCTGTTGATTTATGTGTATTCTACAAATATTCCAGTCTGAAGAAATTATTAAATACTTTTATCATTATGGCTTTAAAAATAATGCCAGTAAGGACTGACAACTCCACATTTTGTAAACTTAGTTTTTTCATATGTTGTGTGCATTCCTATCCTCTGCCTAGAATGTGTGCTTTTCATTGGTGAAATGAAGTACTGCAGGTTAATAGGACTTCCTGGGATGATGGAAATATTCTATGATCTGTTCTGTTCTATACGGTAGACACTAAGTACTTGCTACTGCCTGCTTTGGTAGCTATTAGCTCTGGTAATAGTAGGTATGTTATGTAGTTACTGAGCATTTGAAATATTAGCAAGACCAAGGAACTAAAATTTTAATTAATTTCGATAGTCACAGGCTACTGTATCAGACAGCGTAGTTCCAGAATATAGTCTATTATCATAACCACAGGCTTAAGATATATATATATGTTTCAACATAGCCTTTTATTTCTTGGTCATTCCGCAATACGTGAGTTTGTTTTATGTGTACCAGAGAAACAATTACATCAAATTCAAAGGATTAGAGAGATGTTGATACTCATGAAAAATGATAAAGTAACTGAATAAGGCCATCCTAAGTAGGATTCTTTTATTCGTTCTAGAGGTACTAATAATTTTAGTTGCAGACTCTGGGATTATTAAAGGTAAACTTCAATCGGCAGATTGCAGAGTTGCATTGAACATCATGTAGAGAATAATAATTATACTCAAAGCATTTTTTCATGAGTTTTGTCAGTTTAAATTTGACTAAATATTATACTAAGAACATTAAAATTCATACTATCATAAATAAAAATATGAAAGTATAAAATGAGTTAATATAGTCTCTTAGATAATTTTTTATTAGAATTTCTAATAAATAAATTTTAATCTCAAAATACCAAGTATTTAAAAATTTTATCAAACTTAGGCCTAATTTCCTTTGAGAAATTACTAGTTTCCTAATTATTTTAAAGATTTTCCAAAATGATGGATCCATGTAAATGAGACTGGAATATGGTTTGGAAGAGGAAATAGCAAAATTTGTTATGGGAACGTAACTACTACCTTGTATATAAAGCACGCCTTATTTCAGAAAGATGTAAGCTTTTTATAGATAACACTTTATATTAATTCTACTTCTGACTGTATCCCATGGCCATTTGCATTTCACTTGGTTGAGTCAGTTTTTCTGGTTTTCTTGCACTAGTTTGTGATTTTTTTTGATTCAAGATTGTTATTTTGGTTGCATTTGATAAAGATTATTTGGTTTTCAAGTGCATATAAACTTGTGTTATTGTGAGTTTGAGAGCTCAGAATATTTGAAAGAACAAGTCTAGAGTTATTACAGGGCTATAAATGAAAGTGCGTGTTTAGCTGAAATATAGGGCTTATCCATTGGGGACCAGCTGCAGCACACATATATTGAAAGTACTTATGATTCTTTTTTGCTGCTTTCTTTTTCCTTACAGCAGTATTTAGTTGGCTTGTGGTGGAAAAAAGTTGCAGATTAACCAATTTACATGTACATTTAATGTTGACTGCATTTGTCACTTCAAATCAAATTTGTAAGGACGAGAAGATTTAAGTTGGCAGTGTAATCTGTATATTTTACAAAGTTTGTTGGCTCTTTCTTAGGTTATGTTGAGAAAAAGTGCCTTTTTGAAATCAGTTTTCCATATTGACTTCAATCTAGGTATTGTTTTCTCTTTTCTTCCCTGTAATGTCTCCCCAATCCATGTTTTTTCCTAGCCTTCAAGATGGTCAGCAAGGCCAGCAGTCCACAGCCCAGGTCAAAGTCCAGTCCCGCCCCCCTTCCCAGGCTGCAGTGCTCAGTGCTAGTGCCTCCTTGCTGGTGAGAAATGGGAGTGTCCACTTAGAAGCATCACATGACAATGCATCTGCTGTAGGCGGTAGCAGTTTGCACGATGAACTTGGTATGCAGGCCTTATGTAATCTTGATGATACAAAAACTTTAATGCAGCAGATGATGGGTAACGATTGCAGTTCTTTTTTGAGATAGCTTCATTTTGGAACTATGCATAGGAGTGCTTTTTATATAGGATTTGCCCTGTGTGTTAGGAAAATGTGACTTTTGCTTTTTCCTTTTCTGTTTCTCTCTACTCTTATTCTACATTTTCTTTTGGTCATGTCCATTTTTAATAGGTAGTTAAAGTGTTAATTATGTTCACACTCAATTCTGTTTTTCCTAGGCATTTGTACTATATAGGAGAAAACATTGACTTTTTAAAAAAAGTTTCTTACTAAACTTTAATTTCTTTGAATATTTTGAATGTGCTTTAGGAAAGGGAAAAGTGCTTTGTAATTGTCTGCCACTATAGAATCTTTCTTTAAGATATTCTATTTTTCACACTATGTGCATCATCTGTAGTAGGATTTATTTTAATTCAAAATACAGTACTCTGAGGACAACGTGGCTCTGTACTAATGTCACATAATAACTTTATAAAGCTTATTTCTTGTTCTTGTCAATATATCTATAAACATAAATTATTGAATAATTAATTCTTAGAGGTATGGTATCGTTAAACATCAGTGATACATATCTACTCAAATGTCTGTCTTATGCATTATTTAAGGATGATACTTTATATTACTTTGGTTTCTGTTTGGTTTCTGTGTCTCTGTATAATCTAGCTTTCTTGTTCTCAGAATACAGGTTAGTAATGGTTTAAGTAAATAAAATCTAGTTATTCAGAAATATTCACTTGGAAGCATTTACTCATTGTGATTTGTTTATTCATGTTATAATTGCTTTTTACTTATAAAGTTACTGTTTCAACTGGAAGGATATGAGGTATAAGTTGCCCAAATTAGGATTTAATAAAACTTTACATGCTACCTATTCATTGACTCTTTTTCTATTTTGTAAAAATGCTGAGTTGTAGAGAGGTATTAATAAGTATGTATACATATTGATGAAAAGTGTCATCTTCAGATCTCACGGACACTTGAAAATGGTAAACTAAGATATTTAAAACATTAGAATGTATGGTGATTTCTAAATAAAATGAGAAAGCAATAAAACATTTTAAATTTGGAATGCTGTTGCTTTTAAGTTTGTGATTTGTAGAGGCAAGAAAATTTATGAGGAGGCTGCTTGGGGGAGAATGAGGTAGACTCCAATTTAGCTACTCGTTTTAGTTGTAACCAATACTTCTTTAGTTGCAAATATATTCAGTTATATAATAACTTTATATTGCTATTTCTCTTTTCTTAACCCAAAGGATTTGTGAATCTGTGAATATAAAATTACAGTCACCATTTCATTTTTCATTGGCTTTATAGTAGTAGATCGGCTAAAATAAAAGGCTTTATTTTAATCCCTTTCAGAGTTTTAGACTTTTATCAGATCAAGCACAAAATTAAACAGTAGATTATTTTCTGCCATAAGAATTCTTAGTTTGCTCAAAAAATTTGCTAAGCAAGCTTTAATGATAAACTCTCATTCTAAATCCACATGCAAATTATTGAAAATATTTACGTATGAACTGCCTTTCTAGTTCTGAAGATTGAAAAAACCTCTTCTGATTGGAGACGACTTTAGCATCGGCTGGTGGATATTCAGGATATTCTCTTGAAATTTGGGTTTTATCTTTTATGTTAACTGCCACCTTAAACTAGGTCTTGCTCTGTTGTATTTGGATGGTACCAAATTGAATGCTTAGTAATAATTAGCACAGAACAATCAGTGGAGTGTATACCTGTTCCAAAACCTATAAAGTTGGCCAAAAAAGATTCTGAAAATGAACTGCAACTGAACTTAAAGGAATTGGTAGAGAAGCTAGAATATTTTTGTTGTGTGGTTTAATTTTCTACATGATTTTAATTAGCAGTGAATTATGTAAATGAAAATACATGAATGAATTGGGTACTTTATACTCAAATATGTTAAAGTTGGCTTCCAAATTTAGCTTCTTCTATTAAAAAATTTTAACTAGTTTTTACATGTGAAAGTATATGCATATGCATAATTTGTTTATATAAAACATACATGTATATGCACTAATACATGTTTGAGTGCATATGTTTGTGTATGTACATGTACATATGCTGTTTTGGATTAAAGAAAAAACTCTGAATCAGACATTGTTTAATTCTAAGCCTAGATAGTTTTCCTAAACTGTGTTTTCTACACCTTTATTTTGTGGTGTCACAATAGGTAACCATATCCGTTTCCTATACTAAACCCTGAGAATCCTTATTTCTCTGCCTTTTTGAGGTTACCAGGAAACATTAGACATCTTGGAAAAATTCACTGAAAATAGTATTACAAGGATTTTATTAGTAGCTTATTAAGCAGAGGGAAAAGTACTTCTATCATCTGTATTCAAGCAAAATTAATCACGATTAGTTTTACAATTTGAATTATAAGTGGCATAATTTAAAAGGAAAAACTCAGGCTGGGCTTGGTGGCTCACACCTGTATTCCCAGCACTTTGGGAGGCCAAGATGGGCAGATTGAGGTCAGGAGTTCTAGAGCAGCCTGGCCAACATGGTGAAACCCCATCTCTACTAAAAATACAAAAAATAGCCAGGCATAGTGGTATATACCTGTAATCCCAGTTACTCAAAAGGCTAAGTCACGAGAATTGCTTGAATCTGGGAGGTGGAGGTTGCAGTGAATCAAGATTGCACCACTGCATTCCAGCCTGGGTGACAGAGTGAGACCCTGTCTCAAAAAAAAAAAAAAAAAAAAAGGAAAAGGAAAAACTTAGATGGTTTCTTTCTTATTTATAGCTTTATAGCTTTCATTTCCATGTGAACCTAATTTTAAAAAAATTGGGTTCAAATGACTGAAGTGTTGGATGAGTTTTGGAAGTTAACATCTTTGAAAATGATACTTCTATCAGAATTTCTCAAATTCTTTAATGTAGTATGTTGCTCTTTATTTTAAAGACCACATATTAAGGGTTAATTTTCTTCTGATTGGTCTTTTATTGGAATTGCTATTTTTTGTTGATTTTTTTACTCTTTTCTGAATTAAACACAAAAATTCTAAGTAAAACAATCTGTGACTTAGTAATGCCCAGATTAAGTCACACAAGAGACTGAACTCAGGTAGCCTTATAGTTCCATTTTATATCTGCTAGTCTTTTCTATAGAATTTGGCAATTACTTCTCAGTTACTAATCCTAGTTTTCTCTTATAAATTAAGACTAATAAGTTGATGCAATGATGAAACTTGCCGTTATAGCTGGTAGTTACACTCTTAATGTGCAACACAACATCTCAAACAAAATGTTGTAGATGAGATCAGATAGAACAGGAAACATTGCCTGTGGTTTTTTTCTGTGTATGAAATTAGTGGTCAGGGTGAGGAAATGCTTTGAAAGTGTATATGAAGTTATTATTTTGTCTTTATGTGAAAAATTTAAAAATTACTGTTACAGTGTTGACAAGAAAATGAGGACAGGAGAGTTTTATATTTATCAAGACGTAATTACAAAGCACATATATATCATGAGTAGTATTTCTCTGGTTAAGACTTTCTTAATGTATCTGAGTTTTTGATGCTTGAATTGATTTTCCTTAGGTTTTCTTTTGTTTTATTACTGGATAAGGATTGACAAAGGAGGTATTCTTTGAAGTAATCTGCTTTATTCTAGAGCTTCTTAACTTGAAAATGTAGTTGGCTATAGAAGAATTATTGAAGGAAACCTGGCAACATTGCTCTTCCTATTAAGCAGTTCGTAGCAGAAATATAATTTGGAAGCTTTAAAATTTTCTACTTTAAAAAGCAGAGACTCAGGTGAATCTACAATACTTTTAGTCACTTTTATTAGAGTTAGTCTTGGTGTTTTAAAAAAGATTGTATACACTACTCTGTAGCATTTTGGGCTACTAGTACTTTTCCTTGTTACTATTAATACAGAGTCAGAGGACTGTAAAGGATCTTAGAGTTTATACGTTAGTTCCTTATGTTATGGTAGATTATTTTCATTCATCTGAACAAAAAAGTTACATCCTCTTGCAGCAACCTTGATTTTGTCCTTTATTATTGTTTTGAGCACAAAAAAAATACTAAATTCTATTCTTTGATCCTTTTTGGGGAATGAAAGTAAAATGTTTATTTTGATCAAAACAATAAAAATACTTCATTATGTTTCAAAGGAAGAAGTATTAAAAGGTTTAAGGGCTATATTCTACTTTGTTTTGGTAAAATTAGAATGTGCTTTTCCATCCTTACAACAGAAATACAAGTTGACAGATTCTGGAAAATACCATGAAGAAAATTAAGTCATCTACAATCTCATCACTCGGAGATATCCACTATTAGTATTTTGTAATTTATTCCTTCCAGTCTTTTTAAATGTACATGTTTATATGCACTTAAAAAAGTAGAGTTAGGATCATGTTATGTGACTTTTGTGCTACTGTTTGAGTTTTGTATCTCGCTTTTTTCACTTAGCAGTCTGAACATTTACTCGTGTTATTAGCTGTTCCTTGATTTTTTTTTTTTTTCTTTTTTTTGAGACAGAGTCTCACTTTGTCACCCAGGCTGGAGTGCAATGGTGCAATCTTGGCTCACTGCAACCTCTGCCTCCTGGGTTCAAGAGATTCTGCTGCCTCAGCCTCCTGAGTAGCTGGGATTATAGGTGCGCGCCACCACACCTGGCTAATTTTGTATTTTTAGTAGAGACAGAGTTTTGCCACCTCGAACCTCGAACCCCTGACTTCAGGTGATCTGCCCACGTCAGCCTCCCGAAATGCTGGGATTACAGGCATGAGCTCCCACACCCAGCCTCTTTAATTTGTTTTTAAGTGGCTGCATAATTTTTTGTCACTTAGATGTATGTGAAAGGCAGTACAATATAGTGGACTCTGGAGCCAAACTTCTTGGCTTCAAATGTTTACCACTTATTAACTATGCGATCTTGGGAAAGTTATTGTCTTGTCTTGTGCCTCAGTTTCCTCATTTATCAAAAGATGGCAAAAATAATGCCTACTTCATAGGTTTATTGTGAGGATTATATTTATTAAGCATACAGTTAGAACAGTGTTTGACAATTGTAAACTTGTTATATAATCATCTTTGTCATTATTGATAAAATATTATATCATTATTTAACCAGTTAACTAACCCCATTGTTAGTCTTCATGTTGTTTCCTGATATTTACTATTGTAATGAACACTGTGCTGAATGTCCATTACATAAGCTTTTGTGTATAGCTGCTGTGATTGTTTTCTTAGGATAAATAATGTTGACATGGAATTATCAGTCAAGGGGAATATACATTATTGGGGCTTTGAGATATACTGTTAATTGCTTTATGGAAAGCGCTGGTCTATACTTTATCTGGTAGCGTTTGGGAGGATCGCCACAAGTATTACAAGTTAGAAGTAAACCTAGATGAATTTTATCTGCTCTTCATCCCCTGGATAATACTCAGAAGTTTATCATTGTTATTGTGGGAAGACTACTAGAATATTATTTCAGATAGTTTTGGGTGTGTGAACAGCTCTAGGAATTTTACAGAAACTTACAGGGACAGGTTGAGATATTTAATTTGTCTCTCACTAGTTTGTTGTAAAGAATTCATTGAATCTCTAGACTAGATTATCTGCTTTCTAACATTAATCATTCTTAAGATTCTAATATAAAGCTGGTTAGTATATGCATTAGTTGGAATATATGTTAGATTCTTTCAAGGAAAGACCCTTCCAAAATCATTGAAATGAAAGAGAAGTTTCTATTTCTCTCATGAGAACCATTGGGAGTCTAATGGGATCTATTCCTGTCATGATGCATCGATTGTTATCTTTCACATGTGGCTTTCTTGCCTTGTCCAAAGGGCCTGCTGTAGTCATTGACATTTTCCAGCAAACAGGAATGAGGAGGGAGTAGAAAAAATCAAGGACATCTAGCCTTTATCTTCCTGATTGAGATTTGGAAAACATGCCTTTCATTTTCTCCCACCTTTCATTGGCCATACATAATCATGTGACAACTTCTTGCCGCGGGAGAGGCTGAAAAATGTCTCTAACTAGGTAGACAAAAGCCCGGCAGAAATTCAGTGAGGGGAAGATTCTCTTCAGAGGAACACAGAAAATGCTCTTGGCAGTGACTATCTTTGGGTAGTGAAGAACTTTCTTTTTATATACTACTTTTTAATTTTCCGATGAGTAATAATTTTTCAATGAAACCGTGAAACAGAACAGCAAATACCAATGTAATTCCCCCATATCTTAGTATCTGGTGGGAATTTCACTGATTGTGTGCTGTTACATGCTCATTAGACTCTTAACTGGTCAGTCTTTATTTTCCTGTTTCTTCATCAACTTTATGGATATATAATTTAGGTACAGTAAATGGCATCTGTTTAATGTATACAATCCAAGGAGTTTTAACAGATGTGTATACCCGTCAAATACCTTAATCAAGATGTAAGTGTTTCTGTCACCTTCAAAAAATTCTCTGTGCCCTGTTGCAGTCCCATCTCTCTGGTCATGGATGACCACTAATCTGCTTTCTATCATTATGATTTCCCTCTTCTAGCAGTTGATATAAATGGAGTCATATAGTATACAGCCTTTTGTATGTACTTTTCCTATAGGGTAATGCTTTTTGAGATTCATGGTACTGCTTGCATGTGTGAGTAGTTTGTTCTTTCTTACTGCCGAGAATTCCATTGTATGAGCAGACTGTATATTGCTTATCTGTTCACCTGGTGATGGTTGTATTGTTTCCCATTTTTGGCTGTCGTGAATAAAATTTCTAAACTGTCTTTTTGAAAACAGTTCTACATCCCCACCACCAAGTTCCAGTAGTTCCCTTTCTTGCCAACATTTTCTTTCATTGGCCTTTAGAATTGTAGACATAATGGGTATAAAATGGTAACTCTTTGTGGTTTAAATTTAAATTTCTCTTATGACCAAAGATAATAAGCATCTTTTGATGTGTTTATTGGCCACATCTTTTGATGTGTTTATTGGTTTATCTTCTTTTGTGAAGTGTGTCCAGAAATTTACTCATTTTAAAAATTGAGTTGTTGGTCTTCTTCTTCTTCTTTTTTTTTTGAGATGGACTCTCACTCTTGTTGTCCAGGCTGGAGTACAGTGGTGCATTCTAGGCTCACTGCAACCTCCGCCTCCTGGGTTCCAGTGATTCTCCTTCCTCAGCCTCCCAAGTAGCTGGGAT
Organism: Piliocolobus tephrosceles; assembly: GCF_002776525.5. NCBI lineage: Eukaryota > Metazoa > Chordata > Mammalia > Primates > Cercopithecidae > Piliocolobus > Piliocolobus tephrosceles. The sequence continues at coordinate 35,545,677 of NC_045439.1, read as the reverse complement.
TACAGGCACATGCCACCGCACCCAGCTATTTTTTTTTTTTTTCTATTTTTAGTAGAGATGGGGTTTTGCCATGTTGGTCAGGCTGGTCTCGAACTCCTGACCTCAGGTGATCTGCCCACCTCGGCCTCCCAAAGTGCCGGGATTACAGGCATGAGCCACCGCGCACAGCCTGGGTTGTTGGTCTTCTAACTGTTGAGGTGTGAGTTCTTTTGATATTTTAAATACAACTTATTTGTCAGATACAAATTACAAATATTTTCTCCCATTCTGTGGCTTGTCTTTTTGTTTACCTAACCAATCTTAATGTCATCAATATCGTTATTATAGATTATTTTACCCAAGTAAGAATAACTTGTCTTTTTGGAAAAAAAAAAAAAGGATAATGAAATCACAACAAAATATGAACTTGTACATTCACTTTTGGAAAGTTCAGTTGATTTGGGATTAGCAAGCAGGAGTGAAGTCTTTAACAATTAATTAAGGCATGTTTTCTTAACTCAGAACTAGATAATCAGATAGCCATGTCAGTAAAATATATCAGTATGTAAATCTCTCTTACAGTTGCCAAGCAATAGAGATATCTGTCTTTCCTTACCAGTTCCCCCAAACTGTCTTCTAAACCAGACTTTCTTCTTATTCCTACCTTTTTCCTTATTCGTCTGATTTAAAAAGCTAGAACAGCATTGCACATACTAAGAAAAAAGACTTGTTCTAAATATTGAAACTTGAAGTTACAAGGGCATAGTGACATGATTTCCATTGTATCATGAGGATTAAAGAAGTTTTTGGAGCCTAAGATTCTTGGTCTAGGACAGGTGTTGGCAAACCACCACCTGTGGGCTAAGTCCAGCTCTATACCTACCTGTTTTTATAAATAAATAAAATTTGTGTTTATGTTCTGTGTTGTCTGTGCCTGCTTTCATGTTACAGTTGTAGACTTGAATTGTTGCAACAGAGGTTATCTGGCCCATGAAGCCTAAAATATGTAGTATCTGACCCTTCACAGGAAAAGTTTTTGGACTCCTTTATTTCTCCTCTAATCTAGGGAGAAACAAGTCCATTAACCCAGGGGTCCCCAACCCCCAGGCCATGGACTGGCATGGATCTGTGGCCTGTTAGGAACTGGGCTGCACAGCAGGAGGTGAGTGGGGTGTGGGGAGCAAGGATTTCTGCCTGAGCTCCTCTTCCTGTCAGATCAGTGGCAGCATTCATTTCTCATAGGAGCGTGAACCTTATTGTAAACTGCACATGCGAGGGATCTAGGTCGCCCGCTCCTTATGAGAATCTAATGCCTGATGATCTGAGGTGGAACAGTTTCATCCTGAAACCATCCTCCAATCCCCTGGATCCATAGAAAAATTGTCTTCCATAAAACTGGTCCCTTGTGCCAGAAAAGTTGGGGACTGCTGCGTTAACCAGTAAGCAGCAGTATAGGGAATAATTTCTCTTTGGGTGAAAACTGAATCATCACTTATGATTATAAGGGGGGGTACTATCCAAGAAATTAGAATTGATCTTAAAGGCCTTCTCTTTAAAAGTATAATAGTATATTCATTGAGATTGCATTATGAACACAATGCTATCTCCATCCAATTATTTTTTGAATAACATTTCTATTATTGAGTACTTCAGTCATATAGAATGTATGTGGTCCCCCAAATGTCTCTTAAAAACTCACTTTATACATTTACTGCCCATGCATCTCTCTGTTCTTATAGCCCCTCTCTGCCCTATGAGTAATACTAAAAAAACAGAAGTCAATGTAGAAGTGCATCTGGCTTGGAGGACACAGAATGAAGGGAAGGTTGAGGAGGTTGGTGGTTAAAGAAGAAAATTATCCAAGAAATTTAAGAGACCTCTTTTGTTTTTGATACTTGGCATTAGAAAAGCCCTATAGATGATTTGTTCTAGTAACCACCTCCTTCCAAGATACATATAGGTATCTTTAGAAAAATGAGTGATGTCAAGAATACAACAGCCTAGGCACAGTGGAATTACATGCTTTAATTCCAGCATGTTGGGAGGCCAAGGCAGGAGGTATCATTTAAGCCCAGGAATTCGAGACCAGCCTGGGCAGCATAGCGAGACCCCCATCTCTACAAAAAATTTTTAAAAAGTAAGCCAGGCATGGTGGCGTGTGCCTGCAGCCCCAGCTACTCAGGAAGCTGAGGCGGGAGGATCCCTGGAACCTAGGAGTTTGAGATTGCAGTGAGCTATGATTGTGCCATTGCACTCCAGCCTGGGTGACAGAATGAGTCTCTGTCTCAAAAAAGAAAAAAAAAAGAAAGGAATGCAATTGGAGTTTGTTAGGTGAGTCCTATTCTTAAAATTCTTATGTGCTCAACTTCGTGTTGTGTGATGAGGATTTTTACTGATAGGGTAAGTTAGAGAATCCCATTAACTTCCCATGTCTTCTATCAGTATCTTGGGAATGTTTATCAGAATTTGCCTGCTATACCATTCATGGCTCTAGGCAAACGCTTCAAGTATCCTTGGTGTTAAGTCAGTATCCAATTTTACTCATCTTCCTGTTGCTCATCACTTATTTATTGACCTGTAGTTGTTACTTTGAAATATTACTGCAAAAGAATGGTTGTGTGTAATTAACAAATTTTATGAACAATAACAGTCACTATTGAGGATTCAGTAAGACTGCTAAGAAATGCTAGGTATCCTAACTTTTTTTTTTTTTTTTTTTTTGAGACAGGATCTCACTCTCTTGCCCAGGCTGGAGGGCAGTGGCACGAACACAGCTCACTGCAGCCTCAACCTCCTCAGCTTAAGTGATCCTCCCACCTCAACTTCCCAAGTCGTTAGGCCCATGGGCACATGCCACCACACCCAGCTTGTGTGTGTGTGTGTGTGTGTGTGTGTGTGTGTGTGTGTGTGTGTGTGTGTGTAGAGATGAGGTCTCACTATGTTGCCTGGGCTTGTCTTCAACTCCTGAGCTCAAGCAATCCTCCCACCTTACCCCCCAAAATGCTGGGATTACTGGCATGAGCTACTGTGCCTGGCATATCACCTTTTTGTGTATGTGTCTTTAGAGATGCAGACCCTTGGCCAGTATAATTTTTACAAGACTGAAATTCCAGTTTGTAATCTTGTTTATTTTGTTAGAAATTGATTTTTTTCTCCTTAAATCATGACAGAGGCATTCTATCATATATAATTAATTGGTCACAGTTGAATCATGATGAGATGGCTTCGTTTATAATCTAAATTCATGTGAGAAGGACATGTTTCTTTGCTTCTCTGTTTATTAGAAAAAAATTAGTATTGAAGTATTTTTCTTAATGCAGAATACTATTAAAATAGGGGTATTGTAATGGCACATTTTACTTTGGACCTAAAGTTTAAATATGATGGTTTTAATTCCAAAAGAAATAATAAAATTGCTGTGTATGCCAAGAAAACTTATACAAATTTAACATAATCTTTATAAACCAATAGTAATATATATTTATTTCTGGTTGGTTATTTTTTAAGCTGCCTTCAGTAGGTTACATTAGCACATTAAAATACATTTTTAGTGTAATTTTTTTCTGATGTGTTCATCTTCAGAGTAAAATTTGGTACTTCTAAAGTACATAGAATTGTTCTTTTGGAGTGAAGTTGGGACTACTCCATGAGGCCTTATTACAATGTTAGTTTGTTCTGACAAGTGCCATGTGTATTTTTGAGAACCTAAATATGCTTCTGCTTAATAGACAAAAGTCTCTTAAGGAAAAAAAGAAAAGCACTGTTGAAGTCATGTACTTCTGTTAAAATCATAGCCTCCCTTTTAGACATATTTATGCTTCTGCTTAAATTTTAGATTTTATTACTTGTTAGTAATTTGCATAGAATCATTCAGAGTTGTAAATTTAGGTAGTAGTAGAACTACTCAATTCTTCCAACTCTCTGTCTCGAAAAGCTTTTTTTTGCATTCTTTATGTTTACTTATTTAAAATGCAACTATTTCTATATAAATTTAATATTAGATATTTATACATAAAAGAAAACATGGTAGTATAATGACATATTCTTTTACTGTTTCATTTGAAAATTACAAAGATAATATCTTTAGCTGATTTTGTTACAGATACATATTATTTTTAGTATACCAAGAACAGAACGTATATATTAATAAAAATCCTTTGGAAAGCTTAAATGCTGAGAAATACTACAACAGTTTAAGTTCTACTGAATACAGAATTAACTTATTTCTAAAATACGTATAAAGTGTGTTATGACAATACATTTATGCATTCTGTTCTTACTGAGTTTCACATGCAGTAACCAAGCCCTTTGCTCTTTGTTAATCTATGATTTAGTCATTTAATGTAGTTAATAATAATTCTGCGTTTATGCAATCCGTGATTTTGAGCAGATATTTCTTTTTTCTCTTAATGTAAGTTTAATTATGATAGCACCATTAATTATTGATTATCCAATAAATGAATACAGAACAGAGCATTAAAAACTACAATTAAAAATTTTTTTAATTTTAAGTGAGCCAGTATTTTTAATTTTCTTTTGGTAGCAACTTCTGTAATTCACCCTACCACTTTAAAAAAACTTTCAGTGATACATCTATGAAGTAGCCAAGTTGACAGCTTGTATCATTTCATTTTAGCTCATTAATCCAGTTTCTATTAGAGGTGCTAAGGATGAATGACTTATGACTTAAAGACGGGGGTGGGGGGCATCTTAAATAATTCACATGCTGAATAACCTTGAAAAAAGCAAATGAACTGAGCATTTCATAGAAAACCTTTTTTTCCCCAACTTATCTCAAGAATATATTATTCTGACAAAAAAAAATGTGGCTACAGAAAACACCATAACTTTTATGATCCATAGAACATACTCAAATAATTCAAATTGTTATTTCTTTCTGGTTCTAGTAATTTTAAAGAATGAAGTAATGCTTGAGATGTTCTGTAAACCCTTAGTCATATTAGTACATTATGGAGTCCTTTTACTAGCGTTTTTTCAAGTATTTCACTTAAATAAAAAATCCTTATTGCACACTCTTTGCATTGTAGGCATGGAAAAATCTGACTTTTAGCCTTGCCATCAAGTCAACATTGCCCTTTAAAATTCCTATTTTTGGCCAGGCATGGTGGCTCACGCCTGTAATCCTAGCACTTTGGGAGGCCGAGGCAGGCGGATCACGAGGTCAGGAGATCAAGACTATCCTGGCTAACATGGTGAAACCCTGTCTCTACTAAAAATACAAAAAATTAGCTGGTGTGGTGGTAGGTACCTGTAGTACCAGCTCCTTGGGAGGCTGAGGCAGGAGAATGGCGTGAACCCGGGAGGCGGAGCTTGCAGTGAGCTGAGGTTGCACCACTGTACTCCAACCTGGGTGACAGAGTGAGACTCCATCTCAAAAAAAAAGATTCCTATTTTTAACCTCATTAATTCCAGCTAATAAAATTAAAACCTCACAAATACTCAAAAAGCACCCTGGACTAGACAAAATTGTTGCAGAGTTGTACACCTCATTTCATTGCCCTCGTGGAAATTTATATTAATTGTTTTATGCTCCCTTTTCATCACCAATATGGCTACCATAGATCCTCAAAGGGGAAGAATACATCTCAGGCAGTATGTAGAGTTTTAAAATTTCATTATCAGAAATCATTTGATATTATAAAGTTCATCTTAAGAGAATTCAAAAAATCTATATTCATATGCAACATTTGCAACCAATATGATTTTTAAAGCTTTTGTCAGTTTCATAGTGATACTTGGTCATAGCAATTGCTGTTTCTAAGTGTTTCATAGCGCTCTTGTGGTAGAAACATACAAGTAATGTTCATTAAATAATATAATTTAATTATCACCAGCAATACTAGCTCTTTCAATTCACTGACCTTTCTTAGATACACTTGGACACTTTTCTTCTTAAGAAACACAGGTCAGAATGCAGTCACAGGATTTTGTGGGCTTGTAGTTTGAGCTATCTCAAACTTAAGAAGCTTTGCAAATGGCTACTCACCCCCTGCAAGTAGTTGTCAGATGATTTTTAAACATTAAATTCATTCATATGATCACCTGAATAGAGAATGTGCCGTGGGAAAAAGAAAAAAGAGATTGATTGCAAAGCTGACTTAAGTCCCTTCTTTTTAATACCTGATTTTGTATGTTGACGTTTTAGCCTACTGTCCAACATTCCTTTTCAAATCACATCATGCTGAATTACATGCAGATCATTGTTTTAAAATTTTTTTTTTATAAAGGTTATGGTATATTTTCTTAGGATGTAAAAACTTATGAAATTTAGTATATCATGAAGGGAAAATTCTGAGTATTCTAATGGCTTTTTAAAATAATCATTTATTTGCTAGGTAAGTTCTCTTCTACGCTGTATGAGACTGGTGGCTGTGATATGTCACTTGTGAATTTTGAACCAGCAGCAAGAAGAGCATCCAATATCTGGTATGTGTGAAGTCATATTAGGAGTGTGTGTACTTTCATATGTTTGCCGTGTTTAATGTTTTTAAGCCTAGAAGTATAAAAGTTAATTTTTTTGTTTTTTATAATTGTTTAATGTTGCTAACTGACAAATAAAAATTATAAATATTTATGGCATACAACCTGATGTTCTGAAATACTGTATACATTGGCTAAATTAACATATATTACCTCACATACTTATAATCTTGTTTGTGGTGAGGACACTTAAATCTGCTCTCTTAGTGATTTTCAAGTGTACAGTACATTGTTAACTGTAGTCACCAGGTCAGATATAAAAGTTATTTTGAAAACATCATTATATTTACTCTAATAATTTGTCATAGTGCATTTGTTTCTAAAAACTTAAGGTAGAATTTTTTTTTGCTATGGAAAAAAGAAAGTATTATTTTTAAAACAAAAGCTATTCTGTGTTTTAAAAACTAAATCAAGATATCCCAAAGATCTTACAGGGATACAGTGTTTTCCCACAGTGTCAAATTTAATTGTAAATTTCATGTTCTCTATATATTGTATAATGTATAAAAGCTAATCAGGACTTACTCTTCTTACAAGTTCTTACATAACTAAGTTCAAGCCTATCAGTTCTCTTTCTTTATGTAATTTTAAAATTTTAATTCCTTCTAAGTGTTTGGTCAGTTACCTTTTTAAATAAACAACTTTCATTTTGTTTAAAATTTCTTTTACTGGCTTTAAGGAAGAATTTCTTAAAATATGTCTCATATGTTACCTTTAGTTTCTCCCCCCTCTGCCGAAGGAATTTGTAAGATAATGAAGTCAGGAGCAGAGCAAATAAATTAGAAATCTTGATCATATAACACAATTATAGTTTTAGAAGGTGTTAAAATGTTTGTTTTCTAAAATTTTGATCTTATTGCTTATCTATTCAAATTGCACTTTGAAGCCTATTCTTGATTTATTAGTTTTCTTTCCCCTCAAGAGTTATTGATTCTTATTTTAGGACTTCTGTTTAATAATAGATCACATCTATTTAAATGTTAGACATCTGTGGGCTGTTTACTTATTTTTTTGTTTTGAGGAACCATTTGAAGCAATAAAATATTGCAGTCATTTAGCTTCACATGCTAAAAAAGTAGAACATATAGATAACTATGCTCTTTAAGCTCTTTTGGTCTAGTTTCAGAATTCACCCTCTCAAAAAATTATTAAATTGGACTGTTACCCTGATTCTGTAACAACGGAAACAGTAGGAGGATGGAGGGGTAGAAATGCTGTTACTATGTTTAATGTAGTTCAAGAGAACAATTCCTTACACCATAAATGTGGTAAAGCCTCAAGTTTTGAAATCCAAACATGACTGAACTGTGGAAACTGAATTATGTTGTAGGTTATTACATTATAGCTTAAATTTATTGTGTCTTTACTGGCTCCTGGCAATATGTTTATTGCTTTCTTTGGATTATCTCATTTAAACACTTTCACAAGAACCTTGTGATACAGATAGATACAGCTAGATAGATATGTTACTGAAGAGGAAACAGAAGTATGAAGAGGGTAGGTAACCTGTCCAAGATCTCCTTCAGTTGAAGAGATTTGAATGTAGTCACTGACCCAGAGGCTATGCTCTTATCACAACTCTAGGAAAATGCTATTTTGCATTTTGAAGTTAACATTGGAAAGCGAAGATATGTGAATCTCATGTGATTGTTAAAGGATATATTTTTCTTTCTGTTTGACAAACTGTTTGTTCCCTAAAGTCTTTTTTATTTTATTTTAGTGACACAGATTCTCATGTATCCAGTTCTACCTCAGTTCGATTTTATCCACATGATGTGGTAGGTTTTTCTTTATTTTTACAACATGATAAATTTTCAGATTAAATCTGAAATACGTATTTTTATAGAGAGCTATGAAAGCCATAAAATTGATGAAGTTACAAAAAAATGTTTTGAAAATATGGCAAAATCACTTTGCTGTCCTCCAGTTGCTCTTTTTTTCTAAGTCCTTTGATAAGAAACCAAAGTACAAGGTTAAGAAGCCTTGGGATAGAGTATTTTAAAAAGTATTTTGGAAAGTATTTGTCAGTGCTTAGAGATAGAAATGACTGTGTTATATATAGGAAGTAAATTTTCTCAACTATACCCAAATACGTGTCTATAGTGTATTCCTGGAAACTCCATAGGAAAGCAAACATGGGAAGATGATTGTTTTATTGTTTTCTACTTTTAAATGGTATGGGAACCTTGAGGTAGCAAAATGCTGCCTAGTGCTGTGCCAGATACAGTCAACTTTTGATGCTTTCTGAGGAAAAGAAAACTGGTAAACTGATGAATGGATGAGTTGAAGTTAGAAGAAATGTAGTGTAGTAATTTGTATAGCCTCAGGTGAGCTTGCCAAAACAAACAAAAAAACAGAGGAATTTGGAAATATAGTAACAACAATTATGAGAGACTATGGGAAGAAATGAGAGTTGCTGCCATCGTATCCAATGCAGTGGAGCTCAGATTTAACACTGATAATGAGGTTCAAAGCTTAAGGAGAAAAGACTATAAATGTGACAGGGAGAAGAGAAGCCACTAAGGATTCACAGTAAGTGGTTTTAATGGATTCACTAGCATTAAGCATTCCCTGAGAAAAATCTTAAGATTTTTAAACACTTTCTAGTCAATTATTTACAAAAGGTTTATTGATTCATTAATTTTGTTTTAGTTCACTTTTTATTGTCACCTTCTATAGTTTCTGGTAATGATAACATATTCATAAAGAGTAGGCTGGGCGCAGTGGCTCACGCCTGTAATCCCAGCACTTTGAGAGGCCAAGGCGGGTGGATCACCAGGTCAGGAGTTCAAGACCAACCTGGCTGAGATGGTAAAACCCCGTCTCTACAAAAAATAGAAAAAATATTAGCCGGGCATAGTGGCAGGTACCTATAATCCCAGCAGCCCGGGAGGCTGAGGCAGAGAATTGCGTGAACCAGGGAGGCAGAGGTTGCAGTGAGCCGAGATCGTGCCACTGTACTCCAGCCTGGGTGACAGATGAGACTCCATGTCAAAAAAAAAAAAAGTGTATTAGAGAAGAAAATTAAGGGGCTTAGATAACCGATAAGCTAACTGAGTAGCTCTTGAATTATGAAGATATTTTATTTTGAATAAACAAATAAATATTGAAGATATTTTAAGCCTTTCAGCTGACTTTCTTTTAGCTCTCTCTCCCACAGATTCGGTTGAATAGACTATTGACCATTGATACAGATTTGTTGGAGCAACAGGACATTGATCTAAGCCCTGATTTGGCAGCTACGTACGGCCCAACAGAAGAAGCTGCCCAAAAGGTTAAACACTATTATCGCTTTTGGATCCTACCCCAGCTGTGGATCGGCATTAACTTTGACAGACTCACACTTTTGGCCCTGTTTGATAGGTGAGATTATAATGTGATATTAATGATATGTGCAGATTTTATTTTTAAGGTGAAGTGTCCAGGTTTTTAGGTTATCGTGTTGGGAAATATTTTCTGGTTTTGTTCTCTTGAGATAAAAGTTAAGGTAATAGGGCTTCTAAACATTGACTGTCTTAAATCCATTAAAAATGTTTTGGTTGCAATTTCAATATCTTTATACAAAGAAATTATTTTTGTTAATCAGTGAGACTCATGCAACTGCTACTCAAAAGCCAAAGAATATGAGGTGTTGATGGTCTTAAGGTTATAGGTAATATGATGCAAAGTTCTGTATAACAGTTATAAGAGGAAACTTCTGTTTCCCTGTTTCTTAACACTGCTATCTTAATGGCAAGCACATGAGTCTACTGTATTACAAACTTGGTGACCAACAGCTGCTTCCAGTCAACATGGAGTAACAGGATTGAATTTATCATCCCATGTGAAACAACCAAAAATAGACAAAGTACATGAAACAGTGGTTTTCAAGACATTGGAGATGAGAAAAAAAGGACAGTGATTCTTGAGAGATGACAACAAATAACATGAGCCCTATAGTTGCCCCAGCTTAATGCTTTGAGAGAGTTTCTGGGCTGCAAGATAGGGAGGGAGAACTGAAGTAGAGTCCAGCCAACTTCCTGAGTTAAGGAGCTAGAACTGAGAGTCCAGGGAGACTATGGCAGTTAGAGCCCATAGGACAGACTGTCAGAGAGGAGAGAGCTGCTTAGAGAGAGAACCTTAGAGATCTGCATTGAGTCGCCTTGACTGTTTGGTGGAGTACGGATAAGTTCCTGTATGTGAGGAAACTGTTTGAGGCCAGGGAAAGAACCATGTGAAAAGGAACAGAGGAATAGTTACTGGCAATCACACAGCACTGAGAATAGTATATGTCCCTACCAGCCAGATTGGAAACGTTTATGGTTCATATTTTATGGTGCCTTATGTAGAATAATCAGGAAGATCTTTAAAAGTGAGGAATAATTAGCCCTAGCAGGAGCACTACTTCACACCCACCTAACAAGTCATAAAACCAAGACCTAGTTGTAAACTAGTTCAACCATTATGGAAAACAGTATGGCGATTCCTCAAGGATCTAGATCTAGATGTACCATATGACCCAGCCATCCCACTACTGGGTATATACCCAAAGGATTATAAATCATGCTGCTATAAAGACACATGCACACGTATGTTTATTGCGGCACTATTCACAATAGCAAAGTCTTGGAATCAACCCAAATGTCCATCAGTGACAGACTGGATTAAGAAAATGTGGCACATATACACCATGGAATGTTATGCAGCCATAAAAAAGGATGAGTTTGCGTCCTTTGTAGGGACATGGATGCAGCTGGAAACCATCATTCTCAGCGAACTATCACAAGAACAGAAAACCAAACACTGCATGTTCTCACTCATAGGTGGGAACTGAACAATGACATCACTTGGACTCGAGAAGGGGAACATCACACATCGGGGCCTATCATGGCGGGGGAGGGGGGAGGGATTGCATTGGGAGTTATACCAGATATAAATGATGAATTGATGGGTGCTGACGAGTTGATGGGTGCAGCACACCAACATGGCACAAGTATACATATGTAACAAACCTGCACATTATGCACATGTACCCTAGAACTTAAAGTATAATAATAAAAAATAAAAATAAAAAAAATAAAAAAACCAAGACCTGAAGAGATCAAACGGTTTCCAAGTAACATAAAATCTAAGAAGATTTATGGAAATCCAGAAATACCCAGCTCCCAACAAGTTAAGATTCACAATGTCTAGGATTCAGTCAAAGATGACCAGCTGTACAAAGAAGTGAGAAAACGACCTATAAGAAGAAGAATAAATCAGTTGAGACTAAACTGTAGCTTGCATAGATATTAGAATTAGCAGACAAGGACATTAAAACAGTTATAACTGCTTTCCATATGTTTAAAAAGTTAACTACGGACATAGAAGATACTTTTAAAAGTCCCAAATCAAACTTACAGAGTTGAAAACTATAATCCCTGAGATGAAAAATACACTGGATGGGATTAATGGTAGATTGCACCTTGTAGAAGAAAGGACTCGAAGGCATAGTAATGGAAACTATCCAGAGTGAAACAAGAGTCCACTGTACTCGGTGAAAAGAGTATAAAAACAAAATGAGAAAAAGCTGTGGGACAACTACAAGCGGAAACAAGGAGACAAAAGATTTTGAAGAAATAAGGGTGGAGAACTTTCCAAATTTGATGAAAACTATGAATACACATTCAGGAAGCCCAGTGAACCTCAAAGCATAAAATGCTTGAAAAAAACTACACCAAGGCACACAACTGCTCAAAACCAGTGATAAAATTGTTAAAATTGCAAGAGAAAAAAAGAGGAACAAGGGTAAAGAAGGCATCCTTTTTATTGTTGGAAATAATGAAGTGAAAAGACAATAGAGGAGCATCTTTAAAGTACTGAAAAGAAAGAAACCCTGTCAACCTACTATTCTATACATAGCAAAAATACCTTTTAAAAACCAAAGTGAAATAAAGACATTTTCAGATCAGAAAAAAATGGAAAGAATTCTTTATGAGCAGCCCCACACTACATAAAATGTTGGAGGATGTCTTTTAGGCAGAAGGAAAGTGATCTCAGATGGAAATATAAGTCTTCCCAAAGGAAAAAAGATAAATGGAAATGGTAAGTCACTACATGGATAAATATAAAAGATTTTTCTTATTAGTAAGTTTCTTTTTTTTGTTTGTTTGAGGCGGAGTCTCGCTCTGTCGCCCGGACTGGAGTGCAGTGGCTGGATTGCTCAGCTCACTGCAAGCTCCGCCACCTGGGTTTACGCCATTCTCCTGCCTCAGCCTCCCGAGTAGCTGGGACTACAGGCGCCCGCCACCTCGCCCGGCTAGTTTTTGTATTTTTAGTAGAGACGGGGTTTCACCGTGTTAGCCAGGATGGTCTCGATCTCCTGACCTCTTGATCCGTCTGTCTCGGCCTCCCAAAGTGCTGGGATTACAGGCTTGAGCCACCGCGCCCGACCCCATTAGTAAGTTTCTTTAAGAGATAACTGACTATTTTAAACAATGCTTTGGTTTATAACATGTAAAAGTAAAATTTATGATAATAGCATAAAGGCAGAGAGGGGAGAAATAAAAGCATACAATTTTAAGTTTCTTATATGTGAAGTGATATATCATCACTTGAAGGTAGACTGTCATAAATGTATATTGTAAACCCTGAGCTAGACGCAGTGGCTTATACCTGTAATCCCAGCACTTTGGGAGGCAGAGGCAGGAGGATCACTTGAGCCTAGGAGTTTGAGGCCAGCCTTGGCAACCTAGTAAGACTCTGTCTCTACGAATATATTTTCAAAAATTCTTACCAAAACCTACCGTAAGGCAACCACTAAAATAACAAAAGAGTTGTAGCTAATATGTCAAAAGGAGATAAGATAGATTATAAAAATTACTGTTAATCAATAAGGTAGAGAAAGATCAAAGAATAGATGAGACAAATAGGAAACAAATGACAAGATGGTAGAGTCAGAAAAAGTCAGAAATTGGCAGATTATATAAAAAAGAACAACACTTAACTCCAAGCTGCCTACAAGGAAGGTACTTTAAATATAAAAACAGAGGATAGTGTGGTGGCTTATGCCTATGATCCTAGCACTTTGGAAGTCTGAGGTGGGAGGATCTCTTGAGGCCCAGTTTTCGAAACCAGCCTGGGCAACATAGACCAAATACTTATTTTATTTTGTACCAAAATAAAATAAAAACAAACAGGTTAAAAGATGGAAAAAGTTATACCATGCTAACATTAACAAAAGGCTTATTGTAGTGACTGTATTAAAGTCAGATAAAGTAGACTTCAGAACAAAGAATGTTACCAAGAGTGAAGAAGCCCCTTTCGTAGTGATAAGGAGTCAATTAATCCACAGGATTTAACAGTCCTAAATGTTTGTACACAGAGCTTCAGAATTCATAAAGCAAAAGCTAATAGAAGTGGAGAAATAGACAAATCACAGTTATAGATGATTTCAGCACTTCTCTTTAAATACTTGATAGAATAATTATTTAGAAAATCAGTGAGGATATAGTGAACTTGAACAGTATTATCAACCAACCTAAATTGGTTGACATTTATGGAACACTGCATCCATAACAAGAGAATATACATTCTTCTAAGTGCTCACGGAACATTTACTAAGATAGGTCACATCTTGAGCCATAATACAGGAGTTACTAAATTTTAAAAGGTCCACTATCCAGTCATACATAGTGAATTAAATGGTAAATTAATAACAAATAGTACCTTGGAAAATCCCCAAATATTTGGAAACTAAACACTTCTAAATAACCCATCGATTAGAGAAGATGTCAAGAGATAAATTAGTATTTCGGGCTAAATGAAAGTGAACACACACCATATCTGAATTTTGGGAATGCCACTAACCTGCAGTACTTAGGAAAATTTATAGCACTAAACACCTAGATTAGAAAACAAAGGTCTCCAATCAGTGACTTCACCTTCCACATACTAGAAGAGCAAGAGCACATAAGCCCAAGGAAACAAAAGAAAGGTAATAGTAAGGAACAAAACAATTAAATGAGGAAACAGAAATAATAAAGAAAATCAAGGAAATGAAAAATTTGAGAACATCAGTTGATAAAACCTTTAGCCAGCCTGGTCAGAAAAAAAAAAAAAGAAGAGGAAAGACATAGATTACCAATATCAGGAATGTGAGTTATGATACGACTACAGACTCTACAGGCATTAAATGATAATTAGAGAATGATATGAGCAGCTACATGCAAATAAATTCAACATTGGGCAAATGGACAAATTTCTTCAAAGACAAATTATGAAATTTCATTCTGAAAGAAATACATGACCTTAATTGTCTTACATCTATTAAATAAGTAGAGATTGTAGTTTAGAAACTTTCCCACAAAGAAAACTCTAGGCCCAGATGGCATCAAAATAATATTCAAATGAATGAAATGGAGAAAGGATAGCCTTTTCAACAAATGGTGGTGGGACAATTGGATTTCCATTGGCGAAAAAATAGAGATGGACGCAGAGGTGTGTGCTCAAGAGGCTAAGGTGAGAGGATTGTTTGAGGCCAGCCCGGGCAACATAGCAAGACCCCATCTCAAAAATAAACAGAAATAAAGAACTTGTAGCCTTACCTTGTGCCACATTATGAAAATGTATCATAGGCTTAAATGTAAAACCTAAAACAAAACTTCTAGTAAAAAAAAGAAAACATAGGAGAAAACTCTTATGAACTTGGATTAGGCAAAATTACTTGACTCTGACACCAAAGCCAAGATCATTAAAAAAAAAAAATGATACATTGGACTCATCAAAATTGAAAATTTTTAAAAATCAAAGACAATACCTGTTCAATGACAAGGGAGGCACTATTCAGGCAGGCCCAGAATTGAAAAGAGGTCATCAAATTTTAGCAATCCTGAAATTGCATAACTACCACCTAAAATCAAATGGAAATGCCAGTAATTTATTTATTTGGAAATACTGGAAATACTGTTGAACTTTTTTATCTGGTAGAACCATTAAATGAAATAGTACAAAGATGTTTATGAATTTTATTTTTAGGCCCAGTTGATTGTGATAAATATGGAATTGGGTTAATACATTTGTTAAGTTTTTTTATGATTATAAAAGTAATTCCTTACCTATTGTAGAAAATTTAAATATGTACAAAGTTTTGACAGAGGCAAACCATAATTATCCCATGGAGAGAAGCATTATTAGTAATATCATTTTTGGTATATTGTCTTTTTTAACCTCTATGTTTAAGTTTTTAACAGCAGAACTTCTATCCTGCTATGCCCGTGGTTTTGTGTCCTGCTTTCTTTATGTATGAGATGTGCTGAGCATTTTTTCATTTTTTAATAGTCTTTAAAAATATGACTTAAAAGTGTTTTTAGGGAAATACTAAAGGATGTATTTGTATAACGTTTTGTGAATAAAATTTCCAAAGAAGTAATGAGATAGATTCTTGTGTGTGTATGACATAAAAATAATCTTCATTGCTATATATATCTCTCTCGAGCATCATATTGTTTCTCTTACAATGTCAGTTTGATGAAGTATAGAATTGTCTTAGCAAGTTTAATAGAAGCAGATAGAAGTCTTTGTCACTACCTTCATTTTCAAGATATGTAAGAGCCCATATTTAAATAATTCTAATAAGTGAGTTTTCTAATTCTTTCAGATGACTGAGAGATGGGGGAAGTGAAATCACTTAGTGCCAGAATTTTGTTACAATTTTGCCATGTAACAAATGTTTTAAATTTAATTTTCTAGAAACTATTTTGAGATTTTGGTTTTTAAACATAATGTGATTCTTTGTGTACGTGTTTTATTTGCCATCCAAGTTTGTTAACTATTTTGCAACAAATAGAATAGATAAGCAGATATTAAGGAGAGTAACATTTTTAAAATAGAAATTTAAAACTATATTATGTAATTGGAACTCACTGTAGCATGTTTTATTTGTATATAAGAATTCATGTTGTGTCCACATGAAACTAGTTTGTTTTCAGTATGATCTAAAACCTTGTTCAAACTCAGTACCAAAAAGACATCTTGGCATATTAGGAACTTCATATTTATGTCTTCCCTTTTTCCATTTGGTTAATTTCTTATACTTATGATATACTTACTCATAAGTTTTTCTATCTGTAGAAATCGTGAGATCCTGGAAAATGTGTTAGCTGTCATCCTGGCTATTCTCGTGGCCTTTTTGGGATCTATTCTTCTCATACAAGGATTCTTCAGAGATATCTGGGTCTTCCAGTTCTGCCTTGTCATAGCCAGCTGTCAATACTCACTGCTTAAGGTACCAGCATCTCGTCTTTTATGCTATGGAATTATATTTGTGTGAAAAGGCAGAGGATTTTGTAGTAATTACTGAATTATAGTAAGATAATTATTTTTAGGCTTTTCTTGGATGTTTACATAAGATTGTGTAGCGAGCCAAAGGGGGATATAAACCTTAAAAATAATTGTATGTAAATTAGAACTTCCTAAAAACAAGTTTTTTATTTTAAAAGAAACTGTATTTGTTTTGTTTGTTTTGTTTTGTTTTTTGGAGATGGAGTCTTGCTGTGTCACCCAGGCTGCAGTGCAATGGCACAATCTGGCTCACTGCAGCCTTCGCCTCCCAGGTTCAAGCAATTCTCCTGCCTCAGCCTCCTGAGTAGCTGGGATTACAGGCACATGCCACCATGCCTGACTTATTTTTGTGTTTTCAGTAGAGACGAGGTTTCATCACGTTGGTCAGGCTGGTCTCAAACTCCTGACCTCATGATTCGCCTGCCTCAGCTTCCCAAAGTACTGGGATTACAGGCATGAGCCACCACGCCCGGCCTAAAAGAAAACTGTATTTGTTAAAATAAGAACTAGCATTCTTTTTTTTTTTTTTTTTAATAGTAGTAGTTTTGTTTTGTTTTTTTTTTAAATACTTTTAGTTCTGGGATACATGTGCAGATTTGTTACATAGGTATACACATGCCTTGGTGGTTAGCTGCACCCATCAACCCGTCATCTGCATTAGATATTTCTCCTAATGCTATCCCTTCCCTACCTCCCCTCCTCTAACAGACCCCAGTGTGTGATGTTCCCCTCCCTGTGTCCATGTGTTCTCAGTGTTCTACTGCCACTTATGAGTGAGAACATGCAGTGTTTGGTTTTCTGTTCTTGTGTTAGTTTGCTGAGAATGATGGTTTCCAAGTTTATCCATGTCCCTGCAAAGGACATGAACTCATCCTTTTTTATGGCTGCATGGTATTCCATGTTGTATATGTGCCACATTTTCTTTATCCAGTCTATCATTGATGGGCATTTGAGTGGGTTCCAAGTCTTTGCTATTGTGAACAGTGCCACAATAAACATACATGTGCATGTGTCTTTATAGTAGAATGATTTATAACCCTTTGGGTATATACCCAGTAATGGGATTGCTGGGTCAAATGGTATTTCTGGTTCTAGATCCTTGAGGAATCGCTACACTGTCTTCTGCAATGGTTGAACTAATTTATACTCCCACCAACAGTGTAAAAGCTTTCCTATTTCTTCACATCCTCTCCAGCATCTGTTGTTTCCTGACTTTAATGATTGCAGTTCTAACTGGCATGAGATGATATCTCCTTGTGGTTTTGATTTACATGTCTCTAATGACCATTGATGATGAGCTTTTTTTCATATGTTTTTTGGCCACATAAATGTCTTTTGAGAAGTGTCTGTTCATATCTTTTGCCCAGTTTTGGATAGGATTTTTTTTTCTTATAAATTTAAGTTCCTTGTAGATGCTGGATATTAGCCGTATGTCAGATGGATAGATTGCAAAAATTTTCTCCCATTCTGTAGGTTGCCTGTTCACTGTGAGGATAGTTTCTTTTGCTGTGCAGAAGCTCTTTAGTTTAATTAGATCCCATTTGTCAATTTTGGCTTTTGTTGCCATTGCTTTTGGTGTTTTAGTCATGAAGTGTTTGCCCATGCCTATGTCCTGAATGTTATTGCCTAGGTTTTCTTCTAGGGTTTTTATGGTTTTAGGTCTTACGTTTAAGTCTTTAATCTGTCTTGAGTTAATCTTTGTGTAAGGTGTAAGGAAGGGGTCCAGTTTCAGTTTTCTGCTTTTGGCTAGCCAGTTTTCCCAACACCATTCATTAAATAGGGAATCCTTTCCCCATTTTTGTCAGGTTTGTCAAAGATCAGATGGTTGTAGATGTGTGATGTTAATTTCTGAGGCCTCTGTTCTGTTCCATTGGTCTTTATATCTCTTTTGGTATCAGTACCATGCTGTTTTGGTTACTGAAGCCTTGTAGTGGAGTTTGAAGTCAGGTAGTGTGATGCCTCCAGCTTTTTTCTTTTTGCTTAGGATTGTCTTGGTTGTATGGACTCTTTTTTGGTTCCATATGAAATTTAAAGTAGTTTTTTCTAATTCTGTGAAGAAAGTCAGTGGTAGCTTGATGGGGATAGCATTGAATCTATAAATTACTTTGGGCAGTATGGCCATTTTCACAGTATTGATTCTTCCTATCCATGAGCATGGAATGTTTTTCCATTTGTTTGTGTCCTCTCTTATTTCCTTGAGCAGTGGTTTGTAGTTCTCCTTGAAGAGGAGCCCTCCCACAGCTGGAAAACCATTCAGGTAGTTCTGTGTTTACTAACAACTGTCCATCCTTTTTTTCTCTCTCTATTTATAGCTAGACATGTGGAGTAAGCCTAGGTCATCTGCTTTATTTCTTTAAGACCCGTCCATACTTTCCTCATTGCAGTACTGACGTTATAGTCTTTGTGGTTGCTAATGATCAATCTAATTGCTAAATTGATTTTCTTAAGTCTCCGTGCTTTATGAATGGTACATCATTTAATACCTATGGATACTCTTCCATTTTGATATTCTTCTCATTTTTGATCTGTGACTTCATACCACCCTCATGCTTCTTGCATTTTTCAGATGACTCTCTTTTCCTTTGTTGATCCCTCTTTCTTCTTTCAACTGCTTAATTTATGAGAATTCTCTAGGATTTTATGTGGTTATCTTCTCGGTTTATAGTTCCTTGCCATTGAAGTCATCCTTTTTTATTACTTTATTTGTTGCCTTTGTGTATTAGTTATGTCCAGATTTATATCTCAAAGTCTTCATCTCTTTTGCAAGCTTTATTCCTATATATCTAACAGACATTTTAAAAATAGCAAATTAATCATCTCCTGGTTAATTTTTCTTTCCCAATATCTTTGCTTTTGGCAGTGATAATACCAACTAAAAATCTTAGAGTCTCAGCTCCTTCCTCCTTGATCCCTAATAACAAGTAACTCAGTCCCTTTGATAACATTTAATGATTCTATATTAAAATTACTGGTTGTCATTCTTGTACTATACCTTTAGTGCCTTAAATCATTTAAATTCATTTTCTGGCTCTGGTGTCTCCATGGTCCAATTAATTTTGTCCACTGCTTTCAGGTTAAATATGGCAAAGGTAAAAGGTGACAATTTTTGCAACTAATTGACGAGAAGAATAATAATGTCATAAACAGGAATAAGAAAGACAAGAACAGAAGCTTTTAGAAGATAGGTGTTGTGGTTAAAAGAGTTTATGGATTATCTGGAGTCAAATCTAGCCAAGGGCCAAATGCCAAACTCAGCTCGACCCAATGTCGAATGGTAGGGTGGTGCTAGACAATCCTAGTGAAATTGTATGGTATGCCATCAGAAATGAACTGAAACTTGGGAGAAAAGTCATGACTAGGGACGTAGCTGCATAATACCTTCTGAACATTTTTATGGAAAGTTAATAAAGTCTCTTAAAAGGATACAGCTTATTTGATTATTTTGATATGAAAATGCAGATAATATCTTTATTACAAATACCATTGAGTTATTTAGTAAGCTTGGAATTTATGGGCAGAACTAGAATTGTTGTTATAAGCAAACCCCTATTATTGTATATTTCCTGAATGAATGATGTCCTGTGAGAAATGCTATACTTGTATGTAGTATACCTTAACTACACTTGTCTATAGCAATAAGCCAAACAGTAAGATGGATCTGTCTATCATATGCTATTGCAGAAACGTTAAGATAGATACAAATAAATAAATAATAAATAATCTTATTTCTTGAATCTTATCAGGAAAGATTTGAGATGTTTTTAATATCAAAGTGACACTGGTATCTGGAGCTGATGTTTCATCTCTGGAACAGAATTATTAATATAGGTCATTTTGTGGTTGTGGAATATTTACTTAAAATCATTTCAGGCATTTTGAAAGTTGATTGTAAAATTAGCAAGACTTCAAGAGTGTAATTTATCTTTCTGTTTCATTTTTAGAGTGTTCAACCAGATTCTTCTTCTCCCAGACATGTAAGTCGCTCTTAATATGGCTGTACATTGTAGGTCCTTAACATTTATCATAACATTTGTGGTTTGGTTTTTGTTTTTTTGTTTTGTTTTGTTTTGTTTTGTTTGGAATGCATCAAACTGAACTAAAATTTATGTTACTATTTTCCTCATCTATGTTTTGACACACTACTGGAAATATAGGTGTTAGCCTGAAATAAAATGACATTGTACTTGTGGACTCTAAATCTTGGTTGAAAATGAGCATAATAATCTATTGTTTGACAGTCTGTTTCAGGGAGTAGACATGGTTCTTATAAACTCATTATTATTTATGTTTAATAAATTAATAAATTTTGAATAATAGCTTATGAATAAGTATTGAAAATATAATTTTGAGGTAGGAAGAACTTTATATTATTTAACTTGAGTAACCATTAGGAGCAAGAATAAAGAAGTAATACATGAGTCTGGTGTTAAGGCCATTGAATAAAAACTTTGTTACTCACTTTGTGACTTTAGACAAAAATATTATCTGCCTAGCACTCTTCATTGTGAAGTGGAATCCAATTTTAGATCTACACTGAGTTTTTAATAGAACAAAAGATATTCTATTTAAAGTAGTTCAAAAACAGACCTCAAGAATAGTTTATGATTTTTTTCCTTGAATATAATTTTTTTAATCCTTTCGCTGGAATAATGAATAATGGGAATGGATGAGCAAAATGAAACAGAGGCAAGTTTTTTTTTTTTTTTTTTTTGACTGATTATGTTTACTATTTTGCAAGAATATTTTTGAAGTGCAATAATATATGGAAACATTGCTTTTTAACTTTTTATTTTGACCTAATTTCAAACTTAAAGTTGCAAGGGTAGTACAAAGAATTTCAGATACCATTCATCCAGATCCATATGTTAACATTTACGATATTTGCTTAATCCCTTTCTAGCACGTGATCTTTTTTCCTTCTTTCTCTGTGCTAGCTGAGATGATGCCCCTTTACCTCTAAATGTCTCAGTGTGTGTTTCTTAGAAACAAAGATATTCCTTTATGTTAATTCAAGATAATTATCAAAATTAGAATATTAATGTTGATACAATGCTGTCTTCTAATATACAGATCTTATTCAAATAGATTTAGCCTATTGTCTTCATTGGCAAAGAAAGTCCCTGATTATGTTTGGTCTCTTAAATCTCTTTTAATCTGGAGCAATTCTTCGGTAGCTATCTTTCATTATATTGAAATTTTTGATGGATATAGGCCAGTTATTTTATAGACCATCCCTCAATTTGAGTTTGTCTGATGTTTTTTTCTTTTAAAAAATTTTTTTTAAGTTTTATTTTTTCACCCTGTCTTATGGTGCGGATGATGTTTCTTTCTGATTTGATAAGGCCATGCTTTTTAAAGTAGGAATACTACAAAAGTACATCATATTAGGAAGCACATATTGATTTATCCTGTTATTAGTGATGTTAAGTTTGATCTTCTGGTTAAGGGTATTGTCTGCAGGGTGTCTGAAATCTCTGCAGTATTAACATTTTGGCCAGCTAATTCTTTGTTTGAGGGTGGGGGATGCTGTCCCATGCATTGCAGGATGTTTGGCATCCTCTCTGGTGCTACCTTCTAGATGCTGGTAGCACCACTTCCCCAACTGTGACCACAGAAATGTGTCCAGATTCCCATATGTGCACTGGGGAGCAAAACCCCCTCCTACTTCCTTAAGAACCAGTACTCTACTGTAATGTTACTGTTTTTCTCTTACAGTTAATAAATACTTCAAATAAATAAATTAAATGAATACTTCAAGGTATGAGAAGAATACTTCTCATACCTTGAGACTGTATATGTGTCCTTCTCCATAAATTTCTATCCAGTTGTTTTAGTATTTACTGATGTTTCTTGCCTGATTCAGTTATTTATTGGTTGATAAATGGTGATTTTTCTCATCCCATCATTCCTTCTACATTTATTAGTTGACCTTTTATTAATACTATAAGGAAGAGCTTTCCCCTCTTTCTTATATATGTATGTATATATTGGTGTGGATAAATTGATTATTTTATTCAATGGACTATAATGTTACTAGTAGTATTTATTTTGATGCTCAAATTGTCCCTGATTTAGCCATTGGGAGTCCATCACACTGCTTTCTGTGTCCTTTTGGCGTATCTCTGTCATTCTTTAAGTACTTTCTACCTTTTTGTCACAACAATATGTTCCAGGGTCATCTTATACTTTCCCTGTCGTAGCCAGAAACCAGTCTTTTCTCTATGGAGCCCCCCCACCTTTTTTGGTAGGTAATGGTATTTATAAAGTAAGATCTGGTTGCTAGTAATCATTATTGCTAGAATCTCATTGCATCTAGGTCCTCTTAGTGGATAAAGCTAGGAGGTGTATGTATGTATGTACATATATACACACATGTGTATACATATATATAACCTATTCCTGTATCTGTCCATATGCATATTAAAAATAATGAGACTATGGGAGCCCAGTGTGGGCAGATCACTTCAGACCAGGAATTTGAGACCAGCCTGGGCAACATGGCGAAACTCTATCTCTAAAAAAATTAAACAGGCGCAGTGATGTGTGCCTGTAGTCCCAGCTACTTGGAAGGCTGAGGCGGGAGGATCACTTGAGCTCAGGAGGCCGAGGCTACAGTGAGCTGTGAGCGCTCCACTGCATTCCAGTCTGGGCGACAGAGTGAGACCCTGTCTCTAAATAAATAAATAAATAAATAAATAAATAAATAAATAAATAAATAAAAATAATAACAACAAAAAAACTTCACACTGATACTTCTTTACAGTCCAGTATCTCAAGAGTTCATTCTATTACTCTTCCTCCTCTCTGTATTTGTTAATCCTTTCTGTGATTGTCAGAAATCTGGCTTCCATATGGAAAAATTATGAATCCTTAGAATGAAGCCATCAGTGATCTCAGTAGTTATTTATGACTCTTAAAATTAACTAAACTGACTTTAAAAAATATCATTTTCTCATTTTCAGGGTCATAATCGTATCATTGCCTACAGTAGACCAGTTTATTTCTGCTTATGTTGTGGTCTTATTTGGCTCTTGGATTATGGTAGCAGAAACCTGACTACAACCAAGTTCAAATTATATGGAATAACTTTCACCAATCCACTGGTGTTTATATCAGCCAGGGATTTAGTTATAGGTGAGTCATCTTGAAGTATCTCCAGTCTTAAAATGAATGTATTTGTATATCAACATTTTACTGATAAATATATCAATTATACAGCTTTAAATAGTTTTTAATAAGCTTATTTTGCTGTTGTTATCTGCTCTGAGAAACAAAGTGATAGGACTATTATGAGTGAATAAAGCTAATGATGAGCAAATATTATAGTAATTCTTTTGTTCTTGGAGTAGGTGTAATGGAGAATTTTTGTGGTTTTGTTATCTTAGGTTTCTATTATGTGAAAATGGTTGAAATAACTTTAAAAAGTATTGTTTATGATTGAAAAGATGTTATTTACTACCCAAGCAATTTTTGTTGGATGTATAATTTAAAATCCTGTCTTTAAAAATTGCCTAGTAGTTTATGTTAATTTGGGATTTAAAAAAATTAATTATGACCCCTCAGTGGACAAAAAAATGAATGATGACCTCTCAGTAGACACAAGAATGGATATAGTATAATATTTTTAAATATACTTTTTTTCTTTTTGTAGTGTTTACACTCTGTTTCCCAATAGTGTTTTTCATTGGTCTCCTGCCTCAGGTGAATACATTTGTAATGTACCTTTGTGAACAATTGGATATTCATATTTTTGGTGGTAATGGTGAGTGTTTCTTTATAAAAATTATAGATTACAGCATTACCTTTATAGATCATGAAGTAATAAACTGACCATTAAAATGCTTTTCCAGTTTTCACTTCAGGCTTGAAATTAGAAAAAAAAAAAAGACATTAAGTAATTGAAGACCGAGAAGCAATTAATTTGTGGATAGAAAAAAATAGTCAAGTCTGCTACTTTAGAGAAAGAGCCAGGTATAATGAAGCAGATGTGTAAGAAGTGATAAAATAACATCTGCAACTAAAAGTTATAGTGAGTTTACATGGAACCTATACGTACTTAAGAGGTATTTATAAAAGATCATCTATCCTGAATAGATTGAGGTTTGACACATAGCATTCCATTTGGATTTTAAACCAGTATGTACATTTAGTAGGTCTTCATATTTGGTTTCAGAGCCTTGCTTTATCCTTAGAATGGTAACACCAAAACAAAAGCATTTTACTAATAAATAAGCTTTTAAGAACTATCTCTGTTCATTGAGTAGAATATGTGGCTATGAATTGATATACTTAGAAAATCTATTTCCATATCATATATATATTTTATTTAAAAAATAAGATCATACCCATATTACCCTGGTATAGATAATGGTTTGTAGAACTTGAAAATAATCATGTCAGCATACACCATGGTTAAAATATACCATTATTTAGTTTAACCATTTAAAATTTTACTGAAAGATGAGTGTGCAACTAGAGAAAATGAAAGGGAAAGAAATTACTGTAACTTTATAGTTCATTTCTCTACACATTTCACATTTTCAGGCCTCATATATTTTCCAAGCATATGCATTGAAATCCTCTCTACTGATGAAAAGTCGACATCATGGCTTTAATTTTAAGTAGAAACTGAGTTTTTCTGTGTTGCTGTATATCATACTAGAGAATTTTTAATGTTCTGAAAATTTTTTGAATGAGTATGAATTAAGACAGAACTCGTTTCATCAATCAGCATGGCTTAATAGGTAGAAGACAGTTTGAATATTTAGGGACTATTACTGGTGTTATATTACCCTAAATACTATGGGGAGGGCTTAGTGTAGGTAATTTATGATAATGGGCTTTTGTCGTACTGTAATTTACAAACTTGTGCAAGGTATTAGGTTTCTGATAACTCATAAGGAATTTTTTCTGTAGATTTATGATTATTAGTATTAAATTAAAGAAAGTCTATTACCCATGTTTTAAAAGTAAAGTCTAGATATCTTAGCCATCCCCTGTTCCTTATTACTAATACACCCACTGGAGTATTAGTAATTATCTATTTCGTTGTGTTGCTGTTGTTAGCAATTAGATCTATAGTATCTAAAGTATCTATTTTGTTGTTGTTGTTGTTAGCAATTAGATCTACACTTTTTTCTGAAAGTTAACACATGGGAATACAGATTTACTTTTGTGGGTAACACAGGTTCTGTTTACATAGATAAATATTTTTCAGTGAACACTTAATACATCTCCAGTTCCTTTTCAGGCCTCTGAAAGCTTCATTTTTCCACATTTTTTGTTAATATAAGATAGATTTTTGAAGCATAATATAGATAAAATTTTTTCTTGCTACATATAAATGTTCATTACTTCCAAGATGAATATAGTTTATCTTGTAACAAAGATTCTGGATAGCAAATCTCTGTCATGTCAAAATCTTTTTGAAAGAACAAAATGAAGTAACTGAATTTTTAAAATTCAGATTAGTAGATATTTAATGATAGTTGACATTATAATATTTTAAATGCTTTTCAGTGACCTTTTAATTTTTTTCATATATTTTTATAAAATATTTCTTTCCTTTTTCTTCTTCTGTCTAGCCACTACAAGCCTGCTTGCAGCACTTTACAGTTTTATCTGTAGCATTGTGGCAGTAGCCTTATTGTATGGATTATGTTATGGAGCTTTAAAGGTGAGCAATAAATTATAGTATGTTTTGTCTTTAAGGCTGTATTTCTATATGAATGTTGTTTTAAAATCAACTAATAATGGTTTTTTCTCCTGGGGCCACTTAGCATTAATTTTCGTGGTCTTCATATGTTAAACATTATTCTCATTTTCAACTGCTTTGTATTTGAAAACAGTTTAGTAGTTAACCATTACTAAAAGAAAATTATTTTTCCTGCAGTAGTCACAGGTTAATATTAGAAACAGATTATTGAAAACTAGGCCCATCTGGTATAAGGGTAGGCATAGTAATTACAGAATGTGAAATCAATTTTAAAATTCTAGTTCAGAATTTAACTACTTTTCATATCACAGTTTTTTTAAACTTATAAAAACAAGTTCAAGGACTGCAATTTAAGATACATGCTAATAATAAGTAATATACTGAAATTTAATGTCATTGGGTTAGAACATCTGGATGAGCCTTATGAACTTCCCTTTAAAAGATTGTCAACAAGTTGTAAACATAAAAATTTAAACATTTTTGTAGACAACTTTCAGCTCCTCACGCATACTTGTGGGTTGTTTTCGTTTTTTGTTTGGTAACTAGTGCAAGACAATCAGAATGTTAGGTTTGAAAGGACTATGACAAGTGACTCACAGATCCTTCCTTGCCTCATTTAAGTAGCATTTGTAGAGCATTTATGTGTACCAGGTGCTATGCTAAACTGTTTTCTGCTTTGAAGGAACTTGTAGCTTAGCTGTGATTAACAAGTCAACCAACATGTTCAATACAGCATGACGAAGGTTATGAAAACAGTTCTGTGGGTATACAAATGAAGACTACTTTATTCTGCCAAAAGAGATTAAAGACAATTTTCCAGGAAGGTGATATAACCAGATTTTGAAGATCAAATAGGCATTAGCTAATTGAAACAAGAGATGAAGACCCATGGGCTTGTAAAGAAAATGTGTTGTGTAGAGGAAATGGCAAATGATTTGGAATTTCTGGAGGTTTGGGTACATGAGGAAAGATAACATCTAAGGTCATTCCTCTAAGGCTAGAAAGGTAAGCAAAGGCTGGATCATGAAATAGCTTTTATCCTGAATGTGTTGGGGTAAAGATGCAAAACCATGAATGTATTTGAGGCAGTGAAAGGAAATGATCAGAGTTGCATTTTAGAAAGGTTACTTTTCTCCATTGTGAAGATTGAAGTCTAAGCAGGAGGGATCAAAGGAGACTGTTCCACTTTAATCTTGAAATTATGAGGTACTTAACTAAAATTAGATTTCATGAATATATTTGTGGACTGTCTGGATAAAGAGATATGAGCCAGAAGAGGATCCAGGATGATTCTGGGTGCTGACTTGAACAGCTGGTAAGATATGGTGCTAATGCACAAGATTGGAAACCTTGGCGTTTGTTGAGGAAGGTGATTGTTTACATTGGAAGGAAGGTGATTGTTTACGTTGGAACACTTGATTTGTTGATATTTATGGGGTATCCAGAGATACATAGTAGCTAGTTACGTGTACAGAAGTTTGATGTCATGATTAATGGATTTAGAAGTCATCCATAAAATTGAATAAAATGTAAGAAAAAGACTCTTAATGTGGATTGACAAGAGAAAATGGATGAGGAAAGACTATGGGAAATACCAGTGTTTAAGTGTTGGTTACAATAAAATCACACAAAGGAAATTTCAGAGGCAGTAAGAGTCTGAAAAAAGTTTTTATTGAATTTGGAATTTGGCAGTTATAGGATATTGGTGTTTTGGATTAAGAAAGCCAGATTAATATAAGTAGGTTTGAATATATATTAAATATATTCTACTCTTTCTAGAGTGCAGTTGGAAAGCTTGCACACACAATGGGGATTGTTTTCTGGTTTTTGTTTTTAAAAAAGATCTGAGACTTAATTGCTCTAAAAGGTAAGGAGGGGAAATCTAGTGGATGGGAGATAATTGATAGAGCTAAGCCCAGGAGAGAATTGGAGGCAACAAGGTCCAAATCCAGGGTTCTCTCACATGTGCCACTTGTGAACCGTCCTAGCTCATTGTAGATTTGTGTTTTGAATCAGGGTTTGGAAAGTGAATCGTTACTTGGAAATTGCAGTCACAGAAGTTAATAAGTGCGGTAAGTTTTTTAGCCTCGTTTAGAAAGGCCTATTCACCTATAATTATACAGCAGAATGGCAGCAGTTAAAAAGCTGCCAGGTAGATTCCTGCATCCTAAGGCAGGCAGGAAGGTAAAGTTTTTTTCTTCTTTCTGGGGCATCAGTTTTGCATTAGACAATTTTAGTTTTAAATATCACTCATTGTAGTGTGATAAATCTATAGACATATTTGTTATGCACGAGCAGAGATTATGTACAAGCATACTTCATTTTATTGTGCTTTACTTTATTACGTTTCACAGATAGTGTGTTTTTTTACAAAAGGAATGTTTGTGGCAACCCTGTGTGAAGCAAGTCTAATGGTGCCATTTTCCTAACAGCATGTGCTCACTTTGTGTCTCTGTGTCACATTTTGGTAATTCTTGCAATGTTTAAAATTTTTATTGTTATTATTTTCTATAATGGTGATGAGTTATGTCTGATACCATTGTAATTGTTTTTGGAGTGCCATTAACAGCATCCATAGAAGATGGTGAACTTTAACAGATCAACATGGTGTGTATTCTGACTGCTCTGCTGACTGGTCATTCCCTCATCTCTCTCCCTCACTTTGGGTCTCCCTATTCTGTGAGACACAGCCATGTTGAAATTAGGCTAATCAATAACCCCACAATGGCCTCTAAGTGTTCACAAGGCAAAAGGAATGGTCGCATAGCTCTCACTTTAAATCAGAAGCTAGGAATGATTAAGCTTAGTGAGTAAGGCATATTGAAAGCTGAGAAAGGCCTAAATTGAGGCCTCTTGTGCCAAACAGTTAGCCAAGGTGTGAATGCAAACAAAAAGTTCTTGAAGGAAATTAAAAGTGCTACTCCAGGAAATGATAAGAAGAGAGAAACAGCCATAATTATGGCCGATACAGAGAAAGTTTTAGTGGTCTCTGGATAGAAGATCAAACCAATCACAGCATTCCCTTAAGCCAAAACCTAATCCAGAGCAAGGCCCTAACACTTCTATTCTCTGAAGGCTGAGTGAGGTGGGGAAGCTGCAGAAGAAAAGTTGGAAGCCAGCCGAAATTGATTCATGAGGTTTAAGGAAGGAAGCCGTCTCCATAACATAAAAGTACAAGGTGAAGCAATAGTACTGATATGGAAGTTGCAGCAGGTTACCCATTAGATCTAGCTAAGATCATTGATGAAAGTGGCTACAGTAACAACAGATTTTCAATGTAGACAGCCTTGTATTGGAAGAAGATGCTATCTAGAACTTTCACAGCTAGAGAGGAGAAGTTAATGCCTGGTTTCAAAGCTTCAAAGGACAGGCCTACTCTCTTGTTAGGGGCTAATGCAACTGGTGACTGTAAGCTGAAGCCAGTGCTCATTTGCCATTCTGAAAATCACAGGGCCCTTAAATGTATTCTGCCTGCTCTGTAAATGGAACAAAGCCTAGATGACAGCACATCTCTTAATAGCATGGTTTGCTGAATATTTTAAGTGTACTGTTGAGACCTACTGCTCATAGGAGAGATTCCTTTCAAAATATTCCTGTTCGTTGACAATGCAGCTCGTCACTTGAGAGCTCTGATGAAGGTGTACAGGAGATTCATGTTGTTTTCATGCTTGCTAACACAAATGGGCATTTTGTAGCCCATGCAGTAAGAAGTAATTTCAACTAACAAGTCTATTTAAGAAATACATTTTGTAAGGCCTGTATCTGTCATAGATGGTAATTCTTCTGATGAATCTGGGCAAAGTAAATTGAGAACCGTCTAGAAAAGATTCACCATTCTAGAAGCCATTATGAATATTCAGGATTAATGGGAAGAGATCAAAATATCAATATTAACACAAGTTTGGAAGAAGTTGTTTCCAAACTTTGTGGATGACTTTGAGGGATTCAATACTTCAGTGGAGGAAGTAGCTGCAGATGTGATAGAAATAGCAAGAGAATGAGAATTAGAAGTGTAACTTGAATATATAGGAGTGAATTACCGAAATCACGTAAAACTAGAACGGATGAGAAGTTGCTTCTTATGGATGAACAAAGAAAGGGGTTTCTTAAGATGGAATTGACTCCTGGTGAAGATGCTTTGAACATTGTTAAAATGACAACAAAGGATTTAGAATAGTACATAAATTTAGCTGATAAATCAGCAGCAGGATTTTAGAGGGTTGACTCCAATTTTGAAAGAAATCATTACTGTGGGTAAAATGCTATTAAACAGCATCGCATGCTACAGAGGAATTTTTCATGAAACAAAGAGTCAATCAATGCAGCACACTTCATTATTGTCTTATTTTAAGAAATTGCCACAGCCACCCAAGCCTTCAGTAATTACCACACTGAACAGTCAGCATCCATCAACATCGGGGCAAGACCCTCTGCAAGTAGAAAGATTACACCTCACTGAAGGCTCAGATGATCCTTAGCATTTTTTAACATTAAAGTATTAATGTTAAAATTAAGGTATGCGCATTTTTTTCTAAGACACAACATTATTGCACATTTAATAGACTACAATATAGTGTAACCATAACTTTTGGGAAACCAAAAATTTTGTGTTACTCATTTTACTACAGCTTGCTTTATTGAGGTGACCTGGACCAACAATGTCTCTGAGGTATGCCTGTACAAGGATTTCATTAAAGCAGTTTTTGTAACAGCAGAAGCTGGTAATAACCTAATATCTGTCATTTGTGACTGGTCATGAAAAAGAATAAAATACATTTTTACATGCTAATGTGAAGTGATCTTTAAGACATACTATTTTTTTTTTGTCTAGAGTAATAGACATAGACAAAGTACCATAGACAAGGGAGAGTAATAGGCCAAAAAAAAAAAAGAAATCAGTGTTTCCTTTGTGCTTTTTTAAAAGCCCATATGAAAGTTTGTAGTTACATAAAATAATAATGGAAGAATATACAAGAATTTGAAAACAGTGGTTACTTCTGGATAGAGTTATTTGGAGACTTTATTGCATGCCTTTAGGAATAATTTATTTATTTTTAATCTGTTCGCAAATACAGGCTTTTACATCTATGTGACATCTGCTTTCCTTGTATTTACTCTTTTTTTCTTAAATGTTTTAGTATGATGCATAGTTCATTAAAAGCTAAAAATTTTTCTTTAAAACCATCCTAGTACATCCTGTTAATAAAGTTTAAATTTTCTTGATGTTTTCATATTTTTTAGATATTTAGGCTGTTATGTAATGAAATAAAAACATTTAGACCTTGAAGGAAGTCAAGGTCTACTACAGTGGGTGAAGCAGATCTACCTTTTGACCTAGGCCAATTTCCCTGGGCAGTTTTGTTTTTCATAGTTTATGTCCTTTCTCTCACTTCTGAATCAGAATCCATTAAAAACTTAAAGGCATCTAGGTTTTAGTTTGCTTTTGATTCTTCTAGTTAGTGATTCAATAGAGGTAGTAGTTAACTATCTGTCTGTTTACATATAATTTGTAAGTTAAGGATGTGTCTCAGTTCAGGCTGCTTTAACAAAGTACCATAGACGAGGTGGCTTATAAACAATAGAAATTTATTACTCACAGTTCTGGGGCTTGGAAGTCTGAGATCAGGGTACTGGATGGTCAGGTTCTGGTGAGGTCTTTCTTCCCAGTTGCAGACACTAACTTATTATATCCTCAGTGGCAGAAACAGGACTTGCCCTCTGGGGTTCCTTTTCTACAGACAGTGATCCTGGTCATGAGGGCTCTACCATCAGGACCTTATGACCTCCCAAAGGTGCAACCTCCTAGTACCATCACACAGGGGATTGAGATTTCAACATACGAATTAGCAGGGAGACAGACAACAGGTGGTGTTCATGAATTGCTTTCAATACATATTTCTGAATTTTTCATCTAAATAAAATGAACAAGTCATTTTGAGATCAACTTAAGAATGTTCTTCTTTTGTCTGAGAGTAGTAAGTAGTGTATTTGTCTGTATTTGACAAATAAAGACGGGCATCTTTTGTTTTTGTTTTTTTTTTCTTAAATACTCGTTTTAGTTGAGGCCAAATTGACATATAGTGAAATCCAAATATCTGAAGTACACAGTCTGATAAGTTTTGACAAATGCATACACCTGTGTAATCTATACCCTTATCAAAATATAAAATAGTTGCATTACCTCAGAAAATTTCCTCATATTTCGTCCTGTCTCTCCTAATCCTCATTGTTGTCATTTCTTTCACTATACACTAGGTTTGCAGTTCTTGAACTTCATATAAATGAAATCGTGCCATATGTATTCTTTCGTATCTGACTTAATTGTTCAATGTGATCCTGTTGAGATTCATCCAAGTTGTGTGTATCAGGAGCTTGTTTCTTTTTATTGTAGATAAGTATTCCATTTAGTTTTAATTCCGTCTTACCCACATTGTATGACTATATCACAGTTTACCTACTGTCTTAGAGATGCTCATTTGAGATGTTTCTAGCTGAGGAATGTTATGAATAAGCCTGCTGTGAACATCCTCGTGCAAGTCTTTTTGTGGACATGTGTATTCATTTCTCTTGAGTAAATACCTAGAAATGGAATTAACAGTTTTCCAAAGTGGCTGTGCTGGACATCTTTTTTTTTTTTTTTAGTTTTAATTTTTATCAAAGTCGTACATTCATATATCACAGTGTCAAATAGTTTTACAAGACTTATAGCAAGAAGAGCAATCTCCTAACCCATTTTACCTTCCTCAGACTTACTATTTTTAACTGATTCTTTTTGGCATTTACCTCCATAGATCTACCTTTCATTTCTGCTTCTTGTATTTTCTGACATCTTCAGCAGAACCTGTGGACTGCCTTTTATGAAAGTTGGAGGCTTGACTTTCTTTTTTTTTTAGAAGCTGGTTTAGAATGCATGTGTTCCATTTATTCCTCAGAGTATTCTAGTTTACATCCCTAGATTAGGTTAAACCATCTGAGAGCTGCATGTTTGGACCAGGCTGTCTGACCACCTCTGGGGTTTCCTTACCCACGTTTCCTTTCAGTATTATGCCTGTCATTTGCACGGAGGCATCTTCCAAGAGTGTGTGTAAGAAAACGGCGGTCCATTTATCATGGGGCTGTCATGCTGATGTCCTTCAATGCTTTGTTTAGTGTCCCTTCTGTAAAGACTCAGTCAAGATGTTTCTTTTAAATCTTGATGACAGCCAATTCTTGTTTGTTTTCCTAAGAAATCTAGAATGCATTTTGGTTTTGGCTTTTTGTTTTTTCCCCATATAACCAGTGTTATTTTTAAAATTTCCCTTGGCCATTAAGTAGCTCAAAGCCAAATTCCCTGCTTATGTCCAGGAAATTATGGCTTTTGTCTCCCATATTCCTTCCCTCATCATCATATGAGGTCCTGAGCAAGGTGATGGTTATAAGAATATTTTACCTTATACTAATTCAAATTCATTAAGTTATCCATTTGTTTCTGAGATTTCTTTTTTTTACATTTGTGTTATATTTAACAACATAGTTAAAGAGCAATAACAGTTCAGAAAAAGGTTGTTAATTTAAACTTTCTGCAAACATCACTGAAAACTTCATGAAGTATACAAGACTTTTTTCTTAGCCAGAAGCCCTTCCACCAGAACTCTAAGCACATCCAAAATCACTGCACCCAAGAGCCCTGGGTGTCTGGTGAGATGCTACACTGCACATGTACATATCTGTGAATTAAAATGTGCCAATGGAGAAGGGACATTTCCTGACCAGTCAAGGGAAGCTCCTTGGAAGTGTCTGTCCCTGACTCATCTATATTCTTATATGTCAAATCCAACATCCCTTGGCCTGGGGTCCAAGTGCTGGGACAGGTG
Source organism: Piliocolobus tephrosceles (assembly GCF_002776525.5). Lineage (NCBI taxonomy): Eukaryota > Metazoa > Chordata > Mammalia > Primates > Cercopithecidae > Piliocolobus > Piliocolobus tephrosceles. Next base: position 35,511,330 of record NC_045439.1, on the reverse strand, counting down.
CAGGTGCAAGGCTGAGTGGGTTAGTCATCCCTCAAAGCCCAGCGAGGTGCCCAGTGCACCAACAGCATAATGCACCTGAAAACAAGGTCCAGAAGCCCTGGCACAGGAACTTTCTGCCTGCCCTCCCATTCTCCCATCAGACCAAACAAAGAGGACAGCAGCACCTAGGGCTCCACAGGACAGCACACAAGAATGCCCCAACTTCAACCACCTCCTGAGACAGAAGGGGACTGTGGTAATCCTGCAGTGTAGACTTAGGCAGCCCAGCTCTGCAGCTCAACAGCTCTGTGGGTAGGACGTCTCTCACCGTCAGCAGGTCCTGCGCATGTCTGTACATGAGCCCCAGAGCTAAGTGGCCTTTGGCCTTGAACTCTGATGTTTTCTCTCTCACATCAGTGACACTTTTGGGAAACTTTTCAGCCTCTTCCAACCAGTTCAGGGAGCCCATGCATAGCTTGGCAGTGAGGAGAGGGATGGTGGCATCGTCTGGCTTCAGGTAGATTCACTCTTTCAGCACCTTCACAGCACGAGCAGATTTTCCAGCAGCCATCAGGGACAGAGCAAACTGATACCACAGGCGGAACTCCTCAAAGGCAAACTTCATGGCTCTTTCTAGGCACTGTGGTTCATTGTCTTCCGTCAAGAAAGAATTCAAGACACGGACACACACAAGGAGTGGGTTTAGGAGTGGAAAGATTAGTAGACGAAGAAGAGAGAGAGAGTTTTCTCATGCTGAGAAAGTGGGTTGCTCAAGAGAGGGTCTTCCAGAGGCTTGACTTACTTTCTGTCACCCCAGCTTGCACTGCACATGTAGCCTCTCTTGTCTCCCTTGTATACCTGATGTGTTTACTTTATTATCACTAAATGCTCTTCCTTCATATTTTATTTTCTGCTATACTTTTCTTTTGTGTGTATTTACCTCCCTTTCATTCTCAAGCTCTTAAGATATTGTTTAACTTTCTTTTCAGTATATTCAAACATATCAAGAGTTCACTTTCTGGCTCTACTGCTTAACTGGACAAATTACTTAAACCCTCTTCTGTGCCTTAGTTTTCTCATCTATAAATTGGGGGTAATAGTATATATTTTCAAGGTTACTGTAAAAGTTATTTGGGAAATAAAGATCTAAGGATGCAGCTCTACACAGTGTTCAATATGATGATAAGGTTTTGATGTAGCCATTACAAAAAAAATGTCTGTGTTATGATGTGAAACAATTCCCAAGTCTGCTTTTAAGTGGGAAAAAGGCAAGTTGTATTAAACACTGCCATTTGGGTCCCCACTCCTACCATGTTTCCTTTCCGAATCTCCAGAGAACAATGAAGGATTAGAATAGTGTCTACGTACACAGGACATACTTAAGAACTGTAACCTGTTCCAGTTAGCCTATTGCCCACTCTCTGCCAGGTATCATGCTGATAGACTCCAGAGATGCTACAATGAGCAGAGCTCACATGGAGTGACCACATGTGTGGTTGGCCTTGGAAGATAGCCTTTGTAGTATTTCCTTCTGGGTATATGCAGTCATTCATTCAGAAAACAGTTACTGAATGCCTGCTCAGTGCTGTGGAGGACATAGTAGTTTATTACATGGGCAAAGGCATCAAGAAAGTAACACACCAAATGTCAGCCTTTTCTTTTGCCTAATGTATCATGTGTTGTCTTTTCCTACTCTATTATTGTATATAAAATTTACTATACCAAGATATCTTACTCTTCCAAAAGGAACACGGTTTACTACAAACTTAATAGCATTTAAAATGTGAAAGAATTGATAGCCACATGCATCAAAAGCAAATTATTCCTCATATATGAGTAGAACATTAGTGCCCTCCTCCCCGAAAAAAATCTGTAGCTTTAGTACCAAAGACATCTAGTGGCCAGATTCTAGCTCATGAGAAAGTAATAAATCTAAATTTTTCTGGAATAAAATGCAATTAATAACGTGGCTAAAAACTTTTGTTGAATTTAAGTTTGTTTTCTTTTTCCAAAATACTGACACAAAAGGATTATGTGAAATATTGTAAATTAGAAGCATATTATTCTGTTAAATTCGTTTTTCTACAGGATTCTTGGGACGGCCAGCATATTCCAGTACTTTTCTCCATTTTTTGTGGTTTATTAGTGGCAGTGTCTTACCATCTCAGCCGACAAAGCAGTGATCCATCTGTACTTTTGTAAGTGAACTCAATTGTTACTGAACTAAAGAAATGTAAGTAAGTTGGTGTTTTTTTCAAATAACTTTCAAGATCTCTTTTTTCCAATGCCTTTCCAAAGTGCTTTGGCCTAATCTATAATAAGTTTCAAAATATATTAACTTTGGGTTATTCTAATCAGGTTGGCTGGGAATATTAGTGTTTTCCTTCCCAATTACTGAAACTATGTTTTAATAAAAATATTTTCACTGTATGTTTATTTATGGTATCCTAAACATTTTAGAATTTCTCATTTGGTAATGATTAAATATACTCGAATCATTTGGTTTTCTATCATAAACTTCATTGCCCATTTGAATTACTGATTTTCAGATTGTATGTGTATTTTCTATTATTTTTTCTTTTTTTTTTTTTTCACATAAAGCTCTTTAGTGCAATCCAAGATTTTTCCAAAAACGGAAGAGAAAAATCCAGAAGACCCTCTATCTGAAGTAAAAGATCCACTGCCTGAAAAACTTAGAAATTCTGTTGTAAGTTTTAACATTTAGAATCACCTAAAAGACTTAAATCTTAGACAGTTGATCATGTTATATGAGGAACACTTTTTGAAAGTCATTAGTAATTGGAGAAAAATATATAATTATAATTTATAAGATTAGTTGTACATTGTTGATTGTCTTTATTCCAAATATTAAAATGTAAGAAATGCTGATTCCTCAGACTTGGTTTGTGTGTAGAACAGAATACTAAACATTTTATTTTTAGGTCAGGTGAAATTAAGTCATTTCACTGGCCATAGAATTTTTATTCCTATTCGATTTAGACTAGGATCTGAAAGATCAGCATTAACACAAATTAGATTCATTTTGTTGTTGTTGTTCATCTTGTTGAAAAAAACGGTCTTTGTAAGTCATTTATTAGTCTTTTAGGTTGTTTTATTTCTCAAGGCCAATCTTAAAACTGTGTGTGTATTCTGAAGGAGAGAACAATAATCTGTACTAATGTATTTAAGTAAATGCAGTAGTTTTTAAAATTTTCTAATTTCGTGAATTATGTTGCTTGTATTCTTTTAGTAATTATTTGAAAAGTGAATTCTGTAAATTCATGTCTATTTATGGAATAAAACAAAATCTTTTTTCTCAGTTTTAGGTCATTTTCCTTTGCAAAAGACTGAATTTATATAGATGTTGAATTAGACACATTTACTTTCAGTGCACTTGACCTGTTCACATATTCTTTCAGAAACTTTAGAAATACAAAACTGTATCAAGATGTTAGAGTGACTTTTTTCTAACTTCGGTTTCCATGTGGACAGAGAATGTTTCATGTTAAGTATAGTAGGATATTCTGAATCTGGCTTATAAGCATAAATCTAAGAGGTCAGTTGATGACCAAAGATGTCAAGAGGTTTCTGATTTTTCTATAACCACTGATAGAACCAAAATCTAATAAGTAAAATGGACTTAAGCACAACAGTTTTCACATGTCAAAAGACCAATGAAAATATAAGTTATCCAAAGGGATATACCCGTATCAATGACACTGTGGTCAGGAGTGGTGATGTGTGTGCCTGTAGTTCAGCTACTTGGGAGACTAAGCTGGAGGATCCCCTCAACTCAGGGGTTCTGAGCTCTAGTGTGCAATGACTGTACCTGTGAATAGAACTGCACTCCAGCCAGGGCAACATAGTGAGACCCTGTGTCAAAAACAAACAAATGAAAAATTACAGTACCTTAAGGTACCTTATTTCCTTTCCCCATATGTAAAAGTAAAACTTACAGACCAATGGGGGAATAAAATCTTCATTCTAAAAGACTTTATTGCAATATGTTATATACGGCATGCAGAATTAGATAAGTTGTTCATTTATTTAGTATTACAGTGTCAAAGCCAAAATATGAGGAAATTGAGGAAGAAAATAAGACTTTTTGTGGTTAATATGTGTAAGAAATCTAGAAGTGTGGCCAGGTGTGGTGGCTCACACCTGTAATCCCAGCGCTTTGGGAGGCCAAGATGGGCGTGTCACTTGAGGTCAGGAGTTAGAGGTCAGCCTGGCCAACATGGTGAAACCCTGTCTCTACTAAAAATACAGAAAATTACCCGGGTATGGTGGGGTGTGGTGGCATGTGCCTATAGTCCCAGCTGCTTGGGAGACTGAGGCAGGAGAATCACTTGAACCCAGAAGGTAGAGGTTGCAGTGAGCCGAGATTGTCCCACTGCACTCCATCTTAGAGAGAGAGAAAAGAGAGAGAGAGAGAATGAATCTAGAAGTGTAAAAGTATCAATGAAAAATTCTTTTTTTTTTTTCTTTAATACTGACTGAGCTAGCCTGGCAAAAAGTTAATTCTTAAACTGTGCCAATTGGGAATAAAGGTAAAAGATTTTAAAAATTTTTATGTAATTGTTTAATAATTCTTTTTTTCCCTCCAGAGTGAGCGATTACAGTCTGACCTGGTAGTATGCATTGTAATTGGTGTGCTGTATTTTGCTATTCATGTAAGCACAGTCTTCACAGTATTGCAGGTAAGGAATCATTTTCTCCTTCTATTTATTTGTTTGTTTGAGACAGGATTTCACTCAGTCACCCAGACTGGGGTGCAGTGTTGTGATCACAGTTCATTGTAACCTTGAACCCCCGGGCTCAAGCCATCCTCCCACTCAGCCTCCCAAGCAGCTAGGACTACAGATGTGCACCACCACACCAGGCTAATTTAAATAATTTGTTGTTGTTGAGGTTTTTTGTAAAAACTGAGTCTTATTGTGTTGTCCAAGCTGGTCTCAAACTCCTGGGCTCAAGCAGTTCTCCTGTCTCAGTTTCCCAAAGTACTAGAATTACAGCTGTGAGCTACTGCACCCAACCTGTGTATGTTTAGATACACAAATATTTGCCATTGTGTTACAGTCGCCTACGGTATTCAGTACAGTAACATGCTGTACATTTTTGTAGCTTAAGAGCAATAGGCTCTACCACATAGCCTCAGTGATAGTAGGCTATACTGTCTTGTCTGTGTAAGTACACTCTGATGTTTGCACGATGATGACATTTCCTAGCCACACATTTCTCATAATGTATCCTATTGTTAAGCAGTACATGACTGTAACTTTGTTTGGACTCATTTCTGATTAGATTTTAATGTTTGTCCGTAGTGCTGAAATATATGACTTTTTATTTGTTTTTTTATCAACAAATACTTATTTTCTCATGATTTCTCTGGATTATGAATCTGGGAGTGGCTTTGCTGGATGATTCTAGCTCCGGATCTTTCATGATGCTACAGTCATCTGAGGTTCACTGTTTACAGGCCTCAGTTCCTTCTGATTATTGGCTAAAGACCTCAGTTCCCCTCCATGTGGTTCTCACCATAGGCTGCCTAACTGTACTCATAAAATGGCAGCTGGTTTCCCCCAGAGCAAGTGATCCTTGAGAGAGAAAGCCCAAAACAAGAGCTGTACTGTTTTATAACCTGGTATTGGAAATGACATGCCACAGTTTCTTCCATATTCTGTTGTGCTTGGTACATTGTGAGAAGAGAATATACTCAAGTATAAAAGCAAGAGGCAAGGATCATGGGAACCATTTCAGAAGCTGACTACCACAGTCCATCAGTAGGCCACCATGATCAACATCCCTTCTAAATGCAAAGTGCACATACCCTCTCCTGTGTCCCCCAAAAGTCTCATTCCAGTATAGTTGGAAGTCTAGAACATTATAATCTAAATCAGGTTCAGGTATGGGTAAGGCTTCTTAGGTGTTGTTCCTTAAGTACAGCTCATCAAGGACTATTTCTTTCATCTGTAGGCCATGTAATTATCATATTTAGTGCCCTGCATTATTTTGTGCATATCCATGTTTCCATTTGGTGTCATTTTTCCTCCTGCTTGAAAGATTTCCTAGGACATTTCTTTTTACTTAGGGACGAAGTCTCACTATGTGTCCCAGGCTGGTCTGGAACTCCTGAGCTCAAGTGATCCTCCCGCCTTGGCCCCAGAGTGCTAGGACTATAGGCATGAGCCACTGCACCTGGCTTCCTCTCCAGTTTAAAATCCCCCTTTCTTGCTGTCCTGGGACATTTCTTGTAGTGAAAATCTGCAACTGTCCTTAGCTTTTGTAGCTCTGAATAAGTCCTTATTTCACCATTGGTATTGAAAGATACTTCATTGGGTATAAAATTCTAAGATGACAGGTTTTTTCTCTTTTAGTACATGAAGATGTTGCTCCACTGTCTTCTCCCTTTTATTGCTTCTGACCGAATTTATTCCTATGTAGATAACTTTTTTTCTCTACTACTTGAAGATTATCTTTTTATCACTAGTTTTTAGAAATTTGATTATGATGTACGTTCACATAGTTTTCTTCATGTCTTTGTGCTTGGGGTTTATTGAATCTGTGGTTTATAGTTTTTTTTTTTTTTTGAGACGGAGTCTTGCTCTGTCGCCCAGGCTGGAGTGCAGTGGCCAGATAACAGCTCACTGCAAGCTCTGCCTCCCAGGTTTACGCCATTCTCCTGCCTCAGCCTCCCAAGTAGCTGGGACTACAGGCGCCCGCCACCTCGCCCGGCTAGTTTTTTGTATTTTTAGTAGAGACGGGGTTTCACCATGTTAGCCAGGATGGTGTCGATCTCCTGACCTCGTGATCCACCCGTCTCGGCCTCCCAAAGTGCTGGGATTACAGGCTTGAGCCACCGCGCCCGGCCTATAGTTTTTATTAAATTTGGAAAATTTTGGCCATTATTCCTCTAGACATTCTTCATTTTTTTCAGAATGAGTGTATATTTTTATGGGGTACATGAGATACTTTGATACAGTCATGCAATGTGTAGTAATCACATAGTAAATGGGGTATTCATCCCCTCAAGCATTTGTCCTTTGTGTTATGATCCAGTTATTACTCTTAGTTATTTTTAATGTACAATTAAATGATTATTGGCTGTAGTTACCCTGTTGTGCTATCAAGTACCAGCTCTTACTCATTCTTTCTTCTACTTTTTGTACCTATTAACCATCACTGTCTCCCCCCACCACCCCTACTACCCTTCCCAGTCTCTGATAACCATCCCTCCTTCCACTTTCTATTTCCATGAGTTCATTAGTTTTAATTTTTAGCTTCCACAAATAAGTGAAAACATGTGAAGTTTGTCTTTCTGTACCAGGCTTATTTCACTTAACATAATGACCTCCAGTTCCATCCATGGTATAGCAAATGACAGAATCTCATTCTTTTTTATGGCTGAATAGTTCTCCATCATGTATATGTACCGCATTTTCTTTATCCATTCATTCATCTGTTGATGGACACTTAGGTTGCCTCCAGATCTTGGCTGATATGAACAGTGCTGCAACAAACATTGAGTACAGATATCCCTTCGATAAAATTGATTTCCTTTCTTTTGAGTATATATCCAGCATTGGGATTGCTGGATAATATGGTAACTCTATTTTTAGTTTTCTCAGGAACTTCCAAACTGTTATCCATAGTGGTTTTACTAATTTATATTCCCACCAACAGTGGAAGAATTCAGCAGTGAAGCCATCTGGTCCTGGGCTTTTCTTTGTTGGGTGACTTTTTGTTATGGCTGCTATCTTTTTACTTGTTATTGGTCTGTTCAGCTTTTGGATTTCTTCATTGTTCAATCTTGTTAGGTTGTATGTGTCTAGGACTTAATCCATTTTCTCTAGATTTTCCAATTTATTCGCATATAGTTGCTCATAGTAGCCACTAATGATACTCTGAATTTTTGTACTATTAGTTGTAATATCTCCTTTTTCATCTCTGATTTTATTTATTTGGGTCTTTCTTTTTCTGGCTAAAGGCATGTCAATTTTATTTATCTTTTCAAAAAGCTAACTTTTTGGTTCCTTGATCTTTTGTATTGTTTCTTCATTTTAATTTAATTTATTTCTGCTCTTACCTTTCTTAGGTCCTAGTTCCTGGAGATACATCATGAGGTTGTTTGAAGTCTTTCTGCTTTTTTGATGAAGGCATTTATTGCCTATATACTTTACTATACTGTACAGTACTATACTATACTGTACTATACTATACTGTACACTGCACTTCCCTTTAGCATTGCTTTTGCTATATTCCATAGGTTTTAGTACGTTGTATTTTCATTTGTATTGGAAATTTTTAAATTTTATTTTCAGTTTCTTCATTGACCCAGTTTTCATTCATAAGCACATTATTTAATATCTGTTTAATTGTACAGTTTCCAAAGTTCCTCTTGTTATTTATTTTTAGTTTTATTTCATAATGGTCTGAGAAGATACTTTATATGATTTCAGTTTTAAAAAATTTGCTGAGACTTGTTTCGTTGCATAGCATATAGTCTGTCTTGGAGAAGGTCCCATGTGTTAATGAGGACAATGTGTATTCTACAGCTGTTGGATGACATAAATGTCTGCTAGGTCTGTTTGTTCTATAGTGCAGACTAAGTCTGATATTTCTTTGTTGATTTTCTGTCTAGGTGATCTGTGCAATGTTGAAATTGAGGCGTTGATGTTCCCAACTATTATTCTATTGGGGTCTATCTCATTAGCTTTAATAATACTTGCCTTATGTATCTGGGTGCTCTGGTGTAGGGTGCATATGTCTTTATTATTGTTACACCCTTTTCTGAATTGATCCCTTTGTTATTTATTTATTTTTTTGAGACAGAGTCTCGCTTTGTCACCCAGGCTGGAGTGCAGTAGTGCGATCTCAGCTCACTGCAAGCTCCGCCTCCCGGGTTCACGCCATTCTCCTGCCTCAGCCTTCTGAGTAGCTGGGACTACAGGTGCCTGCCACCGCGCCCAGCTAATTTTTTTGTATTTTTAGTAGAGACGAGGTTTCACCGTGTTAGCCAGGATGGTCTCGATCTCCTTACCTCGTGATCCACCTGCCTTGGCCTCCCAAAGTGCTGGGATTACAAGCATGAGCCACTGTACCCGGCCAATACCTTTATTATTATTATAATGACCTTCTTTGTCTCTTTTCATGTCTTTTGACTTGCAATTTATTTTGCCTAATACAAGTAAAGCTCTGCCAGTATGCTTTTAGTTTCTGTTTGTCTGGAATATATTTTTAAATGTCTTCTCTTTCAATCTATGTGTGTGTCTACAGGCGAAGTTAGTTTCCTGTAGGCAGCATATAATTTGACTGTTTTTTTAAAAAATTCGAGCAGACTATATTTTTATTTATTTATGTTGATATCAGGGTACACATCTGGACAGTATCTTTTAACTGGGGAATTTAAGCCATTTACATTCAAGGTTTTTTGCTAGGTGAAGGCATACTCCCATCATTTTGTTCATTGTTTTCTGAATGTTTTATATATCCTTTGTTCCTTTCTTCCTCTTTTATTGTTTACTCTCCAATTTGATTGGTTTTTTGTAGTAATAACATTTGACTTTTTTTAAAAAAAATCATTCGTTTATCTTCTTTATCCATGTTTTTATCCTTTCATGTGTTTTCATGATGATAGATATCATCTTTCTGCTTCTAATTATAGGACTCATTAATTTCTTGTAGAGCCAGTCTAGTGGTAATAAATTCTCTTAGTCTTTGCTTTTTGGTGAAGATGTTATTTCTCCTTTGTTTTTGAAGGATAAAGCTTTTCTTGGTATAGTATTTTTAGCTGAGAGTTTTTTTCTTTCAGCACTTTGAATGTGTCACCTCATTTTCTTCTGGCTGGTGAGGTTTCTACTGAGAAATTAGATGTTAGTCTATTGGGGGTTTCCTTGTATATAACTTAAACCTTTTCTCTTGCTGTTTTCAGAATTCTCTTTTGGTCTTTGACTTTTGACAGTTTGACTATAATGTGCCTTGGAAAAGACCTTACTGGGTGAATTGTATTTGAGAACTTTGTGCTTCCTATATCTAGATGTCTAAGACTTGGGAAGTGTTCAGCTATTATTTCCTTAAATAGGCTTTCTATGCCTTTGCTTATTTCTTCTAGAAACTCCAAAATTCAAATATTTGGTCATTTTTGCAGTGTCATATATATCATGTGAGCTTTTTTTCCTTCCTTTCTTCCTTCTTTCCTTCCTTCCTTCTTTCGGTTTTTTGTTTTTTTGTTTTTTTGTTTTTTTTGAGATCCATCTTAAAGTTTAGAAATTCTTTCTTCTGCTAGATCTAATCTATTGTTGAAGATTTTGCTTGTATTTTTTATTTCATTTGTTGAATTCTTGAGTTCCAGAATTTCTGTTTGGTTCCCTTTTATGATATATCTCTTTGTTGAGTTTCTCATTTAGATCATGAATTGTTTTCCTGATTTCTTTGTATTTCTCTTACGTGTTCTCTTGTGTCTCACTGAGTTTCCTTCATATCATTATTTTGAATTCTTTTTCAGACATTTCATAGATTTCCTTTTCTTTGGTATCTGTTACTGGAAAATTATTATGTTCCTTTGGAGGTGTTAACATTTTCTTTTTCATGTTTCTTGTGTCCTTACATTGATACATCTGATATAACAGTTTTTCCAATTGTATGGATTGGCGTTTGGAGAGAAAGACTGTTTCCTTTAGATATATCTATAGTGTTGGTTGGACAGGATGCTTTGTCTTTGATTCTGGTTGTACATGGTAGTGTACTCTTCTATGATTTCTTTGGCCATAATCGGTGTTAGTCATGTCTGTGAATTCCTCAGTGACTCAGGCTGCATTTGTTCATAGAGGCTGTGGTGAGGCATTGCTGGGGATACAGATGCTAGGCAGGCTAGTCCTCAGACACCAGTAGTGGCTGCAGTGGGTCAGGTATACTAGTCCTTGGCCCATGGATCGGCATACATGGGTGCCTGTGGTGGTGGGTCTGGGCAGGCTGGTCCTTGAGTCTCCAGTCAGCATACTTGGCTATTGGTGGTAGCAGGGAAGAAAAGTTTTAAGATGCATACATCTTTCTAACAAATGACTTTTCTCCAGTATGAATCAGGATATGGCAGCTCAGATGGCAATCCCTGTTGAAGGCCTTGCCACAACCTTCATAGTCACAAATGGTCTCTGTCCTGTGCACTTGTACAGGTATGCATCAAGCTTTTAGGCCTTGTTGTAATTGGTGATGTAATCCAGGAAGGAACAGATGACCCTGCTGCGAAGCATGAGGGGTAGCAGTGGAGAGACTGGGCTGGGCTCTTGCTGGCTGTGATGAACAGGTCAGTGATGGTTATAGATGACATTACCACAGTGACCAAAGCCAGCGGCTGCAGGGCACCTGGGTCTCTATGCCGTGGGACAGGTATACAGCCGTGTGCTAAGCCATGTACTGTGAACCAGTGCACGCAGCCAACTGCTCCAGGTGGACCCCGCCTTACCCCATCATCTCTGCTACTGAAAACAATTTAATACATTGCTCTGAACATCTCGTAGAACATTCATGTAATAGGCAATACACCTTAGGCCACTCTCTCGTTATACAATAGTGTAAGACACCAGAGAAAGTAGTTAACACATTTCAAAATATCTGTGATATAGGAATAGTCACTAACTTTCAAGGCTGATTAGAACAATCTACAAAATTTAGAAATGTTAACTGTAGAAAAATGTTTAATTCTTATATTCTAAAATGGACATTGTCCATTATCAGATGGAAAACTGAACTGACAAATTAGAATTTCTACAGTAAGTCTCAGAATCACTCCTAATTTTATCACTTTTATTATTATTTTCTTTAGCCTGCCCTCAAGTATGTGTTGTATACATTGGTTGGCTTTGTGGGTTTTGTAACCCATTATGTGCTGCCTCAAGTTAGAAAACAGCTACCATGGCACTGTTTCTCTCATCCTCTGCTAAAGACACTCGAGTATAATCAATATGAAGTTCGAAGTAAGTATTTCATTAGCACTTTTCTTTTTAATACTCTGAGGTTTTCCCTTTGCTATATTGATAGATGATTGAATTAAATGAATATCATCATGGAACATTTGGCTTGTGTTTCTTTTGCTTAAGTTTGAAGCTGTTAATGAATCTAATCTTTTGCAGGATGCATTAATTTAGCTGAAATATGAGTGTCAGTGTTACAATGCCAGTTTTACACAGAAGAAACTTACTTCTCGCCTCTCTAAATTGTTCTTCACAGACTTCTCATTGATGAATCCTCTTTTGTATGTCCATTACTTCTCTTTCCTGACCCTACTCTTCCCCCTAATTAGTTTTCAGTGCCATACAAGCAATCCAGTCCTCTTTAAGGCCTCTCTACTTGAAATAGTTTTAACTTAATGTGTAGGGAGGTAGAAAGGTCTTTGTTCCTGTTTCTGTCAGAGACACTGTCCTACCAGAGAGGAGTGTAAAAGAGTTGACAACGTGAAAAGAAATTAAAAACATTTTTAATTGCTGTTATTAGTTCAGATTTGCAATAAAGTATAAAATGATGGAAAAGAGATAGAAGGCTAATTCACTCGCCAAGCTTTTTCCTTACCACTGTAAACCCTGACCATTCTTTCCTGTTACAAGTATTCAGCTCTTGTTCATTGGCCCCATTATCTATAATATATTGTACTTCCTCAGTTTAGAGAAATAATAAGTGTTCATACCTATGTCATAATTTATTGTATACCAATGATTATTAAATAAGCCAACTTTTTTCTCACACTTTTTTTTTCAGTTAGCAAATTACTATAGAGTAAATCATTCAATTGCTTGAAGATAACTTTTTTAGAGAACTCTGAAGCCTTTGAAAGCTTCCTCAAAAAGGAAAATGACATGAAACTGCATAAGAATCTGGCCCATTTATACCATCAGGAAAATAACTTAGAATGAGATATGTTTTTAATGGTGAACTATTACTGCTTTCATATATAAATGATGACACATATCTAGTTTGTTTTAAAGACCAACACTTTTAATTAAAATAAATTATTGATCTTATTTTTCAAACCTTAGAACATTTAGTCTAAATACAAATTTTGAATCAGCATAACATTTTGACATTTATACTACTAACAGCAAAGTCGTTTCTTTTCTTGTACTGATTTTAGCAACTCAAAGAAAAAATATTATATCTTAGAGAACTTCCTAAAACCAGGTGATACTGTTTTTAGATAGCCAAAGAACCATGTTTTAAATCTTTTAGTTTATCCTAGACACTTTCCCCGATGAAATAATATTGTCACATTGGAAAAAAATTTTTGGCAATGAAAATTGCTCTTAAGTGTGTGAATTCAAATCATATCATATTTTTATTTTGGCTGGAAGGAGCAATCTAATGATCTTCAGTCATCTTTTTTCGATAAGTTATAAGCAAAAATGAGAAAAGTTATGGTTAAAAACTGAGGTTTCAAGAATTAAAGTTTGAAACTCATCTAAATGATAAATCATGTCTAACTTGCTAATTTGTAAGTATCTGAGAGCTCACAGAAGTTGACAGTTGATTAAAGTACTGGCTTTTTAAAAACATTTTATTTGTAGTTTGGTACTAAATTTGAGTTGTAAAATTTTTCTTTCTCATCACATTGACAAACTACTTTATACGTCAGATGACATGTAGTCTTCTTGATTTATACTGCCTTGTTAGATGCAGCCACGATGATGTGGTTTGAGAAACTTCATGTGTGGCTTCTTTTTGTGGAGAAGAATATAATCTATCCATTGATTGTTCTCAATGAACTGAGCAGCAGTGCAGAGACAATTGCTAGTCCAAAGAAACTGGATACAGAGTAAGTATGGTAGTCTTCTAATATTGTCTGACTACTGGGGGCTGTTATAAACAATGTCTTAAGTTGTTGATCAAATATTAAATAATTGTTTCCTTCATGCAAGGCACTGTGAGATTAAAAATTTAGGTGACATTTTGTCCTCGACTTCCCTTTTTTAAACATTTGTTTCTGCTGTTAGTATATTCTCTACTCCAGACATCTCATTGTCAATTGATATTTTATGAGAGGACATTTTGAAAATAAGGTTAATTTTTAATATTAGATGGCTATTTTGATGCACTGTGTAACTTACACCATATAAATGGTCAGTTGCCTCCATAGTCATCTGATGAGCCTGCCTAACAGAGTAGGTACCTATTGTTGAGTCAGCATTAATGTTTTTCATTTGCTAAATGCAGTTGGTGTTAAAGTAATAGAAATATTGAGAAAATAGAAAATCGGATGTCAGAATTATAATACGATTATTTTTAAAACATGGTCCCTTATATAAAGCATGAGAATCATAACGAATAGAATTAAAAGGGAATAGTCAAATACTTTCAGGATGTGATTTACCTAGCTGTATACATCGTTTTTGGACGCTTACATTTAATGTATATATTGTAGGCTTAGTAAAGTAAATGGTGAATTTTGTTTTAAGTTACTGTCTCTTCTAATGTTTTCAGTCATGAGTTGATTTGTGTTTTCTTTGTGTCACAGATTAGGTGCTTTAATGATCACCATTGCTGGTTTGAAGTTGCTACGATCCTCTTTTAGCAGCCCTACGTATCAGTATGTCACAGTCATCTTTACTGTGCTCTTTTTCAAATTTGACTATGAAGCTTTTTCAGAGACCATGCTGTTGGATCTCTTCTTTATGTCCATACTCTTCAACAAGGTAATTTATCACTGAAAGGAGTATCCTTCTCTATAAAAACTATCTCCCTGAGTTATATGCTATTTAGTCAGGATTTTTCTTACATTTCATTTGATTTATTATTGTTTCAGTTATCTCTCTTCAACCAGTTATTTAGGAGCACATTGGAATCCCTAAACAAAGATAGTCACTGTGATTTATAAAAGATGTATTTCTTGCTATCGCTGAGAAGATAAGATTAAGTTATATAAAACAATTAGAGAAACATTAGTAAGTATATATTTTGAAATATATAGAATCTCTCAAAAGGTATATAGTTTTGAATAATTTTTGAAACAGAAGTGGTAATAATTGAATTGGGCTCTGTAGCCCAGTGAAACAGGTAGATGCTGAGGAGATTGAGGCTAAGTGGGAGCAGTCAGAAATTAGATTGATGTGACATTTGCAGAATACTCTGAACTTTACAGGCTGCTGCTAAAATTCATTATCCACCCATAAGATAGATGTTCTTAGGCCTTTTACAAATTAGATGGTAAAACCTTGGTCCTCTGCCTCCTAACCCAAGAATCATTTTGCTGAATCACACTACCTTTCTCAATGAAATAGGCTATACAGTCAGATTATTTGTCAGTGAAATAGTGATTAAATTTCATGTTAACACTGACCACATCCAAAGGACTTTGACGTATATTATCCCATTTGATAGGTAACAGAGAGCTGAAGCAAATGAACAGCTATAAAACACAATGAAATTCCAATTTTAGGAAACTTAGCCTGGTCAGCCACATTTGGCTTCAGTTGGGGAAGAGAGAACCTAAAGGTACGGAGAACAGCTTAAGCGATAATGACAGTAATTCAGATGTGATAGTAGTCTGATCTAGGATGGGGAACAGTAAAAATGGAAAGCCATTTCATTGATAGTCAATTTCAATTTTGTGATAAATAGCTTCTAAAATATTTCAGTATTATATCTGTTCAGTCACTAATTTGCATTTTTATCATTTATTTCCTCTTCTAGTGAGTATGGTTATTAACCAAAGGAGGAAGCCAGAAAGTTAATCAGAGCATTGTATAAAGAAGCATGTGGTTTCTCACAAACTCAAATATTTAGATTGAAAATTGTATTTCATCTTATACTGGTTGGAAAAAAGTGAAAGTTGCAGTAAAATATAAAGTAAATAATCTTTGAAATATAGTTGCTACACTTAACTGCATTAGTTTGGATTTTCTTAATACTTTTATTGTTAAATATATTTTTTAAAACAAAAGACTGTTTTAGAACTGTTCTAGATGCTTAAGCTACACCAATGAACAAAACAGAGAAAGCTGTCCCTTTGAGTTTGTATTCGAATTGGTCAGTAGATAGAATTTAACAGTGACAATCGGTAGTATTCAAGGGATTTCTTCAGATATATTTTTTACTTTAAGATATCATTGTAAGGTATATCATGGATTTAATAACCTTTTAAGAAAAATTACATGTATAAAAAAATCCCTTTACCTACCAACCATTACATATTGTTACATATTCTTCTTTTCTTTAATATTACAGTTAAAATTGAAGTACAGTTTGTTTCACACTTAGAATCTGAAGAGATTTCTGAGTCATTGCTTTTAAGTCATTGTAATGGCATCATGATGATATATACACGCTGCTTTTACTTACCATGATCCTGATTACATTAGTGCCGAGGACTGCATAATTTTGAGTCATGGCAAAAATAATTTTGAATCATGGCAAAAATACTGCAGTTCATCTACATTTTTTAATTGGTTGGAGTTGTGATTTCTTTTTTTAAATTGGAAGTTAAGTAAGTTCATTTGTAAATCAGTTAAAGTATTTTAAAGGATGAGGGTGCCTAATCATGCAGAGGCAGTCTTGGACAAGTACAGCAACTCTGATTCAGCATTGAAAAACTGTTCAACTGTAACATATCCAACCTTAAATAAAATTAAAATGTGTATCCTGTTTCCACTGATAGCAATTAAGGTTACCAACAGATGCCTAGTATACACAACTAAATTTTTATGGAAACAGGTGGTGACAACTGTATTACAGCTGCTGTTTTCACATTCCTTTTGACATTACATTTAAAACATACTCAGTTTCCATAGCAGTAAAATTTGCGGAAAATGTGCCTTAGAATAAAATAAATATATGTATTCTTTAGCTTTGCAAACATCTTGATTTTTTTTTTCAACAACAATTATTTGCTTTCTACCTTACTTTGTTTTGCTTGTAGTAGCACAATATGGCCAGTAGAGGGCATAGAATTTTTTTTTTTTTAAACAGATGAAACATAAATCCATATATAGCTACCTATCTTTACTTAGAAAGTGTCTTTACTCAGAAATAAGCATTTAGGCAGTTCATAAATCTTTTCCTGGTATGCAAATGGCAAATGATTTCAATGCAATTTCCCTATTAGGAGGAAAATACATTTTACAGGTTTTTCATTTTCTAATTCAAATATCTGATAAGTTTTTTTTTTTTTTTTTTTTTTTTTTTACTGACAGCTATTTTTTTCCTCCTGCAGCTTTGGGAACTCCTTTATAAATTGCAGTTCGTGTATACCTATATTGCCCCGTGGCAGATCACATGGGGTTCTGCTTTCCATGCCTTTGCTCAGCCTTTTGCAGTTCCTCGTATCCTTCTAATTAAAGTTTAATAAGAATGGGCAGTCATATTCTTGACAAGAACGTTGGTTTATAGGCATAATCTTTCACAGGCATAGATAAAGTTTACTGTGTAATAAATTGTCAAAAATTCATAATCTTGGCCGGGCGCAGTGGCTCACGCCTGTAATCCCAGCACTTTGGGAGGCCGAGGCAGGCGGATCACCTGAGGTTGGGAGTTTGAGACCAGCCTGACCAACATGGACAAACCCCGTCTCCACTGAAAATACTAAATTAGCCGGGTGTGGTGACACATGCCTGTAATCCCAACTACTCGGGAGGCTGAGGCAGGAGAATCTCTTGAACCCAGGAGGTGGAGGTTGTGGTGAGCCGAGATCGCGCCATTGCACTCCAGCCTGGGCAACAAGAGTGAAACTCTGTCTCAAAAAAAAAAAAAAAATAACCTTTTATATCCACACCTATACTGTTGATTGTTTAACTTGTATTAACATCTGTGGTCCACAGATCATCTGAACGTAAGAAAAGTATTCAGGTTTTGTAAAAAAGTAATGCTGATTTAAAATCTTACATTTGCATATGTGATTATTAAAGTCCAGGAATCTTTAATACATAAAAGAAATGTTTAGCATTATTTTTTAATAAATGAAGGTACAAAACATTTTTTCATAATGTGATATGAAACTGATAGAATTAAACTTCTGTAAAAAGTTTTCTACTCCCACTATTTCTTAGTATTTTCTAAATAGTAGTAAGGATGTAAGGGTTAGTAACCACATTGATATGCAAAGACAGACTTATGATATCTGCAAGCTTTAGTTTTAACCTTGTGGAAAATTGAAGTCTAACATCTCTTCCCAAGATTAATATATGAACTTTTACCAAATACATATTAACAAATACTGATTTGGCTCCTTTGAAAACATCATACCAAGTTGAACTTTCTGTACGTCTTCCTGTTGGTGACCCCTTAATGGCTGCCCAGTGATACCTTCTTTTGTATTCTTCTGGTGACCCTCAGTTCTCTAATTGATGTAATCTAAATGTATCTGCTAGGTTTTTGTGAGGTGTTTTTGGCATCTGTGCTCAGATGAATTTCAGTGTCCTTAACTAGTTTTCCCATAGATTCAGCCATGCTGTTTATTCAGGCTGCTGTCTCGGCCTTCTTCTCTACTCCACTGAACCCCTTTCTGGGAAGTGCAATATTCATCACTTCATATGTCCGACCTGTGAAATTCTGGGAGAGAGACTATAAGTGAGTAAAGTAAAACACTTGAAAGACAATTTTTATCTTTTCTGCTAGGAAAAACTATTGACAGCATTATTATTAGAATTTATGGTTCGTAATTTATTGTGTTGAAATATTTGTGTTTGCAAAAACTTTATAAATATTTTTAAAATGTGAAAAGTATATAAAAAAAGAGGCCAGAGGAAATTACTTTTTATTTTTTATTTTTCTTGTCTTTTTTTTTAAACAGGATCTCATTCTGTTGCCCAGGCTGGAGTGCAGTGGTGCGTCTCGGCTCACTACAACCCCCACCTCTTGGGGGCTCAAGTGATCCTCCTGCCTCAGCCTCCCGAATAGCAGGGACTAGAGGCTTGAGCCACCACGCCAGCTAATTTTGGTATTTTTTGTAGAGACGGAGTTTTGCCGTGTTGCCTATACTGCTCTCGAACTCCTGAGCTCAAGCGACCCACCTGCCTCAGCCTCCCAAAGTGTTAGGATTATAAGCTTGAGCCACTGTGCTCAACCATTTTTTTCTACTTAGAAGATATTTTTAAACATTGTTCTGATTGAATATGTTCATTTTTATATTTTTTTCTTTCAGTGATATTAGAATTATTTCACATTAATAATACTCTGCAACTTTATGCTATATAATATCATTATAACAGTCATCATAATGAGTTATAGTTTTTTAAGAAATACCTGGCTATTTCTAAAGCTAAATTTTTATAGGTTATTTCTGCTATTTTGAGAAGATAAGTTTTTAATGACCATCTTTGTGCATGAATTATTTTCTCTGTTTAGGCTTAGTTCCTTGGGCTAGCTATTTAATCTAAAGCTTAGTAACTATGTTTGTATATAATCTCTCCAAATTTCATTTTATTTCAGAAAACATTCCTAAAAGGGAATGCTTTTAGGAGTTACAAGTTATGGAGTATAAACATTTTAAAGGCTTTTAATATATATTAACACATTGGTTTAGAAAGAGCTTGTACTAATTCCTAATTCTACTGACCATCTCCATGACTGTCTTTCTCTCTATACTTTCACAAATTGGCATATTTAATAGGTGAAAATTGTAATCTCACCTTTTAAACAGTGGACTAGTTTGTAGGTTTGAAACTAAATCTCTGGTCCTTTATCTAAAACCACACATGGTATTTCCCATTTTGGTGAATTTCTGTGTTGTTTATTATTATTCTTCTGGACCAGTTAGCCCAAAGTAATGTTCAATGGCTGCAGTTCTTAACTTTTTGGATTTAGAACCCCTTTATACTCTTTTTTTTCTTTTCTTTTTCTTTTTTTGAGACAGAGTTTTGCCCTTGTCATCCAGGCTGGAGTGCAATGGCACAATCACGACTCACTGCAACCTCCGCCTCCCGGAGTGCAATGGCGCCATCTTGACTCACTGCAACCTCCGCCTCCCAGGTTCAAGCAATTCTCCTGCCTCAGCCTCCCGAGTAGCTGGGATTACAGGCGCCCACCAGCATGCCTGGCTAGTTTTTATATTTTTAGTAGAGACGGGTTTCACCATGTTGACCAGGCTGGTCTTGAACTCCTGAGCTCAGGTGATCCACCCGCTTCGGCCTCCCAAAGTGCTGGGATTACAGGCGTGAGCCACTGTGCCCGGTCTTATGCTCTTAAAAGTTATTGGAAACACTAGAGTTTTAAAAATATGGATTTTATCTACTAATATTTACTAGAGTGGGAAGAAAAACTCAAAAATTTCAACTGTTTACTTATTAACTAATTTAAAAATAACAATAATGTATCTATTGTATATTTGTGTAAATAACATTTTAAAGTTATGAATAACTATATTTACACTCCCCCCAAAAATTAGTGAGAAGAGTGGCATTGTTATATAGTTTTCCAAATCTCTTAATGTCTGGCATATTAAAAGACAGCTGGATTCTCGTGTCTACCTGTACATTCAATCATCTGCAGTATATTGTTTTGATTGAAGTATCTGAAAAAAAAAAATTCAGCTTCACACTCACCGTGTTGGCCAGGCTGGTCTGGAACTCCTGACCTGAAGTGATCCACCTGCCTTGGCCTCCCAAAGTCCTGGGATTACAGGCATGAGTCACCTTGCCCAGGCAAAAAAGAAGTATTCTAATAGCCTTTTAAGACAATCCTGGATATTTTTCTTTAATCTTTCACTGAAACCCAAGAAATGAGAACTTCTTAAAAGCTACTTGCAATATGGAATCTAAAACCGTATCTGTGAACTTCTGAAACTATATTACATCAAAATCCACTCATCTGTCTTATACCCTGAATGGATCTTTTACCCATGCATAATTTTGTAACATTTTGTATTGGTCATTTGGAAAATACTACTTCACTGAGTAATGTAGATTTTCTAAATGTTGATACATTTTATGATGTAGTGATGTTTAAACTATGTTCATTGGTATCACCACCAATCAGAAAGAAATTTTAATTATTGGGAAGCTGTCAAGCTTATGGTGGTAGATAGGAGTTTCCCAAATTTTAATTTTTGTTTGAAAATTCGGATTTTTATTATTGTCAACAGGTATTGCTGGTTGTTTTCCTTGAAATTAACAGGCTCACTTTATTTTTGGGAAATATCTGTCAAATGACCACATCTAAATAATCTCATAATTTTTCCATCAGGGTTAAGTAAAAATGGTGTTCCAAGAAAAAAACACAGCTAGTTCAGCTTGGAGTTCAAGCAGTTGCACAAATGCTTCCCCTCATGACAGCCATTGTACTTCAGAAGGCAGCAGAAGTGCTTCATATATATTTTCTCATTTTGCCATACAGAGTATTAAAAATGCCTGTACTGTGAGTTGAGATTTAATAAGGTTGATACTTTTTACTGCTTCATTAGGGACATTTTTATGTGAAACTTGGATTTTTTGTTTGCTTTATTGTGCAAGTGTGGCAGCGAAGGGTAGAACAGTTTGGTGCTGCTGCCTTGATTCATGCCCAGGCACTGCAGTCTTACCCACCATTGCTTTAGTACCACCAGTGCAGTTGTCAACACAATGTAAAAAGCAAATAACAGCTCAGTGTTAACTTTGAAAATAGTTTTGATCTGGAAAACTGCCCAAAAGAGCCTTAGGCTCTATGGACCACATTTTGGGAACTACTGTTCCAAAGAACATTGCATCACTGAGCATTAATAGATTATACCTTCCTTTGGCAAAGAATGTTCTAACCTCTTTGAATTTCTAAGAACCATGTACAGTATACATTTTTTTCATCCTGGTCAGCTTTTTTCTCACAGTGCGTGCATAGATATCTTTCCATACACTGTACAGTAAAAAAAATCTGCTGTGTTTGTGTGATGAAGGGGGGAGAATTTTAATTCCTAAAAGTGTGCTAACAAGGCGTTTTATCATTATACTAATCACAGGTTTTTTCCAGAGATTTTCATAAAGTGGCAACCTTTATTTTATACATTTCCTATAGTTTCTCCCTCACTCTTAATTGTTAAATATTTTTTAATGTAAAGAAAGTTACTAAAAATGTTTTATTTTCTTTAGCACAAAACGAGTGGATCATTCAAATACCAGACTGGCTTCCCAGCTTGATAGAAATCCAGGTAATAGCTCTATTTGTGAATAAGGAAGCAAGTCTAAGGATTTGTTTTTTTCATATATATATATGTTTATATTTACTCCTAACTTGTTGGGAATCCTCTATGAATCCCAAATATTCACTTTTAGAAACTAAATATTTGTTTTACTTTTGCAAAATACATATGAATGACAGTATCTACAATTTATATATCCATCTTTTATAAAATGCATCTTAAGAAAGTTTATAAGAATGAAAAATTCCATTCAAAGATAGTTCTTACATAGGTTAAAATGTAGAAAAATGGTTAAAATAAAACTGGTCAGATGTTTTCAAGGGTCTGCAGTCAGACTGACACATGTTTTATTAGTATGTTTCCTTCCACCCTTCCCTCAATGTTTAGGTCAATATTAATTTAATTGGATTCAGTTTATTGTGTACAGAGATGTCATCAAGTGGGGGCATATGCCAGTCAGGATAGAGCTTTAGTGGGTGACACCTTGCTGGTGTTACCATTATCTAAAGAATGGTTCTTAGTTTTGTCATTTGGGAAACATCATTTTATTGGCCCACTCAATAGTAATCTGTCACAGAGAATGAGAGATTAGCATATCAACCAGAACCTCAGTGTATTAATTTACTAAAATGAATATTACTCCCAAATACACTGGAATATTTGTGTCCATTTGACTCATAAATTCCCTCAAATCTGATTAATTCTCAGTGATAACATTGGACTAAGGAGAACTAGTTATTTGATACTAATGACCATCATCATCATGTTCTGGTAGAGAAAATAAGCATTTCAGCTCTAGTATGTGCTTGTAAGGGGATAGTTTATCTTGCTGATGACAGCATTCTGCATAACCAAAGGCCATGCCCTGAATCAGTGTATACATTTTTGTGTTGTGCTGACATAGAACTGATACAGCCATTATGTTGACATTAGAATTTGGAGTTTCCTTTCATTATTTTATTCAGTTAGACTAGGTTTAAAATAATTATTACACTTTGAATATCTTACCGTTCTGCAATACTATACTTGGGGCATGCATTTACATATTATTGCTTTGCATGAGTTACTTCTAGAGATGGTCATATAATCTATTAAGTGATGTTTATTTTAATTCCTTCCTTCCTTCCCTCCCTCCTTCCCTCCCTCCCTCCCTCCCTCCCTCCCTCCCTCCCTCCTTCCTTCCTTCCTTCCTTCCTTCCTTCCTTCCTTCCTTCCTTCCTCTCTTTTTCTTTCTCTTTCTTTCTCTTTTCTCTCTTCTCTTCTCTTCTCTTCTCTTCTCTTCTCTTCTCTTCTCTTCTGTTCTCTTCTCTTTTCTTTTTTTTGACAGAGTCTCACTCTGTCACCCAGGCTGGAGTGCAGTGGCACAGTCACGGCTCACTGCAACCTCCACCTCCTGAGTTCAAGCGATTCTCCTGCCTCAGCCTCCCAAGTAACTGGGATCACAGGCGTACACCATGATGCCCAGCTAATTTTTGTATTTTTAATAGTGATAGGATTTCGCCATGTTGGCCAGGTTAGTCTCCTGGCCTGAAGTGATCTGCCCACCTCAGCCTCCCAAAATGCTGAGATTCCAGGCATGAGCCACCATGCCCAGCCTATCTTAATGTTTTTTTTTTTTTTTAAGGTTCTCTGTTGCTATATAGTTTATTTCTGCTTAATATTAGCCATCTCAATATGGCTAATATTGACCAACTTCTTTTTGATTGTCTTATTTGTTCAAATCTTGTATTATGGTTTATTTGTTCAAATCTTGTATTATTTTATCTGCTTCCTTTACTAAATAGTCTTTTTGTTCTTCTTCTGAATTCTTTTATTTTTCTCATTTCTCTTGCATGGTTTTAATTATAAGGCATATTTTATTGAATAATTGCTAACTGTTGAAGAGGTCGAAAAGTCCTTAGATTGCGTCAAGTCAAATTCTTACATTTTGTGAATAAGAACCATAGATTTTGGGAGGTTATGTGACTTCTAAATCTAAATTCATTTTCCTGTGTTTTACTTATGTAGAAACTGTAAGGGTATGAATGTTATTTTCCTTGTCAAATAAATATAACCCTGTGCGAGAAGTTTTTAATAGTTTTAACAATCTTGTTTGTCAAGAGGACTTAAGGTGAAATTTAACTTTTTTTTAAATCCCTTTTTTATAGGATCAGATGACAACAATCTGAATTCCATCTTTTATGAGCATTTAACTAGATCCCTACAACACAGCCTCTGTGGTGATTTGCTACTAGGACGATGGGGAAACTACAGTACAGGGGACTGTTTCATCCTTGCCTCTGACTATCTCAATGCATTAGTACACCTTATAGAGATAGGCAATGGTCTGGTCACTTTTCAGCTGCGGGGACTTGAATTCAGAGGTAAGACATTCATTCACCTTTTATTTCTGTAGCATACTCCTGTGGCACCTTACTTTTACATGTTTCTATCTCAAACCAGAAGTTGTCATATAATTAGATATTTGGGATTGTGGAATGAGAAAAGTTGTTAAAGAGTAAGTATTAGATTTTTTCACCCGCATTGCATATTCCAAGAATCATATTTGCAGTATGGCTTTATATATAAAGGTAGTAGTGTTAGTGTGTAATTGATTTGTTTTCCTGGGTATGTTGAATTTCTGTTGTTCTGTGCTTGGTTTCTTGCTGGTCCCTTTTGTGACCAGTTGCATAAATTTGTTAGACGGCTAGCAGCATGGAATGCTGAATTTTTGTGTGAGGCAGAATAGTTAACTGAGTTACGTTCATATAGACACCATGCTTTTGTCTTCAACAATTTTTTTAAATTGAGGTGAAATTCACATAAAATTAATGTTTAGAGCGAAGAAATCACAGGAGCATTTAGTACATTCACAGTGTTGGGCAGCCACCACCTCTGTCTCATTCCAAAGCATTTTCATCACTCCAAAATAAAACGCTGTACCCATTAAGTAGTTACTGGCCATTTTCCTTTTGATCAGCCCTCTACAGTTTTATGTACTGATAAAGTTATTTCTTTACAGAAAATCATGCATTCAGAAACATCAACTTGATATTATCAATTCCTGTAAAACTGAATAACATGTAAGCACGAGTAGAAACTGATTTCATAGGATGTTTCAAGTCCTGTTACTGAATATCTTTCCAGTGTAGGAAACATTTTGACTTAAGAGTTTTCAGAGAGTTTTTCATCTATTCGAAGTGCTTTGGAGCATTTTTAGTCTGGAATAGAAACAAGAAAGCATTTGATTAGAAAGAGGACGAAGCCAGATCTATAACCCCACAGCTTTATTTTCATCCTAGTGTTGCATAAGAAGGCTTGCACCTTAGCTATGGAGTGTCTATGTTAGTGGAGCAAGTACTAGTCTAGAAGTTACATTGTTGGCTAGAAATAAATCTTTAGCTATGCAGCACTCAATGGAGTAAATGTTGATGTTTACTTGTGATCTGTTTATAATCCATTCGTATTCTCTCATCCTTCAAAATATCCTGTTCTTGTCTTATGAATATTTGTTTCTGCCTCTCCCATCAGAAGCCTAGGACCTTCCAGAGTCTTAACACCAGGCTGTTCAAACCTAATCCAACTAGGCTCATCCAAAAGTTAGCATACCCTTACCACCATTCCTACTACTGCTGTGACTTTTAGCCTCCATTTTAAGTTTTGGCACCTGAAGACTTCATCCTTATTTTTAAATTTTAATTTAATTTTTTAAACAAATGTGTTGGGAGGCTGTTTTATCTAACATTTCCACATACGTGAAATGGAAGGGGAGTGTTCTTCTTACCGTCTACTCACATCATCATATTGATCAGTAGTTCTCCAAATCAGAAAAGTTATCCAGATTTTCAGTCTCTGGTATTGAGTAGATTCAGATAAACTTTTGGATAAATCTTTTGCTATGTAAATGCTAATTATTTGCCAATCGAAACTCAAATTTGAAAATACAGCAACCCTGACTATTTGAAATCCTATGGATTTGGGTAACAAGGGATACCTTTAATTCTTAACTCAGACATGAACATTTATTTTCTTTAAGAGACAGGTGTCTTGCTCTGTCACCCAGGCTGGAATGCAGTGTCATGATCACAGCTCACTACATCCTCAAACTCCTGGGCTCAAGGAGTTGCCTCTTGCCTCAGCCTCCTGAGCAGTTGGGACTACAGGTGCACACCACCACTCCTGGCTAATTTTTTTTTAATTTTAATTTTTGTAGAGATAGGAGTCTCACCATCTTGCCAAGACTGGTCTTGAACTCCTGAGCTCAAGTGACCCTCCCGCCTTGACCTCCCAAAGTGCTGAGATTGTAGGTGCGAGCCACCACACCCAGCCGGGATTTTTTTAAAGACACATTTGATCATGGCATTCCTGTACTTAAAATTTTCCAGTGACTTCTCATTGCATTTAAGATAGAATTCAAATGCCCGAACACATCATATAGTACTCTGTGATCTGGCCTCTGCCAGTTTCTCCATCCTCACTTTACAGCACTATCCATACTCACTGTAGCCACACTGGCCTTCTTGCAGTTTCTTAGATGTGCTAAATTCTTTACTAAGGACTCCTTATTGCCCTTCATTTTGCCAGAAAGTACCAGCCATCTCTCTTCATCCCCTAATCCTCCATCTGGCTAATTCCTTTGCCTCAATGTCGCTTTCTCAGAGAAGCCTTCTCTAGCCACCTATCGTATGTGATTATCTCATTTTACCTGTTTTTATTGTTAGATTCTTACACAGTCATGGACTGCAGCAATGGACTGCATATATCACAGTGGTCCCTTAAGATTATAATGGAACTGAAAAATTCCTGTTAATGACATCGTAGCCATTCTGTCCTATCACAAAGCATTACTTGTGTTTATGATGATGCTGGTATAAACAAAACTGTGCTACCAGTCATGTAAAAATCTAGCACATACAATTATGTATACTACATAATACTAGATAATGATAATAAACAACTATGAGTTTACTATATTATACTATACTTTTTATGGTTAGAATGTCCTCCTTGTACTTACAAAAAAAAAGTTTACTTTAGAACAGTATGTCTTGTTATGCCAGTGGCAGAGTCATACATCTCACGTTTACTATGTCTCTTTATTGCATCATTTTCTCTGTATTGGATTTGATCTTGTGTCATTTTGTTTTATGGCCCCTACATGTACAAAATTCACAGCTAATGTTGCCAGGAAGAGGCCACATCGAGTAGATTGACCAGGAAGCTAAATTAAAAGTGGTTAAGGACTATGAAGGTGGCAAATCAGCAATGGTTATTGCCAGGTAATTGTGTCCCATTCCACCATAGCTGTGATCTTGAAGAACAAGAGCAAAGTGACAGAAGCCATTAAGGGATCTGCTTCATTGAAGACAAAAAGATGAACAAAAATTTGAAAAGAGCCTAAATCATATATGGAAAAACTACTGAAGACCAGACACAGAAGCACACTATACCTCTCAGCATCATGACAATCACAGACAAAACAAAAAATTTGTTTGCGATATTGAAAGAAAAGGTTGAACACAACTACAGTGTTGAATTTTCTGCTAGCTCTGGGTGATTTTATTCAAGAATTGTTATTTATTGCATAATGTGAAAGCTGGTGAGTGGTGAGTCTGTAAATGCTGATGTGAAAGCAGCCGAAGAATTTTTGGAAACTCTAGATAAGCTGATTGTGAGGAAAATTACTTCACAGGGCAAATCATCAGGATAGATGAAAGCTTGCTATTCTGAAAACATACTGGAAAGGACTTTCATCCGTAAAGAAGCCAAGTCAATGCCAGCTTTCAAGTCATTAAGGACAGGATAACACTCTTGCATGGGAGAAATGTTGCAGGTTACAAATGGATGCCCTTCATGATCTGGCCCAGTGAGAACCCCAGGGCCTTCAAGCTTATCACTAAGCGCACACTGCCAGTGTATTGCAGGAGCAATAAGAAGTCTTGAATGACCCAGCTTTTCTTACTAGATGCCCTCCTGAATTGCTCTGCCAGCACAATGGAGAAGTACTGTTTGGAGAATAACATACCATTCAAGATTGTGCCTGTTGTTGATAATGCTCCACACATCCTCCTTTTATTGGTGATCTTTATCCTGGTATCAAAGTGGTATTTCTGTCTCCAAATACCACCTCTCTGATCCAACTAATGGATCAAGAAGTTATAGCAGCTTTTCAGACCTACTGCCTGAGAAGGACATTTACCCAGACTATTTCTGCAACTGAGGAAGACACTGAAAAGACACTGATACAATTCTGGAAGGATTATGTCTATGACTGCATCAAGAACCTTGCTTAGGGTGATGTCACCAATGTGGGTATGAATGGCATCTGGAAGAAGACACTCAAGAGGTTCATCTGTGACTTCAAAGGATTTGCCAAGGATGAAGAGATTGCAAAAATCAACATGGCTGTGGTTGGAGATGGCAAACAACTTTAACCATGGTGTGGACAAGGATGACATTGATGAGCTCCTAGAGGTGGTTCCTGAGGAACTGGCTAATGAGGGGTTGTTGGAACTGGAGCAGGAACTCATAGCTGAAGAACAGGCGAGAGAAAGGGAAACTGCTAGAGAAGAAAAAGATGAAACCCAAGAAAATTCACAGTGAAGCGTTTTAGCAGAATCTTTTGCAGACCTCAACAAGCTCCTTAAAATTTTGAAAACATGGACCATAACACCAAAAGGTTTTCATTAATAGAGAGGAATGTTCTTGCTGCATTATCTGCATACAAGCAAATCTCTGATGAATGAAAGAAACAAACCAAGCAAACTGTTGTGGACACGATTTTTCAAAGAGTGATACCTCCTCAAGAAGAGCCTCAGGCAGGTCCTTCAGTATCCAGAGGAAGTCATTGTTGTCATAGGAGATGGCAGCTCCATGCATGTCATTGCTTCTGAAGACCTTCCAGTGGGACAAGATGTGGAGGTGGAAGACAGTGATATTGATGACTCTGAGCCTGTGTAGGCTTTGGCCAGTGTGTGTGTTTTTGTCTTAGTTTTTAACAAAAAAGTTTAAAAAGCAAAAAAAATTTGAAATTTTAAAAATAGGTAAAAACTTACAGAATAAGGATATAAGGGAAAAAATATTTTTATGCAGCTATACAATATGTTTGTGTTTTAAGCTAAGCATTATTACAAAATAGTCAAAAAGTTTTAAAAACTTAAAAGTTTATAAAGTAAAAAAGTTACAGTAAGCTTAGGTAAATTTATTGTTGGAGAAAATAATTTAATTAATTTCATGTAACCTAAGGTATAGTGTTTATAAAGTCTACAGTAGTGTACGGTAATGCCGTCAGCCTTCACACTCACTCACTACTCACTCAGTGACTCACCCAGAGCAACTTCCAGTCCTGCAAACTCCATTTGTGGCAAGTGCCCTATATAGATGCACCATTTTTTATCTTTTTGCCGTATTTTTACTGTACCATTTCTGTATTTCAATATGTTCACAGATACGTACCATTTTGTTACCATTAGCGACATTATTCAGTACTATAACATGCTGTACAGGTGTGTTTAGCCTAGGAGCAATAGGCTATATTATATAGCCAAAATGTGTAGTAGGCTGTACCATCTAGGTTTGTGTAAGTACATTCTATGATGTATGCACAACGAAATTTCTTAACAGTGCATGTCACAGAATGTATCCCCAGAGTTATGCAACATGTGACTGTGTTTATTGTTTAAAGTTTATTTTTTCTCTAGCCAAAGGGTTGGCATACTTTTTCTGTTAGGAACTAGACAGTAAATATTTTAGGATTTGAGAGCCATACACATTCTCTGTTGCATATTCTTCTTTGTTGTTTTTTCTTTCTTTTAAATTACCTCTTAAAAACCATTCTAAGCTTGGATTTGGCCCAGGGCTGAAGTTAATCAATCTTTGTTTTAGAATATAGGCAGATTCCCAAGGGCAGGAATCACATGTGCTTCATTTATCATTATGTACCCAGTACCTGTCACACACAGCAATTAGTATATAATAGGCATTTTGTTGGTTTCATAGAATGATTAAATAATGTAAGTGTATAGCCTTTTCTTCTTTCTGTTCATTCCAGAGCTCTCATGAGGGATAAGTATATTCTTGCTCACATGTCGATGTGATCTTTGGTTACTTTCTTTTCTTTATAGTGTGATCCCCTGTCTCACCTACCCCTCCACCAAATATTAATCCAAAGTGTCATTATTTTGCCAGGCAGATATTTGGATCTGCTGAGCATTTTATCTACTTTACGAGACAGACTCCATTCAGCCAATTTATTATTTTTAAATTTTATTTGTCTATCCTGGATGCTAACTTTTAAGTAATATTGAAACAAGTTTCTTGGTCAGTTTTTATAGATCTTAGTTAAACCAATTCATACTTCTCATTTCCATTTTTATTTTATAGATGCTCTAGATTCTTTACATGTAAACTTCATGTGAAAAATTTGGGTTATCAGTCATTTTTTGTCTATATCAGAATTTTCTGATACCGCCTTCTTCCATATTAATTTTTTACTGATAAGTGTAAACTACCAGGTACAGTTTTACAAGTCAAACTTTACACATCAATAGTATGTTTGGCTGACTGGATTCTTTTCCATTTTTATTCAGATTAGTTTAAACATATCTAGTTTTCATGATTGTTTTATTTAGTTTTATCAGTATATTCATTATGAAGTGGCTGGAAGATTTAGCTAATCCAGGGAACAATTGGTAATAGTTCCTCATAGATACCCTAGAATCCCTATTAATTAATATTGATAATTGAAAATAGAATATTTCCTCATAATATATTTTGCTCAGAAAAAAATTCTTTTTTCAATTATTAATATTAATTCCTATACTTATGGACTTCATTTTCTGAGCAAAATATATTAGTAGGGCATATTGGGTAGAAATAGTCTTGGGATTAGAATTGTAGAGTAAAAACATTCTGCTTTAATTCAGGTATCCCATTCTCCTTATTCTGCTGCTACGAACAAAGAAACGTCAGTTGAGTAACTGTCCAAACTTTTACATTTCCTCTTACCACATCTGATTTCTGTCCACCACTAACAGTGATCTGCACAAAATACAACTCTTGTGTTATTTCTTCATTTAAAAAATCTTTGGTAAACTTCCCAGAAAGGAAGAAAAGTGAAGTAATAACACATAAAACCTAAGAAATAGTTTCAACTTCATGTCGCAATTTTCTTTTAATATACTTTAAGTTCTTGGGTACATGTGCAGAACATGCAGGTTTGTTACATAGGTATACACATGCCATGGTGGCTTGCTGCACCCATCAACCAGTGATCTACATTAGGTATTTCTCCTAATGCTATCCCTACCATGGCCCCCTACCCTTCAACAGGCCTGGATATGTGATGTTCCCCTCCCTGTGTCCATGTGTTCTCATTGTTCAGCTCCCACTTATGAGTGAGAACATGCGGTGTTTGGTTTTCTGTTCTTGTGTTAGTTTGCTGAGAATGATGGTTTCCAGCTCCATCCATGTCCCTGCAAAGGCCATGAACTCACCCTTTTTTATGGCTGCATAGTATTCCATGGTATATATACGCCACATTTTCTTTATCCAGTCTATCATTGATGGGCGTTTGTGTTGGTTCCAAGTCTTTGCTATTGTTAACAGTGCCACAATAAACTTACATTTGCACATGTCTTTATAGTAGAATGATTTATAATCCTTTGGGTATATACCCATTAATGGGATTGCTGGGTCAAATGGTTTTTCTAGTTCTAGATTCTTGAGGAATCGCCACACTGTCTTCCACAAGGGTTGAACTAATTTACACTTCCACCAACAGTATAAAAGCATTTCTGTTTCTTCACATCCTCTCCAGCATCTGTTGTTTCCTGACTTTTTAATGATCGCCATTTATCTCATTGTGGTTTTGATTTACATTTCTCTAATGACCATTGATGATGAGCTTTTCTTCATCTGTTTTTTGGCCACATAAATGTCTTCTTTTGAGAAGTGTCTCTTCATATCCTTTGCCCACTTTTTTTGCCCACTTTTTGATAGGGTTTTCTCTTGTAGATTTGTTTAAGCTCTTTGTAGATTCTGGATATTAACCCTTTGTCAGATGCATAGATTGCAAAAATTTTCTCCCATTCTGTAGATTGCCGGTTCACTCTAATGATAGTTTCTTTTGCTGTACGGAAGCTCTTTAGTTTAATTAGATCCTATTTGTCAATTTTAGCTTTTGTTGCCATTGCTTTTGGCGTTTTAGTTGTGAAGTCCTTGCCCATGCCTATGTCCTGAATGGTATTGCCTAGGTTTTCTTCTAGGTTTTTTATGGTTTTAGGTCTTACATTTACATCTTTAATCCATCTTGAGTTAATTTTTGTATAAGATGTAAGGAAGGGGTCCAGTTTCAGCTTTCTACATATGGCTAGCCAGTTTTCCCAACACCACTTATTAAATAGGGAATCATTTCCCCATTGCTTGTTTTTGTCAGGTTTGTCAAAGATCACATGGTTGTAGATATGTGGCATTATTTCTGAGGCCTCTGTTCTGTTCCATTGGTCTATATATTTGTTTTGGTACCAGTACCATGTTGTTTTGGTTACTGTAGCCTTGTAGTATAGTTTGAAGTCAGATAGCATGATGCCTCAAGCTTTGTTCTTTTTGCTTAGGACTGTCTTGGCTATGCAGGCTCTTTTTTGGTTCCATATGAAATTTAAAGTAGTTTTTTCCAATTCTATGAAGAAAGTCAGTGGTAGCTTGATGGGGATAGCATTGAATCTATAAATTACTTTGGGCAGTATGGCCATTTTCACAATATTGATTCTTCCTATCCATGAGCATGGAATGTTTTTCCATTTGTTTATGTCCTCTCTTATTTCCTTGAGCAGTGGTTTATAGTTCTCCTTTATGAGGTCCTTCACATCCGTTGTAAGTTGTATTCCTTGGTATTTTATTCTCTTTGTAACAGTTGTGAATGGGAGTTCACTCATGATTTGGCTCTCTGTTATTGGTGTATAGGAATGCTTGTGATTTTTGCACATTGATGTGTATCCTGAGACTTTGCTAAGTTGCTTATCAGCTTAAGGAGAATTTGGGCTGAGACAGTGGGGTTTTCTAAATATACAATCGTGTCATCTGGAAACAGAGACAATGTGACTTCCTCTCTTCCTATTTGAATACCCTTTATTTCTTTCTCCTGCCTGATTGCCCTGTCCAGAACTTCCAATACTCTATTGAATAGGAGTGGTGAGAGAGGGCATCCCTGTCTTGTGCCGGTTTTCAAAGGGAATGCTTCCAGCTTTTGCCCATTCAGTATGATATTGATCATGAGTTTGTCATAGATAGCTCTTCTTATTTTGAGATAGGTTCCATCAATACCTAGTTTATGGAGAGTTTTTAGCATGAAGGGTGTTGAATTTTATCAAAGGCCTTTTCTGCATCTATTGAGATAATCATGTGGTTTTTGTCATTGGTTCTGTTTATGGATGGATTACGTTTATTGATTTGCATATGTTGAACCATCCTTGCATCCCAGGGATGAAGCCGACTTGATCATGGTGGATAAGCTTTTTAATGTGCTGCTGGATTCGGTTTGCCAGTATTTTATTGAGGCTTTTTCTCATCAGTGTTCATCAGCTATATTGGCCTGGAGTTTTCTTTTTTGTTGTTGTGTGTCTGCCAGGTTTTGGTATCAGGATGAAGCTGGCCTCATAAAATGAGTCACTGAGGAATCCCTCTTTTTTTATTGTTTGGAATAGTTTCAGAAGGAATGGTACTAACTCCTCTTTATACCTCTGGTAGAATTCAACTGTGAATCCTTCCGGTCCTGGACTCTTTTTGGTTGGTAGGCTAGTAATTACTGCCTCAATTTCAGAATTTGTTATTGGTCTGTTCAAGAATTCGACTTCTTCTTGGTTTATGCTTGGGAAGGGTGTATGTGTCCAGGAATTTATCCATTTTTTCTAGACTTTCTAGTTTATTTGTGTAGAGGTGTTTATAGTATTCTATGATGGTACTTTGTATTTCTGTGTGATCAGTGGTGATATCCCCTTTATCATTTTTTATTGTGTCTATTTGATTCTTCTCTTTTTTCTTCTTTATTAATCTAATTAGCAGTCTTTCTATTTGTTGATCTTTTCAAAAAACCAGCTCCTGGATTCATTTTTTGAAGAGTTTTTTGGGTTTCTCTTTCAGTTCTGCTCTGATCTCAGTTATTTGTTGTCTTCTGCTGCCTTTTGAATTTGTTTGCTCTCACTTCTCTTGTTCTTTCAATTGCGATGTTAGGGTGTTGATTTTAGATCTTCCCTAATTTCTTTTGTGGGCACTTAGTGCTATAAATTTCTCTCTAAACACTGTTTTAGTTGTGTCCCAGCAATTCTGGTACGTTGTGTCTTTGTTCTTACTGCTTTCAAAGCACTTATTTATTTCTGCCTTCATTTCATTATATATATCCAGTAGTCATTATACTATTCATTCAGGAGCAGGTTGTTCAGTTTCACAATTAAAAAAAAAAAAGGCTCAGGAAGTTTATTCTAGAAGTTTCTAACTCGTTGTAGCACATGGAGAAAAAAGCTGAATTTCTCCAAGCTTTAAAAAAGCTAGTGTAATACTGATATCAAAATGCGACTAAGTGGGCTGGGCACGGTGGCTCACGCCTATAATCCCAACACTTTGGAAGGCCAAGGTGGGCAGATCGCCTGAGGTCCAGAGTTCAAGATCAGCCTGACCAACATGGCGAAACCTCATCTCTACTAAAAATACAAAAAAAATTAGGCATGGTGGCAGGCACCTGTAATCCCAACTACTCAGAAGGCTGAGGCAGGAGAATCACTTGAACCCAGGAAGTGGAGGGTGCGGTGAGCCGAGATCGCGCCACTGCACTTCAGCT
Organism: Piliocolobus tephrosceles; assembly: GCF_002776525.5. Lineage (NCBI taxonomy): Eukaryota > Metazoa > Chordata > Mammalia > Primates > Cercopithecidae > Piliocolobus > Piliocolobus tephrosceles. The sequence continues at coordinate 35,476,456 of NC_045439.1, read as the reverse complement.
TGAGTGACAAAGTGAGACTCCCATCTCAAAAAAAAAAATATATATATATATACAGACACATATATATACACGTGTGTATATATACATATACACATATATGCACATACATGTATACACGTATATATACACATATATATGTATACATACATATACTGTGTGAATCCATCCAGTCCTGGACTCTTTTTGTTGGTAGGCTTTTTAGGTTTGTATATACACACACACCCACACACACACATACATATGTATATATGTATACAAAAATATATATACATATATTTTTGCATCTGTAGTCACAAGCAAAAGTAGAGTTATTTTTATGTGAACTTATGTACATCTATACATATATGTATGTACACATGTATGTATACATAGATACATCATGCATGTATACATGCATGTGTGTATGCATAAGTGTATCTGTACATGCATGCCTGTATATATGCATACATGTATAAATATGCATGCATGCACATATGTATACATGTATAAATATGCATGCATGTGTATATAATTGTATATACATATATGTATATACATTTATATTTGTATATATGCATGTATGTATGTATATGTGCATACATAAATATATAATATATATAATTTACGTTTTAATATACATTGTATATTATCTGATATATACTTATATATATACACATATGCAAATATATGTATATATGTGTATACATATATACAAATATGTGTATATATGTATGTGTATATATACGTATATATGTTTATAAAAAATAAGTATAGTTTAATTTTGATTGTGACTGTAGATGCAAAAATCCTGCAATTGCAGAGTAAGCAGAAATTAGCAGTCCTTTTTTATAAGTACCTATATTAGTATGTTCTCACACTGCTGATAAACACTTGAGACTGGGTAATTTATAAAGAAAAAGAGGTTTAATGGACTTATAGTTCCACGTGTCTGGGGAGGGCTCCCAGTCATGGTAGAAGGTGAAAGGCACATCTTACAATACAGCAGACAAGACAGAGTAAGAGCCAAGCAAAAGGAGAAACCCCTTATAAAACCATCAGTTCTCTCTAGACTTACTACCATGAGAACAGTATGTGGGAACTGCCCCCATGATTCACCTATCTCCTACCAGGTCCCTCTCACAACACTTGGAATTATGGGAGCTACAATTCAAGATGAGATTTGGGTGGGGACACAGCCAAACCATATAGTAGCTCTAAAAATATTCACCCATTTTTCATTTTTTAAAATCAATTTAAATATTAGCAAATTAATAGAATTCTTTCTGTTTTAAAAGGTCACTGTAGTGAAACATGGTCTTCAAAAGGTGTCAGAAAACATTTCATTAAATTTCATTTCTATTATTGGTTTAAAAGACACTTTATAATATTGCATATGTTCTTACTATTTTGAAAAACATGTATATGTATTACAGGCATACCTTGGAGATATTGCATGTTGGGTTCAGACCACTGCAATAAAGTAAATATTGCAATAAAGCAAGTCACACAAATTGCTTGGTTTTCCACTGCATATAAAAGTTATGTTTACATTATATGGTAGTGTATTAAATATGCAATAGCATTATGGCTAAAGAAAGAATGTACTACATATCTTAATTTTAAAAATTTACTGCTAAAAAATGCTAAGAATTATCTGAGCCTTCAGTGAGTTGTGATCTTTTTGCTGATGGAGAGTCTTGCCTCGATGTTGATGGCTGCTAACTGGTCTGGGTGGTGATTGCTGAACGTTGGGGCAGCTTTGGCAAGATCTTAAAATCAGACAACAATGAAGTTTGCTACATTTATTGATTCTTTGTTTCATGAAGGATTCCTCTGTAGCATGCAATGCTGTTTAATAGCATTTACCCACAGTATGATTTCTTTCAAAACTGGAGTCAGTGCTCTCAAACTTTGCTATTGTTTTATTAATCAAGTTTATGTAATATTCTAAATCCTTTGTTGTCGTCTTAACCAAGGCTCACAACATCTTCACCAGGAGTCAATTTCCTCTCAAGAAACTGCTTTCTTCTCAAACATAAGAAGCAACACCTCATCTCTTTACGTTTTGTTGGGATATTGTAGCAATTCCGCCACATCCTTCAGTTTTCGCTTCTGATTCTGGTTCTCTTGCTATTCCTGCCATATCTGCAATTACTTCCACCACTGAAGTCTTGAAACCCCACAAAGTTATCCATGAGAGTTACAGTCAACTTATTTCAAATTCCTATTAGTGTTGACATTTTGACCTCCTCCCATGAATCATGAGTGTCTTTACTGGCGTCTAAAATGGTGAATCCTTTCCAGGAAATTGTCAGTTTACTTTGCCCAGAGTCATCAGAGGAATCCCTCTGTGGCAGCTATAGCCTTACAAAATTTATTTCTTAAGTAGTAAGACTTGACAGTTGCAATTATTTCTTGATGTACAGACTGCGGAACAGATGTTGTGTTAGCAGGCATGAAAACAACACTAATGTCCTTGTACATTTTCATCAGAGTTCTTGGGTGATCAGGTGCATTGTCAATGAGTAGTAATATTTGGAAAGGAATCTTTTTTTCTGAGCAGAAGATCTCAACAGTAGGCTTAAAATATCCAGTAAACCATGCTATAAACAGATGTGCTGTCATCCAGTCTTTGTTATTCCATTTATAGTGCACAGAGTAAATTTAGCATAATTCTTAAAGGTTCTAGCATTTTTGGAATGATAAATGAGCATTTCAACTTAAACTTAGCAGCTGCACTGGACCCTTTCAAAGAGAGTCAGCGTGTCCTTTGAAGATTTGAAGCGAGGTATTGACTCCTCTCTAGCTGTGAAAGTCCTAGATGGCATCTTCTTTCCATGTAAGGATGTTTAATCTATTTTGAAAATCTGTTGTTGTAGTGTAGCCACCTTCGTCAATGATCATAGCTAGATATTCTGGATAACTTGCTGCAGCTTTAACGTCAGCACTTGCAGCTTCACCGTGCACTTTTATGTTGTGAAGACAGCTTCTTTCCTTAAACCTCATGACCCAATCTCTACTAGCTTCCAGTTTTCTTCTGCAGCTTCCTTGCTTCTCAGCCTTCATAGAATTGTAGAGTTAGAGCTTTGCTCTGGATTAGACTTTGGCTTAAGGGAATGTTATAGTTGGTTTGATCTCTCCAGACCACTCAAATGTTCCCCATATCAGCAATAAGCCTTTTTTGCTTTCTTATCTTTTGTTTGTTCGCTGGAGTAGCACTTTTAATTTTCTTCAATAATGTTTCCTTTGCATTCACAACTTGGCCATTTGGTACATGAGGCCTAACTTTTGGCCTATTCTGGTGATATGGTTTGGATTTGTGTCCCTGCCCAAATCTCATGTTGAATTGTAATCCCCAATGTTGGAGGAGGGGGCTTGGTGGGGCGTGATTAGATCATGGGGGTGGATTTTCCCCTTGCTGTTCTCGTGATAGGGAGTAATGAGGACTCACCATTATAGATACAATAGTAATAAAATGTTTGAGATCCAGAGACAGGAAGTGAGCACATGCTGTTGGAAAAATGGTACCAATAGATTTGCTTAACACAAGGTTGTCAAAAACCTTCAATTTGTAGATATCACAGTGCCTTCAAAGAGCAATAAAACAAAGCACAGTAAAACAAGGTATGCCTGTATATTTTTAGGGAGTATCATATAAAATGGTCACCCACAGCATGTATTCCTGTTAGTGTCAGGTTCAAGTCAAGGGTTTTTCTTGTCGACACTATGTAACATTATGGAAGTGTTGGTGACAGTTATTACACAAAAAAATGAAATAATGGAATTATTGAGGGCTATAGAGGGCTAAATGCACAGCTCCTTAGCTTGGCCATAAAAACCTTTTTAGCCTTATCTTTCATTGTACCACCACCACTATCAGCTGGGACTAGTGTCATGGTATCAGTTTCTCTCAAAGCAGTGGTTTTCAGACATGGATGGTGTGTGTATTAATATTACTTTTAAAGAAGAAAAAACTATTGTGCAGTCTGATTTTTATACAGTTAAGTATGATTATAGTCTTTACGTAATATAAGGAATTTACAAATTGAGTTGAAACAAGACCACAGAACAAAATGAAATCTGACGTTAGTGTAACAGATGATACTTTACTGGCACTAGATTGCTATGGGTCTCATTGTATATTTAATCTGTTTTTGTATTTTTACTTCAATAACATTCCACTGGTTTTTGTATTTTTAAAATTAACTCAGACCTTCAGGAGATGTGCGTTTACTCTTTGGTGCTTCATTTGATACAAATACAATTGTAAACCCATTTGAAACATTTAGAAATCAGTAAGTCAATACTAAAGTTACTTTACCACATGAATTATCAGAACCCGTAGTGTGGGTGCAGTGACTCACGCCTGTAATCCCAGCACTTTGGGAGGTTGAGGCAGGCAGATCACGAGGTCTGGAGTTTAAGACCAACACGGTGAATCCCCGTCTCTACTAAAAATACAAAAATTAGCTGGGCCTGGTGGCGCATGCTTGTAATACCAGCTGCTCTGGAGGCTAAGGCAGGAGAATTGCTTGAACTGGGACCCGTGAGGCAGAGATTGCAGTGGGCTGAGATCACGCCACTGCACTCCAGCCTGGGCTACAGAGGGAGACTCTGTCTCAAAACAAACAAACAAACAAAAAAACCTGTAGTGTGCTAATGCTAATGCACATTGTGTTTTGGCAGGATATGAATATAGAATATGCGTGATTTCTGGTGTTTGCTATAATTCATTAATGAATATTCTAAGGCAAATCCATCATATACTTTCAATTGTGATAAAATATGTATTTTTTCTAAATCTCATGTGTCCTTGCATTCATTTTTCCCACTTTCTGGTTTTTCCCCCTTTGTAATGGTCTCTGTCTCTCTCTCTCTCTCTCTTTAAGGTACCTACTGTCAACAACGGGAAGTGGAGGCCATTACTGAAGGTGTAGAGGAAGATGAAGGATTTTGCTGTTGTGAACCTGGCCATATTCCTCACATGCTTTCATTTAATGCTGCATTTAGCCAGCGGTGGCTAGCTTGGGAAGTGATAGTCACAAAGTATATTCTGGAGGGGTATAGTATCACTGATAATAGTGCTGCTTCTATGCTTCAAGTCTTTGATCTTCGGAAAGTACTCACAACTTACTATGTCAAGGTAAGAGTTTGTGTCTGCTTAGATCTTCAGATAATCAGAGTTTCTTGGGAATAACGTGTATATATATGTAAGTATATATATACATATATGCGTATTTTTTTTTAACTTATGCTTTGCTTCTGAGTATTTAAATTCTCTAGAATCCAGAAAAGTCCATAAAAATAGACCTACTAACGTCTTGCTTTCTCTTTGTTTACTGAAATTCATTCCATTCATTCATTAATAATAGCTAGACATTTGTAGCTTGTGTTTTAGGCATTGTGCTAAGGAATATGTACACACAAATATGCATCCACACATGATTGTCTTACTTAATTCTGTAAATAAGTATTTCCCTATTTTACAAATAAACAACGTAAGGATCGGAAGTTAACTTGGCCAAGGTCCTCTAACAAGTAGAGTTTGGGGCTTAAAATCCATGCTTGTCTGACTCTTGAGCCCTTGCTCTTGACCACTGCTTTGCACAGCTTTCTTTCAACAAACTGAATAAAAATATTGCAAAATTCAAGAGGTCCCCAAGACCACCCTCACTTCTGATATCAACTGTAATTTTGGGTTCCCCAAGACCACTCATAGGTTCAGTAAGTTGCTAAGAGTTGTGCAGATGCCTATTTCTCCCAGCAGTGAAGCATGGCAGCATGGCAGTACTCACGGGATGCTGTCCACCAAGGAAGCTTGCTTGAGCTTGGTGTCCTGTCACGTAGGCATGGTTGACCATCCACATGGCCAACATAAGCCTCCAGGACGTCCAGAGGTCGTGCTGATACGGTGTGGCTCTAGGTCCCCAGCTGAGCAAAGACTGTTTAACAGGAAGGGCATGCCAAGGCTTAGAGGTTACCCCCTACAACCCAAAGGTAAAGGCCAAACCCCTCATTGGGCAAGGTTAATCCTTTACTGCACAAGAGATTCTGTTTTTGCTGAAGAGTTTGTAGAAATACAGTATGGTTGTGACTTAGGGGCTTGCAGGTAAAACCAGTATTTTTAAGAAGGAAACGTGTGCTAAGCTTTAATAACCAACATCTGAATTTTTCACACACCTTTTTTTCTTTTCTTCTTCTTCTTCTTCTTTTTTTTTTTTTTTTTTTTTTTTTTTTTGAGACAGGGTTTCATTCTGTTGTCCAGGCTGGAGTACAGTGGCATAATTGTAGCTCACTGCAGCCTTGACCTCCAGGGCTCAAGCATTACACTCACCTTAACCTCCTGGGTAACTGGGACTACAGGTGCATGCTACCACACCCAGCTAATTTTTTATTTTTTTTGTAGAGATGAGATTTCACTATGTTGACCAGGCTCTCAAACTCTGGGCTCAAGCAGTTCTCCCACCTTGGCCTCCCAAAGTGCTGGGGTTATAGGCGTGAGCCACCATCCCCAGCCTGAAATTTTCGTATCTTATGTTGTTACCTCTCCTCACCACCTTATTTGCTGATTGGGATGAACATTGAGCCTTCCATTTAATGTTTGGCTAAACCTAACCTCAGGAAACTAGAGATTGATTTCACAGTATTTTTTACTCGTGTGTGAGTGTGGCATTTTCTTCTCTAGTTATAAATATATATCTCTATAACTTGGCCTAGGACCACCAGATGGCCTTAATAACTCTCTATGATAAATTATTCAAAATAAATGCACTAAAGTTTTTTTTTTTTTTTTTTTTTTTTTTACCTCTTTTGAAATATCCTAACTTCAAAAGCTCTAAAATCAATAGATTAGGGCCAGGTGCGGTGGCTCATAGCTGTAATCTCAGCACTTTGGGAGGGTGAGGCAGATGGACCACTTGAGGTCAGGAGTTCAAGACCAGCCTGGCCAACGTGGTGAAAACCCATCTCTACTAAAAATATAAAAATTAGCTCGGTGTGGTGGTGGGCGCCTGTAATCCCAGCTACTTGGGAGGCTGAGGCATGAGAATTATTTGAACCCAGGAGGTAGAGGTTGCAGTGAGCCGAGATTACGCCACTGCACTCCAGCATGGGCGACAGAGTAAGACTTTGTCTCTAAATAAATAAATAAGTAAAATAAAATAAAATAAACAGAATTGTTTTGAAGTTGCTTTGTTGAATTTATGGTTGTGATTTTAAAGTATTAGATGTTTTTTCATCCAGTAAGGCCTGAGGTATATTATTATAGTATTCTTAAAATATATATGTAGAATATTGAGGGGGAATTTATATCATTATAAATAATTGTAATGGAATTTATATCTTTATAAATAATTGGAATTTATTTCATTGACGAATCTGAGTTAATTGAAATTGTAATTTAATCTGAATTCTTTTTTTTTTTTTGTCTTGTTCATGTTAGGGTATCATTTATTATGTTATGACCTCTTCTAAGCTAGAGGAGTGGCTAGCTAATGAGACAATGCAGGAAGGACTTCGTCTGTGTGCCGATCGCAATTATGTCGATGTGGACCCGACCTTTAATCCAAACATTGATGAAGACTATGACCACCGACTGGCAGGCATATCTAGGGAGAGTTTCTGTGTGATTTACCTCAACTGGATAGAGTACTGCTCTTCCCGAAGAGCAAAGGTAGAGTTTATTTCATTTACAACTCTTTGAATCCAGGTTTTTCCAAAGATGCAAAGAATGTCCCTGTTCTTATGAGGTCAGTTTTTCCAGACCTTCCTCTTTCTGATCTTCTGGTTAAGATAACCTAACTGGTTCATTATGGTTAGGCCAAACCAACTCTGCCGAAACAGGTTAAAGGAAGTGACCTCCCTCTTTCTTTCATTTGCAGTGTCCCAGTCTCGTTGTCCAGGTAGCACCTCCTCTACCCTGGGCATGCATAGGCATGCACATACATTCACATTCCACACATTACCCTTCAAAATCTAGTCCTTAAGAAATTCTACCTCTGTCTGCCACACTTAAGGATAATTAGATGTCTTTGTCCCAAATACAAAGTCTAGACCAGTGCTGGCTAATAGGCTTTCTGCAGTGTTGGAAATGTGCTGTCAGTGCCACATGTGGCTGTGAAACACGTGAAATGTGGCTAGTACAACTAAAAAGCTGAATTGTAAATTTTATTGAATTTTAACTGATTTAAATTTAGGAGCCCGTGTAGCTAGTGACTACCATAGTGGACAGTGTGGATCTAGACCATTGATTTTTAAGTGTTAATGTGAGTAAAAAAGGCATAGGAACTTGTAAAAATTCAGATTCCTGGGACCCACCTATAAGATTCTGATCTAGGTCTAGGCTGGGAATCACTAGGGGTGATTTTAATTCTGGTGGTTCCCAGTCCACACATTAGGATAACATGTCTTATCCTAAAAGTAAGATGACTTAGGGACTTCAGCAACTACGGCTTCCTTCTAGGTCTCATGATTTTTGTGGTAGTATCACACCCCTGGTCAGACTCCATGTAACATAATCGCAATGCCAAGGCCTGTGATTACAAAGCTAATTCCTACCACCACTACTGCTTTTTAAGCAAAAGACTTGTGTAGTTGGACCACCAGTGTCCTGTGTACAGATTTACCCACTATCATGTAGCGTAGTGAGCTATCTTGACAACTGGTGCCTTCATCATGGTCTAGGAGGTACATACTGACCATCTTCAGATTTAGCACTTGGTTTAGTCCTTCCTTTGCCACCACTTAGAGTAAGACAACCATCATATCAGCCTCTTTTTACTCCATCAGTAAGAACGGGAGCATCTTGTACTTCCTCTCTGAGTGGTGGCTTTGAGCTTTTGTACTAGATGTGCAGTTTATATGGAGCAGAGTAGTATATCTTAAAAGAAGGAATAGTGAGTTGAATAAAATAACCTCACAAAAGGCTCAGAAGACCAGTAGACAGTGGCTGGAAATAGAGGACCTCAAAGCTAAACTTCTTTCTTCCAAACATATAACAAGTAGTTTTATTTTTTCATAAATAAAATATACTTAAAATGTTTTGCATACTGTTCTCAAATCCTTAGACTGACTGTTGTTGGGAGAAGTAATGGGAACAGTCATATTATTCTATAGCTCTTCTTTGGCTCAGATGATATTGGTTATTTTGTTGTGATTTAATCATAATGTTTTGGTCTAGGGGTTCACAGTGTACCCACTCAGGAACAGGGTTCCATCCTACCTTAAGGACCTTTAGAGATTATTGCTGAGGTCACAAACATGGCTCAAGGAAGTCCTGATTGGTAATAAATCATATATTCAAAAGGTTTACCTCTAAACTTGGGTATCCCCAGTCTCTTCAGGTAGCTTATTTCACTAATCCTGGTCTGTTTTATTTTCTACTCTTACAGTCTCTTTAGAAGAAAATTATCAGTTGTATTTTTCCAGCTATATGGTCTCCCATTTGCCCTAGTTTTTCTTTTAAGTTAAGATTATCTTCATCTCCTTAAGATCTTGCATGCTATTCTCTGAATCAGCATTCCCAGAATAACCTCTTCCTGGGGACGTTAATCAGGCCAGACTTGCTGACTTCAAGCTGTAGTGCCCTCATCTGAATGTTTAAAAGCTGCCTCAGACCCTTCTTCGGTAGTTCCCTTTCAAGATAGTGTAAGATTGATCCTGAACTAACTGCATTAAAATTACCTTCAATGCGAAAATGAAAGGATTCATCTCAGTTTCTTTCTCCTACTTTTCAAACGATAAGTATTTCTTTCACTTTATTGTTAGTATTAGCAAGAATTTTTGGTGAGAATTTCTAATGCAATTTAGGGAGTAGGGCACATGCCTTCTCCAACAGTAACAAAATAGTGCTACCAGGCTTGAACTAGTTTTTTTCTTTCAGCAAATTAAAGATGTTGCTATACTGTCTTCTGGCTTGCATTGTTTCTGATGAGAAGTCCGCTGTCATTCTTTTCTTTGTTCCTCTGAAAAAATGGTAGGTACAATATAATATCTTTTTTCACTGGCTGCTTTTAAGATTTTCTCTTTATTACTGGTTTTAAGCAATTTAAATACAATGTGCCTTAGTGTAGTTTTCTCATGTTTCTTTTTTTATTATTATTGTACTTTAAGTTCTGGGATACACGTGCAGAACGTGCAGGTTTGTTACATGGGTATACACAAGCCATGTGGCTTGCTGCATCCATCAACCTGTCATCTACATTAGGTATTTTTCCTAAGCTATCCCTCCCGTAGCCCCCCACACCCCAACAGGCCCCAGTGTGTGATGTTCCCCTCCCTGTGTCCATGTGTTCTCAGTGTTCAACTCCCACTTACGAGTGAAAACATGCAGTGTTTGGTTTTCTGTCCCTGTGTTAGTTTGCTGAGAATGGTGGTTTGCAGCTTCATCCATGTCCCTACAAAGGACATGAATTCATCCTTTATTATGGTGGCGTAGTATTCCATGTTGTATATGTGCCACATTTTCTTTATCCAGTCTATCATTGATGGATATTTGGGTTGGTTCCAGGTCTTTGCTATTGTGAACAGTGCTGCAATAAGCATATATGTGCACGTGTCTTTATAGTAGAATGATTTATAATCCTTTTGGGTATATACCCAAAATGGGATTGCTGGGTCAAATGGTATTTCTGGTTCTAGATCCTTGAGGAATCACCACACTATCTTCCACAATGGTTGAACTAATTTACACTCCCACCAACAGTGTTAAAGCGTTTCTATTTCTTCACATCCTCTCCAGCATCTGTTGTTTCCTGACTTTTTAGTAATCACCATTCTAACTGGCATGAGATGGTATTTCATTGTGGTTTTGATTTGCAGTTCTCTAATGACCATTGATGATGAGCTTTTTTTCATATGTCTGTTGGCCACATAAATGTCTTCTTTTGAGAAGTATCTGTTCATATCCTTCACCCACTTTTGGATGGGGTTGGTTTTTTTCTTGTAAATTTAAGTTCCTTGTAGATTTGGATATTAGCCCTTTGTCAGATAGATAGATTACAAAAATTTTTTCCCATTCTGTAGGTTGCCTGTTCACTGTGAGGATAGTTTCTTTTGCTGTACAGAAGCTCTTTAGCTTAATTAGATCCCATTTGTCAGTTTTGGCTTTTGTTGCCATTGCTTTTGGTGTTTTAGTTGTGAAGTCTTTGCCCATGCCTATGTCCTGAATGGTATTGCCTAGTTGTTCTTCTAGGATTTTTATGGTTTTAGGTCTTATGTTTAAGTCTTTAATCCATCTTGAGTTAATTTTTGTATAAGGTGTAAGGAAAGGGTCCAGTTTCAGCTTTCTACATATGGCTAACCAGTTTCCCCAACACCATTTATTAAATAGGGAATCGTTTCCCCATTGCTTGTTTTTGTCAGGTTTGTCAAAGATCAGATGGTTGTAAATGAGTGGCATTATTTCTGAGGCCTCTGTTCTGTTCCATTGGTCTATATATTTGTTTTGGTACCAGTACCATGTTGTTTTGGTTACTGTAGCCTTGTAATATAGTTTGAAGTCAGATAGCGTGATGCCCCCAGCTTTGTTCTTTTTGCTTAGGACTGTCTTGGCTATGTGGTTTCTTTTTTGGTTCCATATGAAATTTAAAGTAGTTTTTTCCAATTCTGTGAAGAAAGTCAGTGGTAGCTTGATGGGGATAGCATTGAATCTATAAATTACTTTGGGCAGTATGGCCATTTTCACAATATTGATTCTTCCTATCCATGAGCATAGAATATTTTTCCATTTGTTTGTGTCCTCTCTTACTTCCTTGAGCAGTGATTTGTAGTTCTCCTTGAAGAGGTCCTTCACATCCCTTGTAAGCTGTATTCCTAGATACTTTATTCTCTTTGTAGCAATTGTGAATGGGAGTTCACTCATGATTTGGCTCTCTGTTTGTCTGTTATTGGTGTACAGGAATGCTTGTGATTTTTCACATTGATTTTGTATCTTGAGACTTTCCTGAAGTTGCTTATCAGCTTAAGGAGATTTTGGGCTGAGGCAGTGGGGTTTTCTAAATATACAATCATGTCATCTGCAAACAGAGATAATTTGACTTCCTCTCTTCGTATTTACATACCCTCTATTTCTTTTCTTGGCTGATTGCCCTGTCCAGAACTTCCAGTACTCTGTTGAATAGGAGTGGTGAGAGAGGGCATCCTTGTCTTGTGCCGGTTTTCAAAGGGAATGCTTCCATCTTTTGCCCATTCAGTATGATATTGACCATGGGTTTGTCATAGATAGCTCTTCTTATTTTGAGATAGGTTCCATCAATACCTAGTTTATGGAGAGTTTTTAGCATGAAGGGATGTTGAATTTTATCAAAGGCCTTTTCTGCATCTGTTGAGATAATCTTGTGGGTTTTGTCATTGATTCTGTTTATGGATGGATTACGTTTATTGATTTGCATATGTTGAACCATCCTTGCATCCCAGGGATGAAGCTAACTTGGTTATGGTGGATAAGCTTATTGATGTGCTGCTGGATTCTGTCAGCCAGTATCTTATTGAGGATTTTCTCATTGATGTTCATCAGGTATATTGGCCTGAAATTTTCTTTTTTTATTGTGTGTCTGCCAGGTTTTGGTACAGGATGATGCTGTTCTCATAAAATGATTAGGGTGGAGTCCCTCTTTTCTGTTGTTTGGAATAGTTTCAGAAGGAATGGTACCAGCTTTTCTTTGTACCTCTGGTAGAATTCAGCTCTCAGTCAATCTGGTCCTGGGCTTTTTTGGTTGATAGGCTATTAATTACTGCCTCAATTTCAGTACTTGTTATTGGTCTATTCAGGGATTTGACTTCTTCCTGGTTTATACTTGGGAGTGTGTGTGCGTCCAGAAATTTATCCATTTCTTCTAGACTTTCTAGTTTATTTGCATAGAGGTGTTTATAGTATTCTCTGATGGTACTTTGTATTTCTGTGGGTTCAGTGGTGATATTCCCTTTATCATTTTTATTGTGTCTGTTTGATTCTTCTCTCTTTTCTTCTTTATTAATCTAACTAGCAGTCTATCTATTTGTTGATCTTTTCAAAAAACAGCTCTGGATTCATATTTTGAAGGGTTTTTTGTGTCTCTGTCTCCTTCAGTTCTGCTCTGATCTTAGTTATTTGTTGTCTTCTGCTACCTTTTGAATTTGTTTGCTCTTGCTTCTCTAGTTCTTTTAATTGTGATGTTAGGGTGTTGGTTTTAGATCTTTCCCAGTTTTTTCTGTGGGCATTTATGCTATAAATTTCTCTCTAAACACTGTTTTACCTGTGTCCCCTAGATTCTGGTACACTGTGTCTTTGTTCTCATTGGTGTCAAAGCACTTATTTATTTCTACCTTAATTTTGTGATTTACCCAGTAGTCGTTCAGGGGCAGGTTTTTCAGTTTCCATGCAGTTGTGTGGTTTTGAGTGATTTTCTTAATCCTGAGTTCTAATTTGATTGCACTATGGTCTGAGAGACCATTTGTTATGATTTCTGTTCTTTCACATTTGCTGAGGAGTGCTTTATTTCCAACTATGTGGTCAATTTTGGAATAAGTGTGATGTGGTGCTGAGAAGAATGCATATTCTGTTGATTTGGGGTGGAGAGTTCTGTAGATGTCTATTAGGTCTGCTTGGTCCAGAACTGAGTTCAAGTCCTGAGTATCCTTGTTAATTTTCTATCTTGTTGATCTAATATTGACTGTGGGGTGTTAAAGTCTCCCACTGTTACTGTGTGGGAGTCTAAGTCTCTTTGTAGGTCTCTAAGCACTTGTTTTATGAATTGCGTGCTCCTGTATTGGGTGCATATATATATAGGATAGTTAGCTCTCCTTGTTGCATTGATACCTTTACCATTATGTAATGCTTTTCTTTGTCTTTTTTGATCTTTGTGGGTTTAAAGCCTGTTTTATCAGAGACTAGGATTGCAACCCCTGCTTTTTTTTTTGCTTCCCATTTGCTTGGTAAATATTCTTCCATCCCTTTATTTTGAGCCTGTGTGTGTCTTTGCACATGAGATAGGTCTCCTGAATACAGCACACCGATGAGTCTTGACTCTTGATCCAATTTGCCAATGTGTGTCTTTTAATTGGGGCATGTAGCCCATTTACATTTAAGGTTAATACTGTTATGTGTGAATTTGATCCTATCATTATGATGCTAGCTGGTTATTTTGTCTGTTAATTGATGCAGTTTCTTCATGGTGTCGATGGTCTTTACAATTTGGTATGTTTTTGCAGTGGCTGGTACTGGTTTTTCCTTTCCATATTTAGTGCTTCCTTCAGTAGCTCTTGTAAGGCAGGCCTGGTGGTGACAAAAATCTCTCAGCATTTGCTTGTCTGTAAAGGATTTTATTGCTCTAGCTTATGAAGCTTAGTTTGGCTGGATATTCAATTCTGAGTTGAAAATTCTTTTCTTTAAGAATGTTGAATATTGGCCCCCACGCTCTTCTGGCTTGTGGGGTTTCTGCAGAGAGATCTGCTGTTAGTCTGGTGGACTTCCCTTTGTGGGTAATCTGACCTTTCTCTCTGGCTGCCCTTAACATTTTTTCCTTCATTTCAACTTTGGTGAATCTGACGATTCTGTGTCTTGGGGTTGCTCTTCTCGAGGAGTATCTTTTTGGTGTTCTCTGTATTTCCTGAATTTGAATGTTGGCCTGTCTTGCTAGACTGGGGAAGTTCTTCTAGATAATAAACCTGAAGAATGTTTCCAAGTTGGTTCCATTCTCCCCATCACTTTCAGATACACCTATGAAATGTAGGTGTGGTCTTTTCACATAGTCCCATATTTCTTGGAGGCTTTGTTCATTCCTTTTCATTGTTTTTTTTTTTTTCTCTCATCTTGTCTTCATGCTTTATTTCATTAAGTTGATCTTCAATCTCTGATATCCTTTCTTTGGCTTGATCGATTCAGCTATTGATACTTCTATATGCTTCACGAAGTTCTTGTGCTGTTTTTCAGCTCCGTCAGGTCATTTATGTTCTTCTCTAAACTGGTTATTCTAGTTAGCAATTCCTCTAACCTTTTTTCAAGGTTCTTAGCTTCCTTGCATTGTGTTACAACATGCTCCTTTAGCTTGGAGGAGTTTGTTGTTACCCACGTTCTGAAGCCTACTTCTGTCAGTTTGTCAAACTCATTCCCCATCCAGTTTTGTTCCCTTGCTGGTGAGGAGTTGTGTTCCTTTGGAGGAGAGAAGGCCTTCTGGGTTTTGGAATTTTCAGCCTTTTTGCACTGTTTTTTTCTCATCTTCGTGGATGTATCTACCTGTGGTCTTTGATGCTGGTGACCTTTGGATGGGGTTTCTGTTTGGACATCCTTTCGGTTGATGTTGATGCTATTCCTTTCTGTCTGTTAGTTTTCCTTTTAACAGGCCCTTCTGCTGCAGGTCTCCTGGAGTTTGCTGGAGGTCCACTTGAGACCTTGTTTGCCTGAGTATCACCAGTGGAGGCTGCAGAAGGGCAAAGATTGCTGCCTGTTCCTTCCTCTGGAAGCTTCGTCCCAGAGGGGCACCCGCCAGGTGCCAGCCAGAGCTCTCCCGTATGAGGTGTCTGTTGACCCCTGCCAGGAGGTATCTCCCAATCAGGACGCACAGGGGTCAGGGACCCACTTGAGGAGACAGTCTGTCACTTAGCAGAGCTCGAGTGCTGTGCTGGGAGATCCACTGCTCTCTTCAGGGCTGGCAGGCAGAATGTTTAAGTCTGCTGAAGCTGTGCCCACAGCCACCCCTTCCCCCAGGGGCAGGTGCTCTGTCGCAGGGAGATGGGAGTTTTATCTATAAACCCTTGACTGGGTCTGCTGCCTTTCAGAGATGCCCTGTCCAGAGAGAAGGAGTCTAGAAGGGCAGTCTGGCTACAGTGGGCTTTGCTAAGCTATGGTTGGCTCTGCCCAGTTCAAACTTCCTGGCGGCTTTGCTTACACTGTGAGGAAACTGCCTACTGAAGCCTCAGTAATGGCGGATGTCCCTCCCTCCACCAAACTTGAGCATCCCAGGTCAACTTCAGACTGCTGTGCTGGCAGCAAGAATTTCAAGCCAGTAGATCTTAGCTTGCTGCGCTCCGTAGGGGTGGGATCCACTGAGCTAGACCACTTAGCTCCCTGACTTCAGCCCCCTTTCCAGGGGAGTGAATAGTTCTGTCTTGCTGGCGTTCCAGGTGCCACTGGGGTATGAAAAAAAACTCCTGCAGCTAGCTCGGTGTCTGCCCAAATGGCCGCCCAGTTTTGTGCTT
The DNA here is from genome assembly GCF_002776525.5 of Piliocolobus tephrosceles. NCBI lineage: Eukaryota > Metazoa > Chordata > Mammalia > Primates > Cercopithecidae > Piliocolobus > Piliocolobus tephrosceles. Next base: position 35,460,304 of record NC_045439.1, on the reverse strand, counting down.
GAAACCCAGGGCCCTGGTGGCGTAGGCACGTAAAGGAATCTCTTGGTCTTTGGCTTGTGAAGACCATGGGGAAAGCGCAGTATCTGGGCTGGAATGCACCATTCCTCACGGCATGGTCCGTCATGGCTTCCCTTGTCTAGGGGAATGAGTTCCCAACCTCTTGTACTTCCCAGGTGAGGCAGCTCCCCACCCTGCTTCTGCTTGTCCTCAGTGGGCTGTACCCACTGTCTAACCAGTCCCAATGAGATGAGCAAGGTACCTCAGTTGGAAATGCAAAAATCACCTCCTTTCTGCCTTGATCTTGCTGGGAGCTGCAGACTGGAGCTGTTCCTGTTCGGCCATCTTGCCAGCCACCTCTTTGGCCATCTTGCCAGCCACCTGTTTCTGGTTATTAAAGTTCATTGAGATTCTTGAATCTGTAGGTACATAATTTTTTTCAGATTTGGAGACTTTTCATGATTTTTTAAAAAATCTATTAAATGCTTTATTAATAAAAACACACACAAACTATAAAGGACTAAGAAATATAAATATCTGTGTCATAAGCAAACATTCAGGATCAACAGAATGATCAAAGGAGACTGCAACAAATTGGATTCCTACAGTGGAGAGGGCATCTTCACTGGTGAGGGGGGACCCCAGCTGTAACAGCTTTTCCAGTTCTCTCTCCCATCCAGAACCACGAGAGGCACGCCATTCAAGGGGAGGTGTGCATTCCGGTGCTCCTCAGGCAGGTCAAAATTCTCAAAATCTATAGGATTAAAAGGGGAGCATTCTTCTACTTCTGGATAGGTATCATCGTGGCAGGAATAGAGGTGGTTTTAGCTATAACAGTCTTCTCAGTCACAAGGCCCAGACCCCAGCTTCAGCCCATCCTTAGGAGCCACACAGGTGCCTGGTTCTCTATTTTCCTTATTAACAAGGATCAGAGTAGTTATTCTGGATTACTCCAATATTCTCCCTCCACCATTATTAAAAATAGTTTTTTCTGTTTTCCTTTCCCCCTTTTGCAGGAACTCCAATTATGTTTATATTAGGCTGCTTGATTGTCCTACAGCTCCCTGATGCCCCATTTATTTTCAGTCTTTTTTCTCTCTGTATTTCATTTTACATAGTTTCTATTGCTAACTTTTTGAGATCATTTATCTTTTCTTCTGAATTAATATACCAATAATCCCATTCAGTATATTTTTTATCTTAGACATTGCTTCATTTTGTATCTCTAGAAGTTTGGTTTGGGTCCTTTCTACAAATCTTCCATGTCTCATTCAACATGCTCAGTCATTCCTCTGCCTTCTTAAGCTTATGGAATATAGTTAAAATAGTTGTTTTAATATCCTTGTGGGTTAAGCCTAACATCTGTGTCAGTTGTGGGTCAGTTTTGATTGAGTGGTTAATTGATTGTTATTCTTATTATGGATCCTATTTTCCTGCTACTTACATGCCTGTCAATTTTTTATTAGATGTCATTCTTTTAAATTTTACCCTCAAGGGTGCTGGATATTTCTGTATTCCTGTAAATAATTCTTGAACTTCATTTTGTGACACAGTTAAATTCTTTGGGGACAGTTTGATCCTTTCAGGACTTGCTTTGGAGGGATCAGAGCAGCTGTTAGTCTGGGGCTAATTCTTCCCCATGACCAAGACAATGCCATCCTGAGTGTTCTAGCCAGTCCCAAGGTTTTCTGCTATTCCTTTCTATTCTGTTGGGATGATTCTTTTCTCAGCCTAGGGTCCTCTCTGCGTGTGCTGATCAGCACTCTGCTGCAGATCTCTGAGTTCCCTCACCTCCCTCTCTCAGTAGCTCTCTCTCTAGCACTCTGCCCTGTGAGCTCCAGCTGACTCAGAGGCCTCTGGCTCAATTTGTGCTCCCCTTTCTTGTGGTCTGGAAACTTTCTAGGTAATAAGCTCGGTCAGTTGTAGGGATACCTCATTTGTTTCCTGTCTCTCAGGGACCAGTGTCCAGTGTCTGAAAACTGTTGTGTCATGTATTCTGCCCAGTTCTTTGGCTGTTTCAGGTAGGGGGGTAGATATGGTCTCTATTGAATCATCTTGGCCGAGGTAAATCTGAACTGAATTAAAAAAAAAATTTTCTCATCACAGAAACAATACATTTTTAATCTAGAAAGTTGACAGGGGAAGGGAGGTAGAGAAGAATAAAAAAAGAGTGAAGATCACCTGTCATTTTATCACCCATTGTAACTACCTTTAGTTTTTTTTTTTATACGACTTCAAGTCTACACCTACTCTCTTATATTTTTCTTTTGTATTTCTTTAAACTAGTGCTCTCATACTCTTTATTTGCTGTTTTGTAACCTGGACCCAAAATTTTTTTCAAAATGCCTACTTGATGAAACTAGAGTATGTGCTGTAAGAGGTAATATGTCTTTAGAAACAATCTAATTGGCAAGCAACTAGGACATCTCTAACAGTTGCCATTAACTAAATTATCAAGTTCATGATAATTAACCTATCAATAGTAAGTTAATATCTTAGACCGTTCCCCTATTGTGTTTATAAGTTAATGGTTTATAAAGCCAAAAATAAATACCATTGGCAAAGTTAGAATAATTAAGCTAATTATTAGCCTGTATCATTGATTCTTCACCTTTAGCATGGATTAGAATCACCTGGAGAATGATTGCTAGACTCCATCTCCAGAATTTGATATCAGAGATCTGGAGTGGCCAGAGATTTGCATTTCTAACAAGTTTCCAGGTGATGTTGATACTGTTGGTCTTAGGACTATACTTTGAGAAGCACTGCTCTGGATTGTTTTTTGGTAACTGAGATGCTACCAAGATTTTCTTTAGTATTATGTAAGGTAATCAGTGATTATTATTTCGGCTTTCTTAGAGGGAAAAACAGGACAGTTACCAGCTTCTTTCAACTGTAAAGTATGTAATTGTTAAAAAATAAAAAGGTTGAGGAGAAACAATATTTGTGAATATCAACTTGATTTTCTTTACTATGTTTATAGTCACTAATAGGCTAACTCGTCTGCCACTAATTGCCTGCTTGTCAAGTTATGGTCAAAAATAAATAGTTAAGAAAAAAAAAAAAAAGAAAAGAAGTAGCTAATAGATAGAAATATTGTATTTTCAGGAGAGAGTAATATCAATAATCCCAGTAAGTACTTTGAAATCTTTAGCTAAAATCCTAACATTTTATAATAGAGTCAGGTTTTTTTGTTTTAATTATGTTCCATTATTATGAAATTTTATATTTTATTTAAGGATTCCAGAGAAGCTCCCCATACACATTCATGCTTCATTTCATACAGTTTTATTAAGTTTATTTTGAGGAGATAGAAATTATGTACTTTTTAAATTCTTTATCATTTCTCTGTATTAATTAGATTTATGATTTGTTAAATACTTATATGCCTTTCTGATAACAAATTTTTTTTTGTTTTTTAAAGCCACTGGATGTGGACAAAGATTCATCCCTGGTGACTCTCTGTTATGGACTCTGTGTACTGGGACGGAGAGCTTTGGGGACTGCATCCCATCATATGTCCAGGTAAAGAAGGCATTTCTGTTCCGAGGAAGAGAGTATGGGAAACTGTATTACCTAAATCTGAAATCATTTTTCATGGAAGCATGTATTCTATGCTAATTTATTGTAAAGTCTTTTTAGATTTCGTATTTCTATACATCATCTTCTTGAACATAGTTGAGCTGTCCTAACTGGTTAACAGAACTGGTTTTTAAAATTCACACATGTGTGGGTAGCCACTGATAATGAGAATATAATGAATTAAAGACATTTTAAAATATAACCACCCATGAATTTTGATTGGCCTCCTCCTGTTTACATCTATTTTTCTAACAAATTCATTCATTTCTATTTTTCCGTATTTCCTTGCAGTCTTTGTCTAGGCTATTTATACTTCTAATATAGTAATAGATTTGGAGACTCTAAATCTAAACTGAATTTCCTAACATATACATCCAAATGAATCAGAATTTCACATATTTTGAGTTTTTTCTGTGATAACTACATGTTTTCCATTAAGCATTTCTTTTTTTTTTTTTTTTTTTTTTGAGGCGGAGTCTTGCTCTGTCGCCCGGACTGGAGTGCAGTGGCCGGATCTCAGCTCACTGCAAGCTCCGCCTCCCGGGTTTACGCCATTCTCCTGCCTCAGCCTCCCGAGTAGCTGAGACTACAGGCGCCCGCCACCACCACCTCGCCCAGCTAGTTTTTGTATTTTTATTAGAGACGGGGTTTCACCGTGTTAGCCAGGATGGTCTCGATCTCCTGACCTCGTGATCCGCCTGTCTCGGCCTCCCAAAGTGCTGGGATTACAGGCTTGAGCCACCGCGCCCGGCCGCATTTCTTAATTTATTTTAACTTTAAGCAAATCTGTAGGCTCTTTGCCTGTTGTTTATTTTCGTGGACTCACTATTAGAATGGTTCATAAATAAGGGTCCCAGGTTGGACAGGCCCTATCTCTTGTGATTCTGGTTCAGGGTTCTGGCATTAGTCCCTGGAATCTGTATTTTCAAAACACTCCCAGGTGATTCTGATGCACAGGCAGATGTAAGAATCAATGTCATGGAAGACCTTTGTCAAAACATGTGAACTTTTATCTCCAATCTTAACAGTAATTTAGAGTCATTCCTCTATGGATTGCATGCCCTATTTAAAGGAGATTTCCGTATTTCTTCAATTCGAGATGAATGGATCTTTGCTGACATGGAATTGCTAAGAAAAGTAGTAGTCCCTGGGATCCGTATGTCCATTAAACTCCATCAGGTAAGAAGATGAGATTTTTCTAGTTCATTACTGGTGTTTACTGATCCTTCTTCACATGATTTCAGTATTAGTCCGT